>NW_024368819.1:1439908-1808862 GCF_014805655.1 Passer montanus | reverse complement strand
CGCCCTGCCAATCCGCCGGGCCGCGCCGCGCCGTTGGCCGCCGGGCGGGCGGGGGGCGGGGCGCTCCCCCCGCCCGCGCGGTGCCGCCCTGTGACCAACTCCCGTGTGTGAGTCACGGCAGCGCCGTCAATGCCGTGTGCGGGCGGGCGGCGCTGCCTGGGCTGCCCCGGCCCCCCTCCCCCGGCACAGGGCTGGCGGGCCGCACTTGTCACCGTGTCACATCCTCCCCGCCGCCTGCCGACCCGGCTCACCCTCCCCAGCTCGGCCGCCGCCCGGGGCCGCCGCGGCGGCATGGGATAGAGCCGGGCACAGCCGCCCCCGCCGCTCGTTTCACACTGACCTCCCCGCGGTTTAAATCCCTCCCCCGCGTGTCCCCCCCGCCGCCTCCTCGCCTCCCCCGCGCCCCCTGTCAGCGCCGAGCCCCCGCTCCCCCGGGCGCCTCCCTCGCCGGTCCTCGCCGCGGAGCCCCCGGAGCGGGTGAGTGCCGGGCACGGCCCTCCCGGGCTGGCCGAGGGGCTGAGGGGGCCGGGGGCGCGGGGGGCGCGGGCCGGGGCAGCCCCGGGCTCTGCGGGGCGGCCACCGACAACTGTTCCAAAGTTGGGGCATTCCCCTCCCGGCGCAGCCTGGCGCTGCCCGCTCGGACTGCAAAAGAAGGGGGGAAAAAAAAATACAGGTATAACCCCCCTGTTCGTCGTTGCCAACTTCTAGTGCGTGTCGTGCTGCCGGCGAATGTAATTTCGATTTTATTTTGGTGATTTCCCCCGCCCTGGCTGAGGCTGTGGTGATGGTTGACGTGAGGGTATCCCGAGCGCCGCCCGGGTCCAACAGCCCCTCCGTGGCTCCGGCCACTGGAAAAGCGGGGAAACCCACCTTTTGTACTTCCAGGTGCTCCATCCTCCTCCCCGCCCTGTCAGTCCTGGCTGTTTCGCTGTCACCTGGGCTTCACTTGCCGTGGCAGGAACATGCGTGTTTGTAAGAGGGAAGCCGTGGTCCGCAGCGGGGAGTTCTGGTGTCTTGGCTTGGTATTGGGAGCGCTCGATGTGAAATGGTTATGTCTCTGTTTCACTGCTATTGATTTGTCTTTTTTTTTTTCCCCCTCAATGTATTTTTAGAACACGAATGTGGTGTATGTTGTCGTGTGCTGTACGTACAGAGCAGCTAAAATAAAGCAGAGGCATGGAAAACCCCAGCAAATACAGCAGTGCTTCCATGCGCAGGGCATCCAAAGCCTCAGTACTCTGCCAGGTTTATTTATTAATATTAATTGCTCGATCTTTGTAATTTATATCATATGGAAACTAACTGCTGAATTGAAGGTTTACCAAACCTCACGGGGCTCCAAAATCATCTATCTCAGGCATCTGAAAAACAAATCTACTGAATTTTTGTTAAGAGGAAAGGCCAGCATTATTCTGGGAATCCTCCACATGAAGTTTCTGTTTCTGAAGGCAAGCACTCTTGTAAATAAGTCCTAGTAAAGAATGCCTTTACTCAGTGAGCACTCAAGTGTATGCAGGTCAGTGAATTTCTAGAGAAAATCAAATCTTTACTACATCTTGTCTTGCTTTTATCTATAAATAGAGGGAGGGAAACAAAAATAAATCAGCTGTGAGATTGACATGTAATAGAAAATCAGTCCTTTTCCCAAGGGGTGACTTGCCCAACATAACCTGAAAACTTCCTAAATTTTGCCTTTATGGGGAGGGGTCCTTCAGCTGCAGTCTGTTGCATCAGTGTGAAGTGGGCCTGTCTCTCCTCTGCAACTGGCTTGGCACCAGCCTAACTTCATTAACAGAGCAGATTTGCATTAATGCCAGGAGCAATCCAGACACTCACGTTTTGAGGAAGGCCCCTGTAGTAGTGACGTGACAAGTCGTGATTCCTCCCCGGGCCAGCCCCAGTGACAGCGCCCTTACTCACTCGGAGTGTTCCCTGCCATGCTGCTTGGCTGGGTGAGGTGGAGTGGCCCTTGTTTTTCTCATAGCTGTTTTATTCCCTTTCCTTGAAATGACAACGTGTTGGATAACTATTTTTTCCTTGGGCCGCGAAGAAAACTTCTGAGGATTTAAATGTGAATCTGCTTTGTTAAGTGACCGTACCAAAACCCCCCCTGTTTAAGACTTCTGAGCTGCCAAGTGAAAGGGGCAGGTAAGTTTTCTGTGTGTTTAGCTTTGCCTTGTTTCTACAAAAATTAGGAAAAAGATTGTTGAAAAATTAATTATCTTGTCCTGAAATTCCTCTGCGCCTGTGGGATTCCACACCTATATGCGGTGTTCAAGTTGGAGTTGTTTTCCTAATTCCCTTGTGTCTCTAGAACCACCCCTACCCCCCAAACATTCACATTGCATTGTTAAGGTGTTTGCTGTTGAAATCGCTGGCAGGAGGATCAGGCCCTCGGCTGGTTTTCTTTAAAGCAGTTGATGATGACTTGGATGTGCTGTTGTAGAGAGATAATATTATCTGGTGTGTCCATAGCTCAGATCCACTGTCCTACCACAGTGTCAGAAGAAAGCTCTGTGCTAAGCAGCCTGTAAAGAAAATGTCTAACAAAGCAGAATTGTCTTCTGCCTTTCTGTACTTATTTATAAATCTCTTGAAAGTTTGTTTGATACTCTTTCAAAACAAGACAAGATCCCTGCATGTTTGTTTCATGTTTTCACTTCCTCGTATGACTGTGTTCATTGCTAAGCCTTTATGTCACTGATTGAGATGTTATTGTAATTAACATTAATTATGCAAACTAGATTGTTTTTAGAGGCTCTCCAGCTCTGTATTGATACTGTCAACTTGTTTGTTTGTTGAACAAAAATCCACACATTTCACCATTCTCGAAGGAAATAGATTAACGGATTCCATGTCAATATACGCATGGGAAACTATAACAAAATCAAGTTATATTAGCTCAAATGGCACAATGAGTCTTGATGGATGTGGTGAACCGAGCATGGCTGGATATGAAATATCAAGGCAGGGCAAACAGGGGGAGCAGGAAAGGGGACTCTAGGTACAGTCATTCGGGGAGGGTGTTTACACTGCAAAGTTCCATTACATCTTTTCCAGAGAGACAATACTAGGATCAGTTGGGCCAAATTCTGCCATCCCTAATTGAATTAAACTCTCCCTAAAATATACTGGAACTGCCGACTTGATTTTTTTTTGAGAAATGGAGAAAAATAGCAGAGCTTAATTCATTAATTATTTAGGATGTTTTTGATTTTAGACTTGGAGAAGATAGTTTCCTTAAATTTGGTTTAGAAGGTGTTCCAGGGTTGTCTTTTTAAAATAACAGCTAAATAAAAATATCTTTGAAATATACATCCCTGTAGCAATGGTAACATTTTGTAATTTTTTTACAATGCTGATTGTAATGACATCCACAGAACTCTCCATGTCTGATTCTGAATCACCCTCTTGAAACCCTTCTGAGCTGAGAAGGATTTTAGAATTTCTCCCTAGAAGTCAAATTTGTTGCAATGTTTGCATGTTGTATTCTTGTGTACTCTTAGGAAGAAAAATAATAGAGGTGGGGAGAGTTTAAATGGGAATTGGTTGTCCTGATATCCCGTCTGAAAATATATGCAGACTGGCAGATTATTCCCTGTCTTAAAAATCAAGTCTCTCTAATTTCCCATTTAAATAAGCAAAATTTGGTTTGCAGTTTGCTTTGAGTAATAAAAGGGATATTTTTTTTTGTTTCTACTTTTGGTGCAGTGGTCCTCTGGAAAGTTAGAAACAGCACCCTGGGGCTCCACGAAGTGGAGGGTGTATAATTATATGGGAAAGCTCCATAGCATCAGTGAATTAGCATTAGCAGCTGAGTGAGTTTGTTAAGTTGTAGAGATGGCATTATGGAAATCAATAAAATGCTGATTTCTTTTCCTTATTGCAGATTCCATGTTAAAAGGAAAATATGCTATTTGTTTGTCTGCCTTTCATGTAGGCTTGCCAAACCATTAGTTGATATGGAAAGGCAGGTTTTGCATCTCTGGCAATCAGTAGTCAGGTTTGTTTTGTTTTGCTTTTTTTAGGCTCTTTTAAATCTTTATTTATTAGATTGTCTTCCAGAAATCACACTGACATCCTGGCCTGGAAGTGGCTTCACATGTGTCTGTTTGTCAGCAGAGGCAAAAGGGAAGGTCACTTATTTTTCTTATGACGTGCTTGTGTGGCATTGTCTGTTGTAGCCCAAATGCTCTATGTTCCTGATGTTCCTGTTTCTGCTTTAAATTAAGTTCTCCCAAGGATTTGGAGGATACTGATGCTGAAATCCATATTCAAAATAAAAGAGAAATAGTGACCTTAACTGTTTTCAGAGGTGTGCATCAGGAGGAATGATATTAAGCACTGTAAGATGTATAATGTGCATTGGCCTTTATTTCTTTGTCTCAAAGCTTCTCCTGCTTTTATACCAGAGAGACAAGTACCCAGATCATTCATCACACTGAGCTCTTACAGAGACATGACAGACCAACAGCCTTATGTTGCATGCTGTGGAACATGTACAGTGCATTAGGTTCTGATGATCTATATAAAACATTTTAATTGGGAGGAGCTGTAAATGGGAACGGCTGTCTTCTAATCCAAGGGCTTCGCTTTTTCTTCTCTTCTTCCCAATTGAAATGAAACTTAACTTCACCATCAAATTATTCTGTTTTAATGTAGCTGTATGCTATGACTCCTGATGAAATGGGTTATTCATGCCGAGGTACAGTTTGGGGGACCCCTCTGCCTTTGTGGTGGATGCTAATTTGGTGGACTTTCTGGAGCTAAGAAGATCCAACCCTGCGGCTTCTTCAAGGATGCTGCGGCGAGCATCTGTTCTGTGACACGCGAGCAGCCTGTGTCACAGAGTTCAGATATCATGAGGCTTCTGGAGCATGTTCTTGTACGAAGAGACACAGTCCAAAATGCTGGGTGTATGATGCAGACAACACTAAAGATCAGCAACTTGGAAAATTAATATTGTGGTTCATGTTGATGTTTCAGAGGGAATTCTGATGGAGGCGTGGTCCCAGCAAAGGTGAACTCAGGGGTCCAGCAGCACAGATAAAATAGCAGCCTTACTCTTATCTCTTTGGTAACCCAAGCCTGTTTTCTGATAAACTGGCAAAATTATATTTATAGTCTCCCTATGCTTTGTTTCTGCTAATCTCTAATTAAGTAGATCCAGGGAAGGCAGCATGGTGCTTTTAGTGCTCAACTACAGCTTAGAAATGACACTCTGCTTTCTAACGATTACAAGCAGATGAAGTGACAGGAAGGGCAGAGATGTTGGAGTAATGTGATATGCAATTAAATTCCTGATTCTCTAAAATATTTACCCATAGCTGTAGAGATCCACAGTACTTCATATCTGCCACTGGCCTTGTGTGTCCAGTTAAGGACAGTTAAAAAGCACAGAAATACATTGGGAAAAAAAAAGAAAAAAGGATAGAGATCTTTGCTGAACCAGAACAAAACCTCTTTAGCTCCTACCATTTGAAATGGGGAGGAATCCCAAGAAATAACAAGGGTGAAGTCTCTCATAACTGCAAATTACTGTAGTGATTGTGACTCTGAAAAAGCAGGTTCTAGATAGAGAAGGAATTGTAGTTACTCTGTGGTTTTGTCACAACCTTGCTAATATGGTTAAAGCATTAGTTCCAAAAACAGATGCATTGAGAGCTTGGAGTCTTTTTCTTAAAAATGTACAAATCTATATTCAGGTATTTTCTGTGAGGCAAAATAAAATACTGCTTGTTGGATTACCCAATTTCAATATTGTTATTAAAAAAAAGAAATGCACCCTGTTTTCCACCTGTCAAATGAAGTCAGATATTCCTGTGGATGCCTTTTTCTCTTTTATCTTTTTTTGTTTGTTTCCTTCCTTCTAAGAACCTTTTCATCATCTGCTTTCCTACTTTCTGTCATACTGAATTCCTTTTTCATTGTTGTTTTGATTCCTTCCACTTCTTTCCGGATAATTTTTTTTTCAGTTTTTTATGTTCCTTCTAGCCTTAATCAACTACCAATGTTGCTGCTTGCCTATGGAATCACAAGGTCCATGCTGAGGTGTGTCATGCCAATAGTATTTAGTGTCCTCTGTCCTCAGCAAGGAAAAGGTTTACTACTGCTGCCCTGTAGTCCGATGGAAAACGGGAAGGGGGAGCCTGTTGGAGGTGTGACATGAATCAGTGCAGTCATCTAGGAGGAGTCAGGGCCACAGCCAGAAATTATACCCAGGTGTCATCAGCTTCCAGACACGTGCCCTGTGCTGTAGCAAAGCAGGTTGTTTCCTCTTCAATCCTTTGCAGAGCTCCCTTTTTTTACTTTCTGTCATACTGAATTCCTTTTTCATTGTTGTTTTGATTCCTTCCACTTCTTTCCGGATAATTTTTTTTTCAGTTTTTTATGTTCCTTCTAGCCTTAATCAACTACCAATGTTGCTGCTTGCCTATGGAATCACAAGGTCCATGCTGAGGTGTGTCATGCCAATAGTATTTAGTGTCCTCTGTCCTCAGCAAGGAAAAGGTTTACTACTGCTGCCCTGTAGTCCGATGGAAAACGGGAAGGGGGAGCCTGTTGGAGGTGTGACATGAATCAGTGCAGTCATCTAGGAGGAGTCAGGGCCACAGCCAGAAATTATACCCAGGTGTCATCAGCTTCCAGACACGTGCCCTGTGCTGTAGCAAAGCAGGTTTTTTCCTCTTCAATCCTTTGCAGAGCTCCCCCTTTTTTTTCAGTTTGTTTTTCTGCTTCTCTTTATTTGGCTCTTTTCTAGTTTTGTCTTTTCTTCTCTGTAATATGTAATAGCTACTAATGACCTCTCAAACTGCTTCACAGGAGTGTTAAGGCTAGTGTGTTGTCCCTCATCCTGTCTGGAATATTTGGCTGTTGCCAAAGAAATTGAGATCAGAATCAGGGTCTCTTTGAGTACCGTGCACCAAAAGTGTATGCATGTGTCTTGAAGGTACCAAAATACTGTTAAAAAAAATCAAACAAGATCTGTAAAGTTAAAAAATCTAATACTTGTTTTGAGATGCAGAGTGTGAACTAAGGTATAAAATGATATAATGAATAAAGGCAAAGATGCAGCCTTTTTCAGAGAACCTTTAAACTATTAAAACTTTTTAAAGGAGCACATCAGTTCTTTGCTGAACCTACTCAACTGAAGGAAGGTGAGCCATCCCCCTTCCTGTGAGAGGGAACAAATCTGATAGTGAACTTTCAAAATGGAGCTGAGCTCTTTAGGCCTGGTGGTGGTCATGGCTGTTGCCTGATGTCAAGTGAAGGAAGTAGTGGCAGATATGCAGTGGAAAAATGCCCAGGAACAAGCATTCAGCCACTCCAGGGAGGCTGTTTTAACTGCCCTTTGATTTGGAATATTTTTAATTTGTTCTGGTTTCAGATATTTCAGTGCAAATTCTAGAAAAGGCAGTTTCTGTCTTTCAAGATTGGCAGATTTTTGTATCATGCCTACCTTGAAAAATCCAAAAGAGGAAGGAGGTAAAAAAGTAAATCTCAGTGACAGTTTTCTTCTGTCCCTCCTGCCATGTTCAAAATGATATCTCATCTTGTTCTTATCCTTGTTCAGAATAAAAGCTGTGATAATCCATTTCCTTTGCTGTGATAATCCCTTGCCCAAATGTCCTGGTAGCATAATTTGATTGTGGTGCTTGGACAGCTATCATATCACTCCTACAAAGCAACAGTAATAGTTGTTACAAACAACAATATAATCCAAGAAATCCAGAGTTAAAGTGCTTACAGCAGAGACTAATTGCATGCTAGAGAGTATTACTGTATCTTCCTGATTGATGTCCCTCATTGGCCAAGACAGACTTGCAGATGAGTTCTTAACATATTATTTAACAAGATGGTAGTGCTCTGTGTTTAAATTGCTTGTTGTTCTGGGTTTTTTTTATTGTCCCTCCCCAGTGTGGGGTTCAGAACCTCCTTATTAGTTTATGGGAAAGCCACAGATCCAGATTCCTTCTGGAACTATTGCAATGTGAGGGAACAAAGTGTAGGGATTTTTTCAAGAGCTACTAAAATAGCCTGTGCTCCTTGCCCAAGCAAAGTTAAGAGTCCTTACAATCGCTGGGGCTTTCGTGTGGTTTTTGTTTTATTTTTCCTTTGCTTTTCTTTCCCACTTGAGCCCTGATTCTGAAGGAGCTGGAGCAATTACCCTGCCTGTCTTACATCTTCCCATTCAGAATAGGATGGAGTGGGAAAGAAGGTCTGCATTGGGCCTCAGATATTCTCTCTAGCCCCTGTGCTACCCCTAAGTCACACTACTTCAACCTGAAAAACAGCAGAGGAAAAATTCCTGCTTGAACACTTTTTCCTGGCCTTAATGAGAGATTTTTACAAAGAGGTGAACTAGCGTAGGTGAATGCATCTAGCACCCTTTAGGAAAGGGTCACCACCACAGGGATGCTGCTGAAAAAGAATGCCAAATCCTCCCAGACTCTGTACCAGGCTCTTGGAAAGGCTCCTATGAAATAAAGAAACTATATAGCCAGTGTGTATGTGTATTTCTGAAGGTTATGCTGGATTTCTGCCATGCCACAAACCCTGATTAGAATAATTTATAATAAAAAGTGAGGCATGGATTCCAGAAGTGGACAATGTGATGGGGGAAAGAGGGAGATGAGTAGCAGAGAAAGCAAATCTGAAGGTTTTCCTGGTCCACAGATGTACCCCAAAGTGTGGATTTACTGCCACTGTCTGTAGGAAGAAGCTACAGTCCTAATTTTTGATGTCATAAATGACTGTTATGTCGTTGGCTTAGTATACGTACTGTGCACTGCTGTTTGTTTATTTATTTGCAGTAGGACTCGGGATATTTCAGGTACTTTCCAGGTGCTTACAGATAATTTCTACTCCAAGGACTTCACAAATCAGAGAGGCCAGAGGAAAGTAAATGGGTGGGAATTGAGTGCTGAGAAGCAGAACAAGATTCACAGGGTGCAGGGCCCTTGGAGCAGTGCAAGCGTGTGGCAGAGGTGCTGTGCAGGTAAGATGGGGAGGGGGTTGCCTGCAGTAGCCTCCAGGAAAGAAACAGGCACTTGGTGTGTCTGGAAAAAGAGATATCCTTTTGCTTTTCTTCTGCATTGCAAGTCAGGCTGTGGTCAGTTCAGAGCTCCCAACTCCTGATCTCTGTCTTGGATCCTTTCCCCTGTATTTGTGATTGTGTGATGTGGCAGCTTTCTAAGTGGAGTTATTCTGTCATGTTCTGTGCAGAGAAATGCGGTGAAAATGGGAGAGCAGGGGACTGAGGCACATAAGGTGTGTGCATGCAATATGAGGCTTGACATGGCCAGGGAGAAATAGCATTGGGGTTTTGCACAAGCATTCTTTGGGGCACGAAGTGTCATCATCTTCAGTTCTTTTTTTTTTTTTTTTTTTTGCTGTGATTAAGGCCCCGAGCATGCCTGTAATGCAAAACAGAAAACATAAAGAAAATGTTTTCTCTTCAGCCATCATTCTAGCATGCTTATGTGTGTATGAATCATTCCTCCTCCATCTGGAAGGATGAGATGCAGAGCTCTTTTCTAAGGAGGTATCTAAAGTACATCCTCATAGCAGCCAGCAATTGGCATGACAAAAGGGTTATAGCAAGTGGCTGGCACTTTTCCCATCCATCTTGCCACTGGAAACATAATGCTTTTGCAATGTGCTTGTTCTTCAGGCACCAGTGTGCAGAGCCAGTCCTTGGGACATGCAGACGGAAAAGTTGCATGTTTGTTTTTGTTTGTGGCCCCTCCTCAGCAGCCCAAAACCTGGGAACAGGAAATAACACTGATAAACTGTTTTCCTTGATTTAAGCGTGATGTGGAGTGGATGGGAACAGTGGGGTACTCGTGGAACATCCCCAGGTGTGGGAAGATGGGCAGTGAGGCATCTGGCCCTGTCAGTGCATCAAGTGTGGGAGAAGACTTTGTTTTGCTTCTAACCTTGTATACTTTGCACAGACCAGGGGAAAATATACCAGTATTGAATGCACAAGGAAAAAGGTCTTATTTTTAAAAACGTCATCTGTTGTTCATGTAAGCTATCTTGTATGTATTTTGTCTTTCACTTGATTTGCAAGAAGGCCAAGGCCCTGAATCAATTAATTTAGTCTTAAGTGTTCCTGTGATGTCAAGAAAGGGTTTTACTGTGCTTTTTTTTGGTAGAGGAGTGTTTAATGTGGTGTCAGAACAGGCAGTAGAAAGAAGGGCCCCTAAGTTTCAGTGCTCTGCTTTAACATCTGTATTGTTACCTTTCTCTTTTGCTGACCATGACTGGGAATGTCTTTTGTCTTGCAAGAGTGGCCAGCTCTGTATGTAGTTCAAATGTAGAAACTGGGTGTTGTTCTGCTGAAGCTCCTTGGGACACTCTTGAAACTCAACAAATGCATGTCCGTGGAACTGGACATGTCTCTGCTGTTTCCTTCTTTTGAAGGGGGGTTGGAGATGAGGTAGGAGGGTCCAGCATTCATTGCCTGCCTTCAGAGTCGTTGGTGCAGTAATGAGCTTGTGGTTTGAACCAGTTGTTCCTGGAGCTGGGACCAGTGGCTTTTCCTCCCTGGGGAGTGCCTCTGCAGACAGGAAAAGCCTCTCTGCCCCCCGTTCCTGGTCTGCTTTTTAACCAGTGTCTCTTCAGCAAGACAGGCTTATTTTTGCTACAGGAGCTGAGAGGATTTCTCCACCTCACTCAGGATAGTCTGGAGGTTTAGGGCACTGCTCCTGCAAGACCTCAGCTGACTTGGATCACAGTGGGAATGGCAGGGAGGAAATCACCAGCCTGTCTTACTGGAGAGCACCAAGTCCTGCTCTGCTGCATGGGGAATGCAGGCTGCTTAGTGCCTTGTGTATGAAGCACTCCAGCTTTTTGAAGGACAGGTTCTTGTCTTGGTGTATGGATGGAAAAACTTCCTTTCTGCTTCTTTGCAAAAGGTGAGTTCAAGATGCAGCCTGTTGTTGGCATCTCTTATGAGCTGGCTCTACACAGTGACATGCTGACCTCGGGAGTTCAAAGTACTGTCCTCTTCCTTGGCATACTTTGGGTTTGGGGTAGAGGGAGATGGCTGGTGGGTCTGTAGGCTTTCTGCAGCAGGGCTCCTCTTCTGAGGTGAGAACAGCCATGCCCCATTCCTTTGGAGCTGTTGTGACTGCAGGCAGGGACTGTGAAACCCTCCTGTGCCACTGAAGCTGAACACCGTGTATCTGCTTGCTGCCTCCCAAAGTGCTTTTAGGGGGCTGCTCTGGATCTGGGATGTAAAATGTCCTAGAAAGCCGTTCTGCTCTGGAGAGTGAAATACACTTGCCTATTGGGGCACGGTGTTGGACTTTGTATCTGGGGAGAGCTTTTCTTTGACAATATCTCAAGCTTCTGTGTTTATCTTTTTTCAGATACATGATAGCCCCGAGAAGACCCTTCAGGCAGGCATGCCTTGTTACTTTCTTTAGCTTCATAATGGCTGTTTATAGTACAGTGCAATAAACACAATTAGCATTTTTGGCTTATTTCAGGGTGTGTGCTTGCATGTGAAAAGGATTGGATATATTAACTTTGCCATCTTTCTTACCTGTGACTGAGATATGATCTGATTATGATCTTTCCTGATACATAACAGCTTCGGAAAGGAAGTAACACTCCCTATACTTTTAGAAACATTTCAGTACCTTGACATTGGTATCAGGGATGAGGAGTGTTATGTTCAGTCTCTTGCTTTTAAAACTGGCTTCTGGATCCTGCAGGGCACGGTCAGCAGGTGGAGGTTGTTCACATCGCACACTTCACCTGCAGTGTCCAGCTGGGACATGCTCCATGTGTATAAATTCAGTTTTGCTTTTCTCTGTGTCATGGGTCAGAGTTTACAGTCTGGGGACCCCTGAGGCAGAGGAATTGCTCTGCCATGTGTGTTTGTGAGTACACTCAGCAGGTGTCGTTTGTCCTGTAGTGCTCGGTATTTTCTAGCCCAAAAATTTTCAGCTGTGGGTATTTCCAGTTGTTGAGAGGCTGAAGACCAGGTTCCCATGATCTAAACTGTGCCTAAGGCTCTGTGCTTGAAGGCCAGGAGTCAGATGGAAGGAAATAAAAGATACAGTGACTTAGGTGCAATTTAGGACATGTGAATCTGGCTCCTCCTCTCCTGAAGTACCAGTGTGCCAGAAGCATCTGATGTAGGAAGCTGCTAGGAACAGGCCAGGCCAGTGACTGTATTTCACTTTCCAAAGTATTTCTAAACATCCCAAACTAGACTTTGCACCTTTAAGCAATTTGAATTCTCAATCCAATCCCTTCAGTGTTAGGCAGAGCAAAGAACCTGATCCAAGCAGTGCTGCTGATTACTGGAAAGGTCCTGACATCTCACTTTACCCTCTGGAGAGTAACTGGAGGGGTGGGGGAGAGGCCTGGAGCTGTGTTAGTACATGTGTTGTTTTCTGCCTCTGGGGATTTTTGTTGTTGTGCATTCTCTTGTTTTTCCATCTTACACAAAATCTGAGAGCTTGTGTTGCAGCTGTGGCCTAGAAGGAGCAGTCAATGCTCTGTTACCCATCAGCAGCAGACAGACCTGGTGATGAATGAGGGGGAATTCTGGGCTCTGGGACAGGGATGCTGAGGTTCCTTTGCAGCCTTCCAAGCGTGCTGGGCTGTGGGGGACTGATCCCTGTCAGGCTTGCTTGTGGCCACAAAGAGTGTGATCTCTCGCTGTGATGGCCCTGGTCATCTCTGACTATCAGCCATCCTCTTCTCATTGGAGGAACTTTGATTTAATGAGAGATACATCAGCTTGAGTAACTTCTACTTGAAGATGCTAAGCTCTAGGAATACTGTAGAATATAATATTCTAAGCTTTTGAGCCCTTCTGAGTGTAATGCAGTGCTGTTCTTGGAATTATTTGTTTCAACTATAGAGCCAGTTTAAATAGAACTATTGAAGTATATGTTGCTGTTCATCATACATCAAAAGTGAAGTTCAGTGAATAATGAGTTACCATGGGTCACCACAGTGAGATAAGAACTCATCATAGCTTTGCAATAAATGGCAATGTGATTAAAAGGAAAAAAAAAAAAAGAAGACTTTTTGTCTATAATTTTAATTGGAAAAGCCAGAAATCTTGAGTGGAGATTTCTAGTGTGCTGACCAACTGAAATATATTGTAATAAGAGCAAATTTATATGTGTAGAGGGTGTCCAAGATTTTGATTGCTGCATGATATATCCCATGTTGGGATATTTTCCTATGTATGCCTTTTGTGTAGATAAATAACAGTACCTGATTTTTGGTCCTGGAGGGAAAATGTACTCCCTTATTATTGAGCAGCTTTCCAAGATGCAGCAGTTGTCATTAAAACTCAGCAGTAGACTATGGAGCTGAATTTGGCAGGTGGGAACTTTTTTCCCCCTAAACTTTTAATAGCAATGACTTGCAGTTATGTCACGCTGTAATATTAAAGTGTGCAAGGCACTTTGGCTCGTTTATGTTTTCATTCATGTTTCTAACATGCACACAGAAGCAGCTGCTTTCTGGGATTGCTGATAATATGGAATGTGGTGAGGATGGCCAGCCCTTGGTGTGTACAGGGATATTGAGCACTCCCTCTCTCACTGAATTTTGCAGCAAAGCCACTAGGCTCGAATTTCCTTGTCTGCAGAATGTGGCCCCACCCTGCAGTTTATAAAATATTTTAAATAAAAAAAAATAAGAGGAATGATGTGCAAGATCCATGTCACTTTTCTTCCCTTTGTGGTGCTTACTTTAAGTTAGTGCTGTTAGCAAGTAGAATCATTGTACCCCAGTGGTCTCAGGCACAGTTAAGCAGGACACCACGATCTGCCCATCTGCAGCAGCTCTGCTGGAAAGGTCTCATCTGCAGGAGCCCTTGTTTGCTCTTAAGGATGAAATGCAATTGAGCATCTGGTGAAGTCTACTCTATGGTAGAAATTAATTATAAATATATACTTGGGGATTTTTTAATCATTAGTCTTAAATTGGTTATTTCCTACCAGTTGTAGGACTCCAAAGAACTGCTTTTTCTTCCATAAGAAAAAAATATCTGTTTGGTGGGCAAATGCAATGCTACAGGTAAGATATGGCAACAATAATGCATTAAGAGCAGTGTGAGGAAAAGGACAACTTCCTGCTCTGTGGTGTTCCTGATTTTTTTTTTTTTGTTTCCCTAATTATATGGAGTTGGAAGAGTGAGCTGGTTGGATATGAATGTTGCCATCCAATAATAAGAGTTGTGGTCATTGGTATTTGTTTCCCTAATTATATGGAGTTGGAAGAGTGAGCTGGTTGGATATGAATGTTGCCATTCAATAATAAGAGTTGTGGTCATTGGTGCCATCCAGCATGAAGCTTCAAGAGACTATGATGTGTTTTGGGGGACAGACCAGGAATAATTCAGGCCTGCCTATGGCTTTCTCTGGTAGAAAGGTAAGTTAAGGGAATGTCTGCAAAGCTAGTGCCCAAAGCTGGAATTGTGCTCCCTATTCCAGTTAAACCAATGTGTAAACAAACCAGTTCACTTGATGTTCCCATTAATTTGGACTGCTTACCTTTCCAGTTTTTCTAGCTTGTGATTTGAGCAGAATGAGCCAGTAGGAAAAATGACAGTCTGAAACTGGCTTGGCTTGTCCCTGGCTCTCCCCAGAAAGCCAGTTCCTTTTCTACCACCAAAACAGGGCCTGGCTCCATAGCTATTGTTCAGGACACCTGAGACAGCAAGATCATCTGCCACTGCCTAGAAAAGGACAGCAAGGAAAAACTTTCAGTCCTTTGCCAGCCCCTTCTACATCTTTCTACCTGCTAAGGCCTTTCTCCACTGCACAAATGGTGCAGCAGCTGTGGCTTGAAAATCCCTGGGGCTTTCCCCTCACCCTGGGATGTTTAACTGTGTCCAGCCCTGGCACCTTTACAGGCACAGGCAGCAGGAGCTGTGTGTGGGGCCAGTGTCACGTCTGAGCCAAGCACACTGCTCTGCCTGTGCCTCCTTCCACACAGCCACACTGTGCAAAGCAGGCTGGCCTCTGGGAAGACAAGTTGTGCCATTTTTCTCACTTGAGGCCTTCAGGCCTTTGATGATCTTGATCCTTTTGTCTGTGAAGAAGGGAATACCATGAAGAAGCCTTTCCTTTTTCATGGGGAACCAAAACTTGGGTTGCTGAGGGATCTCTGGGGCCAGTTGAAGTAGGTTTTCCCACTGTGTGTGTGAGGGGGAGTGGTAAGGAGAAGGAGGCGGGGTACTCAGTACAGCATTAGGTTTGATTGTGTAACTCCAGTGTAGCATGCTCGTGACGTGTGTTTCTGACTTCACCAAGAAGCACTGAAGGTGCAAAGCCCCTCAGCGTCCTCTCTGTTCCAGGAAATCCAGACAAGCTTCTGGCTGAGCAGTCAACAAGTCCACAGAGTCCCTTTGGTGTTTTGATGCCTGTGGAAAGAATAGTTGGCAGTAGAACTAATTTTTTGGCTTTTGTTGCTGATTGTGACAAAAAAGTCAGCTTTCTTGATCTGCAGTGATGCCAAGGCTGTGTGCAGGCTGGAGAATGCAGCCACTGGTCTTTCCCTGGTGCCTTGCATCTTTGGAAAGAGATTTTACTGGTGTTAAAGTAGACCCTAATCTTCCATGGGATCTGGTTGAATTCAGAGCTCTGCAGCTGGGATCTGAGGGCTGCCTTCTGGTCAGGCTCACTTCACCATCAATTTTTATATGGCTCTGCTTGGGGCAGTAGTAGAGATTTTGATGTTCTGTATTCTCACACATCACTCCGTGCTTTGGTCCGCTGCCTGTATCAGTGTATCAGTGGATACATTTGGAATGCTTGCCTACTGAAAGTGTTCCCTTTTTCCCCTTGATATTGCTAGAAGCCATTCTCAAATATGTTTTGCCAGACAAAATAAAATGAAACCTGTGAATCCCAAACCCCAAGATTTACTGTAGGCTCTAGTGGGAGAAATGAAGGCAGATTGCAGACTCCCAGGAAGTTGTTTGAATGCTCTGTGAGGAATACCACCTGAGAAAGGGGTATTCTTGATTCTTTACAGAGAACAAGAGATCAGCTGAGACCATTTTCTCTAGCTTTATGTAGCAGTATAAAAACAATTAATGGGAATTTTGTTTTTGACTAGTTAGCAAGTTGAGGAGTAGCAATAGAAGTTATAAGAGCTGTGATTAACTGTGTTGCTTTTGATCTTGTGGCTGAATCAAAAATGTGGATCAGTTTGACCTGAAACATGAAAAGTTTCTTTTGCTAACGTGAAAAAATAAGATTTTGGCTAATCCTGAACCCAAGGTTTTTGGATTGTCTAAAGTCCTTTAGGTTAAAGAGTTTTCTAGTTTCAGGGAAACAAGAATCTTTATGGTTATTCACTGAATTCAAATTGATTTCTGTCCTCTTGAATCCACATTTTGCTGAATATGAGCTGGGAGAGGGAAATGGAGCTGCAGTTCCCCCAGAGTCTCTCCTGTTCAGCTTTTCAAAGCAGTGCTGCACACATCTCTGTGATAGTCCTTCAGACCAAAAAACTTCCCAGCACTGATAACAGACAGACAAAACTGAAAGTCTCTGTCACAGTGAGAAACAGTTTTGTTTTTTTTCCAAAGAGCAGTGTGCATGTAGAAGGCAAGTGAAAATTATTCCCTAATGAAAAAGCAGTAAAATTGCTGAAGAGCACAGCTAAACAGAGGTCAAACTGCAGTCTGAATGGACACAGAGGTTAAACCTATTTGCAGTACATAGAGAGTGCAGTATGAAATGCAGGTAACCAGCCCAAGGAATGTTACCATGCATAGATAATACATATATGTGTAGGTAATACATGCCATCATACTTCTTGAAATCCTGCAGTCAGAACAGATTGCAAAGCACAGAATCCACGCAGGAGTTAAAAAATATGTAGCTGCAGAATATAATACCAAGGTCACCACAGAAACAGAACATTTTTTTTCATGAACACAAGAAGCACATCAAGGAATAGAGGATTAAAGAAGTTGTGTGAGCTACTGATACAGGTCCTGGCATTCCAACAGTGTGTATGATCCATGCTGCATCCTGCTTTTCACTGGGATATGAAGGAAAAGGTGAAGATGTTAAAAGTAAGGGTAGACAATTCAATGTAGCTATCAACCAAGTTATTAGCATATGGTTCTGGTGTACGGAAATAAATGTTATTTTGAACTGTTGTCTGTATACAGAAGGTCTGCATGAGGCCACCTTGAGAGTGTGGTTATGTGGGGAAGGTACAGAGATGAGGAGGCTTCCAAAAGAGGAAATCATGTCTAGACTTCAAAATGCCAGTTCTCAGTTTTGTTTTAGGTGGTGATATCCTGTCTGGTATCTTTGAGGAGAAATAATTGAGAGGAAACAGTCAGTGACATCTAAGGAGGTGCTTTGTATAATTTCAAAGTAAAAGATCCTAAACTTTTATATTGAAAATTGTCACCAACCCTCAGAATTTGTCACACGACAAAGGCAGCATGTATTTTATTGTCTGGTAGAGCATCAATTTAATACCACTGGCCAGCAGTGATGGAAAATGTTCTTGTGAAGGCTGTCTGAAAAGTCTTGACTAACTTGCATGCTGTAGTCAGTGTGCCTTCTTCATACATTTTTATGTTAAAGGTTAAATATTTTGGTTTCTTTCATGTTTTAGCTCTCTTGGGGACTGGAATGGTTATATATTCTCAGCTTGATGTTTTTATAATTAACTTGATACATGTAAGTAAAATATAGAACACTGGACCTACAGAGTAAAGTTCACTGTTTCTGATAGTTCAAATTAAGTTTCCCCACTTTTGCATATTTTCTATGTGCGTTGTACTTCTCATGTTGGGGGGGGGAATCTCAAAGTCAGTACTTCCCTAAACTAAGAGGAAAATAATTATTTATGTTGTTTGTGGTTAACCTGCAGAACAGTATTAATGGTCTGTAAAACCTCTTCAGATAATTGTCTCAATAGAAACTTTTGAAAAATTATTTAAACTTGAAAGAAAAGTTCCATGGGAAGGAAGGACAAGATGGAGTTAAAATCATCAGGAGGGTGAGTTGGTGTGTAGGTGAAGATCCTTTTGTAATACATTTATAGGATGTAAGAAGGCAGAGGAGTGTGTATTTAGGTGCTAAGGGGAAGAAGCCATTAAGTGGAACCAGAAATCTTCAGTACAGTTAATTCTTTCACCCAGATGACAGTGGCAGTCCACGCTTCAATGCATATATTGGAAACTTCACCTGAGGTGCCAATAATTGCTTTTTGTATTCCTCAAATTCAAATATACTGGAGTGTTTTCCCAGGCAAAAATGACAGTGTAATACTTAAAACTTGAAACAGCATCTTACAGCCATTGAGATAGTTATATTTGTGCCATATAAAAATTGTGCTTGAAAACAGGATTTGATGCCAATGTGTTCCTTTACAGAAAATAATGTAAATTAATAAAAAGTTATGAAAAAATCACATGGTTGGATTTTTTTTTCCCTCTGGACTACTAATGATTTAGAATATTTTGATACAGAAAATTCAATTAAGTAATTGTACTTATACCTGAGCCAGGGCTTTCATAGTCTTAGAAGTGGAAAGCAATGAAGTTTCTCTGAAAGCTTATGTAGTCCTTGTAAAACTTGGGTATTTCTTCTGTCAAGTATTTAAGTTTTCACCTCAATCCTTTTATGGACGGATGGGCATTGGGGGTTTTTTAATTTATTTGACTATGTAAACTTCTTTGCAGGGATTTTAGGGGTATCTTAAGCTTTTAATTATGTTTTCATCCATGCTGTGATAGTTCTTACAAGAAAACTGGCAGTGTTTCCCTCTCTGTGCTTCTCTATTTCTCAGAGAAGATGAAGTGCTGTATTTTTTTCCGCCATTGTTTTTATTTGTGGTATCTCAGTGGAAAATAAAAGCCAGTCTCTTTTCCCCACGTTTGTGTGTGCCCACAAGCAGACACGCGTGCACACTCCTCGCATGCACGCAAGCACACACAAGGAATTCTTGCTTGTGCACAGCCAAAAGGGGCTGGACCCGGCTGTCTTCAGCTCAGTGGAAATTGGCACCGTCCCATCTCCAGTAAACAACAGCCTGACGTCAGCTCACGCAGCGGTGATAGCAGCAGAACTTGAGAGATTTTTCAACTGGCCGAGCTGTTGAAAGGCTATCGCTGGGTTTGATAATCTCTGGCTGCACTTGAGAGGATTTGGTGCAAAGGTGGGGGGAGAAATGGCTGGTTAATGACAGAAATAATAGAGCAATTCCTGATAACTTCATACGGGGTGGAGAGGTGATTTTTAAGTCTTACACCAGAGGGTATTTTGATTCCCAGCTCATCAGCTACAGTCGTTCTCTCCAGGTTCTGAAATCCTGGCTGCTCTGTAGAATTCACGTTCGTGCCCTGTTGGAAGTTGGAGAACAATTAAAGTGCTGTAGAACAGTCAATCAAGCAGATGATGAAATTTGACTTTTCTAATGTGTTGAATTAAACACTTTTATTATGATTTCAGTTCCTGATGTTTGCTTTATTCAGTTGTAGATGAGTTCAAAGAACCTGAGCCTGACAAGATTTTTGCTGGTTTCTGTATATTCCATTTCTATTAGTAGGATATAAGCCTTTGAGGCCCCACATTGTGGCCACAACACCCAGAAAAGGTTTACTGAAAGCTACTTGGTTATTCATCATTATCAAATTAAGCTAGAATAAAGGGACCATTTTGTGGTACTGGTTTTAGACAAGACCTTCAGAAAAGTACCTGTTTCCCTGTTTTCCTGAAATGCTACAAACTCCTTGACTGCAGAGTTAGTGAAGACTGTTGCATTTCTGAATCAGAGCCACTGTGACTTAAATTTAATTACAGCTGGTTCTCCTCATAACCCGACAGTTGAAAGAGACTTTTCTATTGTTCAGTACTACCGCTGAAAACACATTTCCATTATGAACTTAGGGTCCTCCTATGCCAAAATCAACAGTTAAAAATGAATGGTTTGCTCTGGTAACAGGAAAAACAAACATGAAAATCATTGTGTTGTGTGACAGAAAATCAGAATGTTAAAGTAAAAGAAGTTGATAAACCTACAAGAATAACTATCTGATGGGCTGTTCTTGAATCAAAGACACTTCCAAGCAAGTATTTCAAGGACATAAATAATAGTGCATCAACTTCTGCTTTGTTTCTTGTATGGCTGCAAAGATAGCAAAAAGTTCATGTTCCATTTAGGTCCTGTCACCAGGGATTTAAGAGTTTTGTGAAACCCTGGAAAGGAATGTGAATATCTGCCAATATTAACATTTTCTAATGTACACATTTTTACATCTGCTTTTAGGGTACATTCAGACTAGGTTAATCATAAAATCTGTCTTAGCAGGGAGGGACAAGAATGCAAGAGGGAAAGAAAAATTGGACTCTTTCTAGGACTATGTCTGCCCCATTAGCAGTTTTTGAGCCTTTTGACCAAATCTGATGGGGATGCACAAGTCTCAAAAGTTCACAGCTTCTGTGAAAGTGGGCAAGAAGGCGAGGACCTGTCTGAGCCTATACTTCTTGGTGAAGTCATAGTCACTGAATATCTCATAACGATACAACTGGGATTGCTTACGTTGCAGAAGGGAAGGAATGGGTAAGCAATGGGTCTTTAAAAACCAGGGAAGTCCTGGATTTCTCTGAGTCTGACTGTCCTTGGAGACTCGTGTGGCTACTTGACATCCTGTCCCCAGAGGGACTGGCATGTGGCAGGGGTTGACTGCGCTTGATTTATGAGAAAAGCCCAGGACAATTTTAGACCAAAAGCCAAGCCTTCAGAAAGCTTGTAGTAGCAGAGTCGCAGTAGCAGAATAGTTGACAGCTCAGGTACGGAATTTGCTCAAGACAAGTTGGCTGGAGCAAAACTCTCAAACTTCCTACACTTCAGGGCCAACGTACAACTCCAGTATCACAGCTTTGGCCCTGTGCAAACATGAACTTGCCAGCATGCAGGAGAAGGGCAGACCTCTTCAGCTCTCCTTCCTAGGCAGGTGTGACTCAGGCTGGGCACCATGACCTGTGTACAAACTTTGGAACAGGTTGCCTTAGGTCTCTTTATGACCTCTTTCCTTCTCTGTGGTGGTAGGCTCTGAGACAATGCCTTCCCTGCAGCCTGCCTCCTTTTCTGGGCTTGTGCCTGCAAAGGGAATACTGGGACTTGTAGCCCTGTGAGATTTTTACAGTGGCTGTAGCTGAGCAGGGGTCTCATCCTAGGTCACTACAGCAGTACTGAGTGCTTGTCACAGCCCTGAGCAGAACTTCCCCTTCCAAAAACCAAACCAGCAGCTCACAAGGGTAGTTAATCACTCAGCTGCAGCCTCCCTGAAGATGATGTTAGACCATAACTGGGAGGAGACGTGCAGTAGGAAAGGTCCTTTATGTTGTTGGTTTGGGGTTTTTTTCCCCTTGCCTTCTTTTACTGTCTCTCATCTCGTTTAACCAGCCTGCTACTGCTCTAAATAGAGAGATGAGGTGCTGGGAAAGGTCCCTGCACTTCTCTCTGCCTCCAAGTGGGTAACACATTTGCTGCCTGTGGTAGGAGTTCGCCAGAACTGCTCACACTAGCCTTGACCTAACCCAGAAGCCAGAGACATGTTGTAGCATGTTTCCTCTTGCTGGAAACCTGCAGAATGGCCTTTGGGATTCTCAGCCCTGCTTGTCTCTGCATGTAACAAAGTCTGCTGCATGGCTGTAGAGGTTATGGTTCACTCTGGTGTCAAGAAAAGTTACATTTGGCTTTAGAGTGGCTAGGTATACAATAATGCAGATTTTTAATCAGTTTAATAAGATCTTGAATTTTCTTTTGTTTTTATGGAAAATAATGTTAAAAGGCTTCCAAATAGGCTGGTTTGCTATCAAGATGTGATTTTGGAACGGCTTTGTCCTGCATCTTGAAAGGAATTATCCTTCCCCGAAGATTCAGAAACATTGTGGTTAGCCCCTTCAAAGTAACGTTGCAAGGCTTCTAAAAAATGATGCTGAGGGCATCCTTTTGCTCTTAGATGATTTTGGATCCTTGCAGGTTGACGTTTTCAAGATTTTTGTTTAACATAAACGGCTAAAAAAAGAAAAGTAGTAGAGCTGAAGTAAGCTCTTTTTTAATGGCTTCTCAGTACTTGGAAATGTTACATGCTCCTGCCCTTGCTCCTTCTGTGCTCCTGAAATGTTACAACTTTTCTGAATAGTAAGGAATCATCATAAGGATGGCTCTTTCTCTTGCTTGATCACAGTGTGAGATGGATGCAATGCACAAATAGCTCTGGCAAGACTGAGGGAGGGTGGATTCTTACCCAGCCTCTGCCACTGGAGCCTTGCAAGTACTGCTCCCAAACCTGTTCTGTGTCTGCTATAGCACACACATTAGTGAGTTTAATGAGGCAGAGGGCAGTCCCAGGAATTTTGTAGATTTGGGGTTTTCTTGTTTAAGACACTTCTACAAAGTGAAGGAGCAAAATAACTTTGCAACTCGCATTGACTTCATCTAAACTCAAAAAAACCCAAGAACATTTTCCAGGTGTGGTTTCCTACCTTGGCCAGGTCCTCACATCTTACTGCTATAAAACATGGGTGTCCAGCTGAAGAGACCAGCAAGAGCAAAAAGGAGGGAGGCACAGTGATCCTGTTTCACAGCTTAGAGACAGCCACCCTAGCTTGCTCCTTCCTTTTTTTATTCTCTGTCATTATTTCTCCCTAGTGGGCAGGGAGTCCTTTGGAGCATGTGATGCCTTTGCATCCTCCCTTGTTCATGTCTCATTTAATGTGAGACCCATCCCACCCAGAGGGATCCCAGAGTTCCCCACAGACATTTCATTGGACTGGAAAGGTTCTCCTTCTTGTTTGGTCATTTTAAGGGTGGTGTCAAGCACAGGAAATTTACTGATTTCTTCTTGCTGGTAATGCCAAGCAAGCCCATCGTGGAGGAAGAAATCAAGAAAACCAGAGCAGACGGTGGGGTAGACTGATGAGCAGGAATATTTGGACTTTTATGGATCTACACTGAGCAGAACAGGGATTTGTGTGCTATTTGGACAGTCGGGTAAAATGTACAGTTCAACTCCATGGTACCGCTGTTCCCTGTTGAGGCCCCCCCAGTTTCACCTGTGCAAATTCCTTGTGGAATTTTTGTCAACTGAAATAAAATAGGGGAAAAAAATTTGGGGGGGGGGGAACACCAAAAAAACCATTAAAACCCCCAAAAAACCACACCCCAATACACACACACACAAAAAAAACCAAAAAAAAAGTTCTTGCAACTGAAATGTCTGTTTCTACCACTAAAAACTCAGTTTTCTCATTACTACAGTAACGTGTTGATTTGAAATGGCCGAGAGTGGCTTTAATTATAATGCTGATTTTATTTTCCTTTTTGGTAGCAATAATAGTCAAGCAATGGCATGCCGACAAAGGCAGCTTTGAACGAGCAGCAATACTGAGAGGTGCCGTCCTGCTTCCCTTCCCCCAGCCCCGTCTCCCAACTCCCGACAGAGGAAACAAGTCGCTGCCTCTTCAAGACTTTTCTTGTCCTTTCTGTTCGTGACAGGCGTAAGTGTTAGTAACATCTGCTGGCCCGAGCTCGCTTCCTCCTGCTGTGCCGGGCTCTGGCAGGGCCGTGCGGAGGAGCCAGGACCCTGTGCCAAGCACGGAGCGTGGCTCTGCCGAGCCAGCGCTGAACTCAGCGGAGCTGTGCCCGCAGTGGCTCCGTGCACCTGGCAGGCTCTGCCCGGCTCCCCCTGCCTTCCCCGGCTCCCCCTGCCTTGCCCGGCTCCCCCTGCCTTCCCCGGCTCCCGCGAGTGGAAGGAAGGCTTGCTGGCTCTTTCTCCTTGCGGATAATGAATGTTATTTTAAGTAAAATAGCCAAGGGGGATAAACAGATCAACATGTGAATCTGAAAACGTCTTCTGTGAGCTTTGACTTAGAAAGTTACTATAAATTAGACATACAGAGGATGCTTTTCTTTCACAATTTATTCTTTAACTTGTTTCTGCCTTTCAACAATGTTCTGTGGTTCACTAGGCGGTGGAGTTTTTAGTGTTTGTTTTTTTTTTCCCTTTACTCTGTCAGATTTCCTTGGTGGTGGCAGTATTTTCCAGAGCAACCTGAAAGTATACATGTATATAATTTCACAGGGACATAGAATCCGTAAAGACAGATGCAGACCCTGCTTTGTTTTGTAATTGTTCGCTTCAGAGTTGGGTAGCTTTCCCTTTGGATAAAATGGACAAAAAACATTTGGGTTTTGCTTTTTTAAAGTAAGGCATATGGTTTATCTCCCTAAGACTGGTTGGTTGAATACTTTTAATTTTTTTCACCAAATTAAAAAAAAATTAAAGTAATATGTGGAGATTGGGTCTATTTCATGTCACATGCGAGGTCAGTGGGGAAAATTATGTGCATCTAAGAGTAAAATTTATCTCAGACTTGTCAGCTCCTAACAAGTAGTGATCTTGCTGCTTACTCTTAGGTTGGCAGTAATGTGATGCTGTGCTTCAGATCTGTTTTTTGGGGGATGGATGGGGAGTTCCTGAGACCATTTTATGTGCCATTTCTTGATGTGAGAATTTTTAAAGACTCTTGTAATGATTTATCTGGATATTTTCTTCTAACAACATCGAAAGCCTGAAGTTACACTATCCTATACTTCACTCCAATCAGCCTTATAGAATAATCCAGTTGTTTCTTCCTTCTGAGTACACAAAGAGTGTGTGTGGCAATGATCCTGGAGCCTGCAGGCAGCTGCAACAGAAAAGGACTTCCGTGGTTTGCTTTTGCTTTCTCTTCCTGTCCCCTCCATTTTCATATATGTTTTTGAGAAGGCTGAGTTTCTAATAGACTGCCTACTGCAAGACCAGGGGAAAGTGAGACTGTATTTTGGGGCTTGTTTTGTTCTTTTGGTTTTCATATAAAGGCACTGTTCTTTAATATTAAAAACAACCCAGTGGATGGAAAAATTAAAGATGTCAGTCAATAAAAATTAAAATCTGAATTTTATCTGTAGAAGATACTAATGAGAGAGAAGCTGAGTATGTCTCCCCCTCAGCCCTGCCCCCTGCAAAATGCCAAGCATCATCACTCTGACATCATTTAGAAGTGACTTTGTAGTACTTCTAAGTAGCTGAAAGTGAAAAGATTAGAAATCAGTTTGATGATACAGTTTCTTTTCAAATGCTTTCTCTAAATGTTTAATACTGTGTCCCTGAGGAAGTCCCATTATTAAAGCTGCGTGACTCTGAAATCACCTTGACTCTGCGGGGGCGATAGTTGAGAGTTCTGGGGATTTTCCTCATCTGCCTCTCAGAGTTCCCTTTTGTTGCAAGGATTAAAAAGGTTTTTTGTGAAATGTATCCCTCTCAGAATTTGTATCATCTCCAGTCAAGCCAAATTGACAGGGGTGGCAGGAATTACCCCATGTACACTAGGTGTGTAAACCAAATCGTGTTATTAACTGAGACTAAGAGTTGCTGTAAACTTTCCCCAAAGGATTTTGGAGCTTGTTCACAAACAAATGCTGAAGAAGAGTTTTGGTGCTTTCCAGGCACCTTTCCCCCCATGTGACATTAATAACACTAACAGAAATAACTCAAGAGTGCATATTTCTAATAGACTGAGTGACAGAGACCCTAACACACTTTGTCCTATGGATTCTTGTAGAGGGAAAGGGAAGCTGTTCCTTTCTCCTGTGCCACAGCCTGGTGTAGGGTAGGATGTGGCAGCTGTGTGGCAGCACACAAGGCATTGGGATGAAAAGTGGGAGAAATTCACTATGTCCTGTAGGAATGGTTAAGAACTTAACCCGAAACAGGAGATGATAAAGACATGAGAGTTTAGCAGTTGGCTGGCTGGGAAGTTTCATTTCTCTGCAGAGTGCAGACTCTTGGTTGTTGGCTGTTTTTTTCTCTCCTGAGTTACAAAAACTTGCTCGTTCTTTGCTTCAACTTTCCTTACTCCAGGTTTGGTTGTAGGGCAGCCAGTGAGCCAAGGCATGGGGTGTGCAGGGTGAGGTCCAGGGTGCTCTGCTTTATCCTCTCCTCTATGGATAATGTGGTATCAGCATTGAAAGTGGAGCTGTGTGTTGTGTAAGGGCGTCGCATGTCTCCTCAGTGTCTGCTCAGGGCTGTGAGGCTGTGGGGTGCCATGCTGCAGATCTGCACAGCAGCTTCCCTGGAGGGAGGCAGTCTGTGAGAGAGCAGAGCAGTGCTGCTACATCACTACTAGCTCTAGTATCTGCAGCACTTGGATCTTTCCCCGGGGGCCTCTCCTTTGCGTATTAACCCAGCCTGACCCTGCTTGCCTTGCAGGAACTGCCTAGATCACAGCTAAAGGGGGTATGGCTGTAGGCATGGAGGTGTAAGGTCTGACACTGATGGTATCAATGAGCAGGAAGCCTTACACTGCTCTATGTGTTCTCAATGAATGCTGAAGCCAAAATATTAATGCATTTCTTTTTTTCATCTGTTACCAATACAGCATGTTTGATAGCTTTTTGAAAACTGTGTGATGAAAAAGAAAGGCCAAAACCCCTTAACTAAACCATTAACAAAGCATTCTTCTTAATCTGTGTGGACATAAATATGGGCAGAATACCCTTACAGGTTTCTGACTGGGTCATTCAGCCTTAAATTGAAATTACCTCATTCTGGGGGGATCCAAGGAGCTCAAGCCTTGAATCTTTTTCTTGCCATGGTTGCTGATGATTTTTGTACTGTTTGCAAGACTTCTGGTGGGTGATATACCAAAAGCTTGCAGTGTCAAAAATTACTGATGAATTCAGTGAAGGAGAGCTGTGTGCATGGAGGTTCCAAGGAGAAGAGGATGTGTTTGGATTTTTGTTATTTCAGCTTGAGCTTTGGTGTGCAGTTTGTCTGGTCCTTCGAGCTGCCACTCTCTGACAGTTAATTCACATTTCAGCTTTCTTCAGTTGATTTGATGTTGCCTAACAGGTCAAATCTTTTACTTACTTAGGATCAGATAGTGCTCATGGGTTTAGGAAGGCTGATTTTGGGGTATAACTCCAAGTGTAAAGTGACTCTTTGTGTTTAGGTATACATGAGCACAGAAATACTTTTAGTGACATGTGTTCCTTCTAGAAGCAAATGCTCTTCTCAAAGCTTTGGGCTTGGTTGGTTGTATATACCAAAACCACTTTCTGTTCTGTTTTCCTCTTTCTGTTCCAGAAACTGGTCAAAGATCTGTTTGATTTCGGGTTTTCTTTTTAATAAGAATTTTTAATGAACAGATTTCAGCAGTGATTTGAAAGGAGCCTGACATTGAAGTTAGGCATAAATGTCACAAGATTCAGTATCTGTGCATGATTCCAAATCTAAACCACGAAAAACTGAGCTTGCTTTCAGATTTGAAGACAACTCAAACTGCAAAGCAAGGCAAAAAGAAAGTCTGGTACTTCTAATGCTGCTGAATTTCGTGCAGTTTTTGAAGCCTAGTAAAACATGCTAATTACTGCATGGAGATGATGTTTTTGGGACGTCAGCTGAACAGTTGGCATGAAACCTGGGCCCTGAAAAGGCAGCTGCTACTGACTGTGATGGAGTCAGTGTCACTTACTGACCCTTTTTTCAAAAAGGGTTTAGGCATGGTGTGTAAAGGGGGTAGAAGGTGTTTTCCTTCCCATAATAGAAGATATGGGTGTGTGACTGCAGGAGTTGCTACTCCCCAAAGGCAGAGACTTGGGGTAATTAAGCAGGAGCACAGACACCTAAAGAGGGAGAGAATTTCCAGTAACTAGACATACAAAGTTAAACCAAACTGGTGATTCTAGTTTCAGGTAGTGACTGTTCTGGTTTTGCATGGTAGAGACAGTGTACACAGGGAGTGTTAGGTTATGTGCCCACAGTAGCTTTCCAAAAACCACTCAGACAGCCACAATTGATTGATTTTGTGCCTCTAATTTTGACTTCTTTTGATCAATGGGAAAAACAGATTCCTCTAAGCCAAGGGGACCATACCCCACCATCTTGCAGTTGTAAATAGAGCTTGGTTCTTTCCAAACTTCATTGTGAGGTGTTGTAGTGTGTGTGACTCATAGCCTAATGGAACAGTCTCAAAAATAATACAATCTCAGCACCAGTTGTGTTTTTACTAAGCACATCCAAGCATTTTCTATCTCTTGGAGAGTCAGATATGTGGTTTTAAATCACCTGCCTGCCTGACATTAGATTGCCAAATGATCAGGGTTATGAATGTGCAGGACTGGGTTGTCCTGTGAGCTTGCTGGATGGCTGGTTCGGAAGGGGAAATTTCTGTCAAAAAGTACCTGCACTTAAATGTTAACTGGGCCTTCACATCTTACATGTGCATATCTGTGTAATTGTATGAGAAAAACCAGCTATGGAAAGTAATCTTATGGTTCTCTGTGTGGATATAGTGGAGGAAGGAAGCTTTTTTATTATTATCCTTTTTTTAAAATTTATTTTGCTTAGTAGTATGCTGTGAGGAGGTTCAGTTCTGTGTTTCCAGTGAATAACTGCTTGGTAGTGACACGAAGTAATGAAAAAGCATCCAGTTTTTGGGGATTCTGTGCATGTGAAATAGAACATTTTTGCATACTGAGTAGGATGCTCCAAGGCATGTGTAGTCTTTGAGGCTTTTTTTGTTCCTTTTACATATGGGCCTTGGTGAAAAGTCAGACCTGCTGTAGGTAAAATTTCCATTTGTGATCCTCTTGCTTCTAACCTTGTTGAGCTCTTAGATGTACTAACTTGTCCCTTTGAGTCTCTGTGTGTGGTGCAGAGCTGTTTATGCATCTCACACTCCTCTTTGCTCACCAAAAGCCATCTGATGCCCACAGAGGTATCTTTTTTTTGAGGCCAAGGTGCTCTTAAATAGAAGACCTGATTTTGATTGTTTGGTTCTTAGAGTTTTATGACCACAAACTGTTGTGAGAATATTGATAACTTCCAAGAATTTCATTCCTTTGAATTAGCTTGGGTTTGGATGTGTTTGCTTTATTTCTTGTCTATGTTATATCAATGTCCATCTTATCTCTGCTGCTCCGAATTTGTCATTATTATGCTATGCTAACACCTTTTTTGGCTTCTGAAGCTGCCTTGTGTTGCTTTTGGGTTTACTGATTTCTTTGGAGGGAAAAACTTTTTGATTAGTACTTAGCCTACTCAGTAGCATAGGTCCTTTGCAGAATAATTTTTTATAAATTCCCCCAAAACAGGTATCTTCCAGTGGACTGGAATTCAGGAGAGGGAGAGCAGAGGGTGAGTTGAGTGCCTGGCCTTTAAACATTCCCTTTGCTCTCTTGCATTTGCTATTTAATTCCTGAGGATTGTATTTCCTTTTCCCATCCCTCTGACATACCTGTTTAGCTTGTAAGATGTCTGGCACAGGGCTGTGTGTCCAGACATGGACCCCCATGAATCTCTGGGTTCAAGAGGAGGACAGCAGCGGCAGCGCTGCCATCCTGGAGCTGCATTGGCTACATTCCCATCCTGGGAGCTCCTGTACTTGAGGCTGCTTGTCTCTAGGTAACTCCTCAGTGTAGGAACAAGAAAGTCACCCTCCTCTGCAACTTGCTGCAGCACATCCTAGGAGCATTGTGCCACATCCAGCCCTCTCCTTCCCAGGGCTCCCTGATCCCTTCGGCCCCCTTACCCACGCACTGTCTGGGGGAGTAGTGCTGGTTACCTGAGAGCCCCAAACTCCGTGAACCAGACCCACCTGGGTGATTCCTGTGTCTCTCCTTCTCTGGTGGGGTTTTGGGGATTTGCTGGCCTGTCTGCAGGTGTTAAAGGCTTCACTGTTTCACCTCTGTCTTGCTACATTTTCCCCGGAAAGTGGTGTAGCACTGCAGCTGCCTCTGGCTTGCGCTGGTGCTGCCTGAGTGCCGCTCTGAAGTCTCCTGGCCCTCGCCATCTCTGGGCAAGCTGCCTCTGTAATAGTTATCTGCCGTAGCTCCCTTACAGCTGCACGATGCTTTTATCCTTCCCTTCCTCCTGCATCCTCCTTACCTTTATTGGGTAGCTAGAAGTAGGTGTTGTCTGGAGTGGGTGCTTTCCTCCCGTTCCCCACTACCGAGCGCTCACCACATGACAGCAGAGCTCACCCAGGCCCTGGCACCGCTCCCACTCCCGGAGCTGGCAAATGCCCTCCTGCCTCTGAGCTCCGACAGCGGGAGCAGATCAGCGCTGGGAGCAGCCGGAGCACTGCTTTATGGGCCTTTACTCCTGTACACCTCCGGTTTTCCACAAATCTTGCCAAGTGAGTTTCCTGATTGTGGGCTATGTCATTCGCTGTGCTCCCCTTCCCTGCCCCCACCCATTTCCTGACATCACTTCAGATCCGGCTGTAGCACTGGTCCGGTTCTGCTGGAGCACTCCACCCTGGACTTCCGAATGCAGTAAATCTTTCTGGCCGGGAGAGTCATATGGTGCGTGGAGCATGAAAAGCTACAAAGCTTTGTCAAGCTTAGGAAAGAAATCCTCAAAAAATGAGGGAGAGTATTGAACTCCTTTTTTCTTCCTCTCTCTTCTCTCCCCCTCCATATTGTGTTGCCTTCCTTTGGCGAGTTTGCTCTACCTTAAACAGAAATAAATAAACAAACAAAAACTTGAAATTTGTCTCTGCTGCAGTCTCCTGCAGCAATTTTGAAATCATCTGGCATAAAGGAATAAAACACATTCTCATTTCTTTCAGTGGTCTCTTTGGGGTGCCTTTCTAGACTTCACTGTCATCATCTTTCAGAACACCATGGGTGCTGTTTAGTTTACCAGTGCTTACACCATCTGGCCTCAGAGGTTGGAGATGGTCATTCTGGGGCTAAAACTGACCAAAGCAAAGGTTTGCAGTGCTGTGATTATTAATAATCTCTTGGCAATCTTGCTGCCATATACCCTCCTAAAAAAAGGTTTTAATTGATAAAGAAAGTGTTGGAGCCCTCACTGGCATTATCACCAGATATTTTTCTGCTGGAGGTCCCTAGGATCCAGGATTTCCTCACCTTCCTGGCATTTGGGCTTATCCCATTTGCTACTGATTCAGATCTCAAAGAGCAAACACAAACTAGGTTTTGTACTTTTTTTGTCTTTTGTGTCAGCACTGGGAGTAAAAGGACATGTCAGATTTTGAACATTGCTTTTCCCAGTATAAAGTCAAAAGTGTTTCCACCTGCATAAATGGGGATCAGATGGACTTGAGTCAGGTGTGTTTATAACAGCATGCTCCTCTTCTAAAGAAAACTAATTTCTTTAAACAGTGGGCAATTGATGGAATTTACATCCCCGTGTGTTTTGCTGCAGGATTAATAGCGGTGTCCTGTAGGACAGCTGCAATTTGCTGCCCTAAAACACTGCTTGGGATCAAAGTGCCCTTCTGCCATATTGCCCACGAGCTATATATGGTGACCAGAACTTGGGTGTGAAATGTCTTCAAGTCCTTTTTTTCCAGGTCAGTTGTTTGAGGCAAACACAGCCACCCCTCCTGGCTGCCTCTGCCTCCTCGCCTTTAGCCAGTTGAATTTTTGCTCACTTTTTATCAGTCTAAAGATATTTGACATCATAGTGTAGTGTCAAAGCCCTGGAGAGAAACAATGTCTGGTGGAAATGATGTCTTGTGTGGACTGAAATCGCTTTGATGAATACTGTAGAAAGAGTGATGCTTCCTGGTGAAAGTTTTTAGGGGAACATTCTTGTTTGTTGCAGGAGACATCACAGTTAGTTCTGCTGGATGCTCCACCATCATGAACAGGCAAATATTCCTTTTCACTTTTGCCTTGCTGAGGCTTTTGCACTTTTTTTTTTTTTAATGAGCTGCAGTCATCTCCTTTACACTGGGTTAAATAGTAGCATGGCAGTTTATCTGAATTATTTTTATTATGTCCTGTGGCAAAGAACAGTGGTCCATCATGAGCAGAGCATATTTGCATGGCATCCCTAACAACTTTGTCTTCCATACTTTATTGTGACTCTCAGGTTACTCCTGAGGAAATTCCAGGGATGGACATTGTGGGGTGCAATGTCACAAACACTCCAGGATCAGTTTGTGTCTACAGTGGTCAGTTCCTGTGTGTCCTCCCCAGAAGTGACACACAGTGGGGATTTTTCTGCTGTGGGTGCTGATTACACTTGCAAATGATACTGACGTGGGTGGAGCTCTGAGTTTTCTTGAGAACAGGGTTAGAATTTAAAATCTTGACCAAGTGGAGAAATCACTTGGAAAAAAATAAGAGGTTATTCAGAGAAGGACAAGCACAAAGTTGTTAACTTAGGTGGGAATAATGGGCTACCCAGAATGGGAGCTGGCTGGCTGAGCAGCAGCTCTGCAGAGGGAGGATGGAGTTGATGGTGGATTCCAGGCTGACTGTGAGTCACTGGCCTCATACAGTTATGAAAAAGGCAAGCTGAGGTTTATAACCAAAAGGGTACAGTGATCCTTCCCCTCAGCTCAGCTTGGTGAGGTCTCAGCTGGAGTCTTGAACCAGTTTTCTGCTCACAGCCTTTAAAAACAGCAAAACAACTCAAAAGTGGGTCAAAAAAAAAAAAAAGGAGGAAAATAGCATGAATGGATGATTTAGCAGGCATGACCTATACAGAGAAAGTGTAAGTATTGGGGTTGCTCAGTCCATGGAAGAAAAAAGTGAGGGGATGGATGAACATGCTAGCACCTGTAAAATGTGGGAAGGAATAAGCTGTTTAGCATATATTTCAGGAAGAGGACTGTGTACTTGAATCTTGTGGGAGCTTTGTGCAGAGCAGTCCCGGTGACAGCCTGTCACCAGAAATCCACGGGAGCCTCTTTTTAGCAAATGTATTTATCTGGAACTGTTTCTGTGGCAATGGCCCTTCCTCTCTCCTGCTTTGTGACGGCCAAGCCTGAGAAACACATGGTGGGAAGGGAGCCTGTGCTTCCCATTGCAGGAGAGCTGGCTCTGGCCCAGTGAGCCGAGGAGAGCAGGGCAGCTGCAGAGCTGACCTGCCCCTCCCATCGATGCCGGCATGGCAAAGCTCACCCTGTGCCCCTGGGCTGAGGAGGAAGCTCCTTCATAGCCAGGTGGGGCCCCACAAGTGCTCGGTCAGAGGTGTGCTCTGATGTCAGGCAATGAGATTTTTTTGGCTGCTGGTGTAGGGGAATTGAACATATGCATTTGGCTTGCATGGAAAGGCCAGTCATTTTCCTCTCTAAGGCTGGAGGCAGGAGAGGTGACCAGGGTGAAAGCAGGAATGTGGCTTTAGACTCACTGCAGGACTTGGTGGTCCTGCAGGAGCACCAGGTATCAGCTCTCAGGATATGACAGATCCATCCTGACAGATGTCCCTTCAGCACCAGCAGCCAAAACATGGTTGTGCTGTCCTGAGGGGTTTGTTCTCATCTTTTAGGGAGATTTTTGTCTTGTGGATGGGCTTGCTCTCCTCCATCATGTAGCAGCTACCGCAGCAAAGCAATATTAGGAAGTAAGATTTTAGCTGTCTTCCATGTGATTAGTCCTGCTTGAGGGAGGGGGAAGGGCCTCACACTCCCTATTAATCATTTCTTCTTCCCTCCTCCCATCTGCTCAGTGATTCTCTTGCTCTTGCATACACCACTAATATTTGATCACTTTTATTTCTCTCTGATTCTCTGACTCCCTCCCTGTCCTTGTTGGTTCTTTCTTGAATCTCTGCCCTCCTTGCTCCCACATGCTTGCAGAGATGCTACTCAATGACCTAATTTTCTTCCCTAGCTTCTAAGAAAGAAAACAGGAAAAAAAAAAGAAAGAAAAAATATTCTGAAGTTCCTCATTCCCTTCTCCATGGACATTACACCTTTTCCCAGCAGTCAGCACCTTCAGCCAGAGTTGTAGAGCATGTGTGGGCAGTGCCTGCTTCCCTCCTCCTCCTCTTTGGGCCCTCCCCAGAGGGTGCAAGCCTGACTCCTCCTCCACCTCCTTCTCTTCCAGCTGCTTTCACTAGCCTCCTAGCTCTTCTTGGCAGTGAGGAGCCTGGACATCTGTAGAAGCAGCTGGAAGCAAGATGGAGAGCCAATATCCTGCAGCTCATCAGATCTCTACAAACCTCAGCTCAGGAGCAAACTGCTTAATTTGCTGGGTTTTTGTACTCCTTTAGTTCGCAGCGCACACCGCTCGTTGCTCACGATCCCAGCAAAGCTCCAGCTTTATTGATACATGTCATGGCACGGCTATAGCCTGTTGTTTTAGAAATCTTGTCACCAGTCTGTAAATCAGAAGAAGAAGGCAAAGTTAAGCTTTGTTTCCACCTGGATCTTCAGCACTACCTGCCATTAGCATCATATGGTTCCACGGACAGTATTTAATCCTGCGTTAGTAAAATTTGACCTCTGTCAAACAAGCAGCAATACCACAAATTCATAGTCCCGAGAACACAGCAAAAGTGTTTCTTGCTGGTTCCCTGTCACTTCCCTACCTGATTTACATCAAAACCTTCTTGCGGAGATGACTGGTGATACTCTGAAAGGTGACAGTCATCCTTCCCTGTAAACACTGGAAGGCAGCGTCAAACCGAGCTCCGCAGGGCTGAAGGAGCAAAAAGAGGTGCAGGATCCCTGCTGCTGTTCCTGGAGGTGGGAGAAGCTGGCGGGGGCTGGGAGCTGCAGCATTTTGCAGCAGGGCGTTCGGGGATGGGCCCCCGAAGGGAAGCTTGGAGCCGCGCTGCCGTGAAAAGCCTCGCAGCATGTTACATGATGCAAGCTCCTTGGCAAGTGCTGTAATTGTGTCACTGAAATGGCTGAGCCACAATGCTCAGGGAAAGGTTTTTCCTGGTGAGCCTGCGAGCACACTGTACCCTTCCCTGGTGCATGAGAGCACTCTGGGAAGGCCAGGGATACCACAGAGTGCTGAGAGAGCTCTTGTTTGGAGAAGGGTTCCTGTGCTCTGTTTCGGGATTTGAAATTTGCCAGTTTGTGGCTGAGAGCACGTAACAAGAGATATAACTAGACAGATGCTTTAAAAATATTTTTCAAAGGACTTGGAAATGAGTGTGACGATTATGGACACCATTTTCATAAAGCTTTCAGCCCAGCATCCTGTTTTACTTTCACGACAAACTGCAGTTATGCACAAAAACAGCTACTGGAGTTTTTAATATCTTGCTCCCCCAGCAGTAGCTGTTTGCTTTCAAATGCCATTATTTGCACCCAGAGCCATTGGAGCACAGAGGTACAAAGTAAAAGGAATTGCTTTAGAAATCAGGCTTTAGGCTTGGTTTGGGGTCAGTCTTCAAACCACCAGCTCTGACATGGCTGGGCAGTGCTTTGCAGCAGGGGCACCCATAGGTACATGTGGGTACACAGAGCCTGCATGTGGTGTTGTCAGAGTCCAGTGTGAAGCAAATACCATTTGCAAGTAGCCCTAATATGTTCTAGTTCTTTTTCTTCCCCTGTCTCTAAACCTTTGCTGTGAAACAGAGCTCTCATATTTTCCATTCCTAATTCAAGAGCTGGAGGGATTGCTAAAGCCAGGTATCAAGTTACAGGAGAAAGAGTGAAGACATTTGGTTGCAGCTTCATTGGCTCACACAGTGCATACACCCAAGCAAACATTTTCATCAGCCCCCATGTCTCTGTTAAAACTAAGGAAAGTCATCTTTTCTCTAGGTCTGTCCTTGGGAAGGACACTGTCTGCAAGGAAAGTTCCCTTCAGTAGAGGTGTTTGAAGGCTGGAAACAGGAGGAAGGAAAAACCCTGTAATGATCAAAAAGCATCTCGTCCATAGTACAGGAAATGTTGTTCCTGCTCATCTGAGCTACCAAAATAAGGCAAACCAACAAGTTTCAACAATAACAATGTTCAAATTAAATCCTTTGAATGGGTAATGTGTGTAGCTTAAAATGTGACTCAGCCAGGAATTGTTACTATTTCTGGTACTGTTTTAGTTTTTAAACCTAGTCTACTTCAGATATTCGGCATGTCCTTGGTTGTGATAGGAGGCTGATTAGAGGTGGTGACTAAATATCCTTTATGGGCTGACTAATTCAAGCTTGGATCTTTTTTGCTGAAATTGAGATTTGATACTCTCCAGGTTAGACATGAACGTGAGTGAAGATTGCAGTGTGTAAAAGAAAGCCAAACTCCTGTATTCTTTTTTTTTTAACCTTCTCCATATCACCTCCTATCTAGCATTTCTTTTCTTGTTGGGGTTTTCAAGACCATGATTTGTTTTTTTAGCTCAGACAGAACCTCTTCTCTGTGTTAGGATGCCTTCTTCAAACCTTCAGCTGCTTCTGTTTGATTCTTAGAGTGGTGGTGTGTGTTTGGCTGTTTCCTCAGTAGTTTGTCCCACCAAAAGAGCCTTCTCACATCCTCTTTTCCTTTCCTATGTATTCTCTTGGTTTTTCCCCTGTGTGCTGGTTTTCCTTTTGCTGATCTCTGTATGTTAGTCCTTTTTGTCGCTCATTTGCACTTGTCTGGCTGGGAATGATCTGCAGCCAGCTCTTATGTTTCCCCACCATTCCTTTCCTTTGGTAGAGCTGATGGGAAATGCTGTATTTCCCCCTTCCCTCCTCCCTCTGCCCCCTTCCTCTCCTGCTTCCTTTGCTCGTACAGCTAAGTGAAAAGCGCTTAATAAAAAGGACTTTGGGTAAAAGAGGAGCAGAACAAACTCCAGTTATTTCCCTGTGTGTGTTTTCTACTGTCTGCCTGTTCTGCAAGCAGGCACTCAGCTTTTGAAGCTTCATATTCTTGGGAATCAGTAGAGAGATTAATTTTGGACAGGGTAGCAGTGGACTGACATTTGATTTCCTTATTTAAGTGTGACTGTTATCCATATGCTGGAGACCCACGTGACTTACAGCACCCTCTCTCTGCACTTCCTCAGTGTTTCTGCCCAACCTTCAGTTCACATTTTGCTGGCTACCCTTGCAGTGAAAAGAAGTAGAAATTGTCTTCTTTCCCACTGAAAGTTTAGGTTAAAACTAAAACACATACAGAGATGCAGAAGCTGTGGGACTTGTCTCCTCTAACCCAAAGGCTGCCTTTGGGGGCAGCACTGGGGGCTTTTCAGAGAGCTGGAAAGGGGAAATTTCAGTGTTGTGCACAAGGATTTTGCTTCCTGCTGCCCATGTGGCAGTTGTAAAGGTGTCCCTAAACTCTAGTAGTTGTCAGTGTGTTTGCTATACTGAGATACTCCATGAACCCTAAATGTGAAGCATGCTGAGATCAGAGGGGAACCGCAAATGAATCTGTAATTTCAGCTTTTTTGTCTTGATTTTTCCGAGATTGGTGGACAGTGATTTGTTGTGTGTACTGCTTGTGTACCGTGTAGCATGAACAAAGAGAGTCCATGCAATATGAAAGACACAAACTGAATTAAAACTGTCAAGTTCTTCCCCTCCTGCCACTTTTCCAGGCTGGTTTTTTCCTGTGTGGGCTGTGTGTTGTTTGCGTGCTTCCGCTGCTGCTCAGTGAAACACACAGCACTTCTGGAGAGCAGACAAAACAAAACTAGGTGCTTTGTTGTTGCCCATATGCCCAAAACTAAGGATAAGAAAAGACTCCTCCCTTCTCATGATGTGACTCTTGGGGATGGTTCTGTTCAGGGCCAGGAGTTGGATTTGACAATCCTTGTGAGTCCCTTCCAGCTCAACAGATCCTGTGATTCTGTCCCTCATCACAGACCTTCAGTGCAGGCAGTAGGAGTTGGAAGAAGTTGGGTGAAAACCTGAAGGGAGTCCAAGGTCTCCTTACATTTGTGTAACTCCTGGTGGGAGCAGTGTGATGTAACACTGAGCAGAGTCATTGTGCTAATGTACCTTTGGACCTGGACAAGAGGGAAAAAAGCTGTGAGACAGCCTCTTGTCAGGAGCTTCTCCCTGCAGTCCTCCAGATTCCTGAAAGACAGGTCACATCCTACCAAGCATGAGAGATGCTGAGTGAAGATGTACAGCCTGTGCTCTTCAGGTCTGCAGACTGGATAGGTCCCTTGAGCCTTTGCCTATGAATACAGGAAGGACACACTATGGAAGGTCCTTTAGGCAGATGCCTTCAATAGATGAGAAAAAGAAAGCCCAAGTTATCTGCCTCTTCTTCCATCTTGCCCTTTCCTGGGAAGCACAACCCCCTTCCCTCTGAGGGGCTGTGGTCTGGAGGCTTGCTCTGGGGCAGTCCAAAGAGGCAAATCACCTTTGAGAATAAGACAAGGATATTTGGATCACACCTGCATGCCCTGCTGTGTGCCCTGGTGCTCAGGAAAGGGTATTACTGGAGAGCTGTAACAGATGAAGCTCAAATGAGCAAAACCAGATGTCAAACATATTTTCTACCTATCCAGGCTGTCCCTTACTGTAATAGTGGCAGCAGGAGAAACTATAAACCTTCTGCAAGTGAAAATGTAGCCCCAGACTTTGAATTGCTTGTTCAGCTGCTCTGTCAGATAGATGGTGTGGGATAGAAGCACACATCATCTTCTGTCAGTGTGGGAGGCTCCCTTGCAAGGTGGACAGGATGCTTAGGGTGGGACAGCTTGGAAAGGCTCCTCAGAGTTCAATCCACATGTGCTGTTAGTCACTGCCTGTCCTTTACTCAGGCGGGAGTTTCAGGCTGGGTGCTGTAGCTCACAGTCTGACCCCAGATGTGTGTTAATTATTTATTTTTCTCCACGTGCTGGCAGATGGTTGGAAGAAGAGTCTGCCAAGCATAGTGCATGCTTGAGGGCAGTGATTTTGAGACACGTTGTTGAGATTATCTGATGTTTCACATTTTCTGTAATTTAGTTTGTGTGTGTGTGAAGGGAGTATTTAAAACTTGCAGACAATAGTTTGCTGGGTTGCAGGGAATGAAACCCCTAATGAATAGTCCATTGTTTACATCCATTTGAGGCTGTTTCTTTGCTGAATTAGTGCCATGAAACATAGCTGCAACTCTGTTGTTTTTAACTCCCCTCTCCTTACCCATCCCCCCTTCCTATTCCTTATGGTTGCTAAATCCTGCTGCTATCTTCTCTACACAAGTTTCCAGGCTTCCTTCTCTCCTCTTGATTTTCTTCTCCTTAAACCTCTTGTCCAAACTGGGTCATCTTTTGCTTCTAGTGTGATACATTTTCCCATCCTTGGCCTCTTGGACTCACACTTCAGTCCTTATTATTTTTATCCAGATGAATGTGGGGAAAGAAAAAAAAAAAACAAAAAAAACCCAACAAAAATGCCCAAACTATTTTCTGCCATAATCAGGTCTAGATCCCCCTCTTGCCATTGCCTTTCCCTCCCCACCTCCTTGCTTTGGAGCTCTTTCTGTGCCAGTTTGCAGCTTGCATAGATACATAACTGTTTTATCTCATATTTGCCTGCAAGCCCTCTGCCCAGTTTCTAGCTCTTATTTTCCTCTCCATTCAGGAGGCTTCCCCCCTTGCTCTGCTCATACTGCTCCACGCTCTGATCTCTGTGCCTTCTTCTGGTGACCCCTACAATTTGAGGTAGCTCCGTTTCCCCTGTCTTCAAACAGATAAGTGGTCTGTTGGCAAAGTTGTAAGCTTTTTTTCCTGCATTCTGGTTTGTAGATGGCTCTTTTTTTGTTGTGCTGCTAATTGATGCTGTGTAGCTGTTTACCTGCACGATGCTGGAGTGATTGCTCAGACTGATGCATACCACACTCTGGAACTGTTTCTTTTCTCTCCAACCCTGATTTATGGATAACTGGAAAAAGCAATTCTTGGCTGCCCTGTTTAGAAAACTATTACACCACAGAAAAACTCATTACATGAACACAGCACCTGATATAAAGAAGCTGTGTTTGGTTTTCTGGTTTCCCCCATGAAAAAAAAGCTTCCCTTTATTATTGAAACAATAATTCCCCTCAAATTATATTTAAGGGATGTAGGCACCAAGGCTTGCCTGCTCTTCTAGGAGTTCCTGGAAATTGGAACTGGGGAGTTTTTTGTAATCAGTACAGGGAATGTGGTATTTTGGAGAGGTTTCGCTTGTTTTCTGGATAGGCAGTGTGCACATGCCACATAATACAAGCACCACATTTGCTAGCCCAGGTATCTGCAGAGAATTCCCTATGGATGAAGGGGTTGGGAGGATTGGAAAGCCCCAAAGATGTCAGGAAAGTAGGTACAGACCAACTGAGAGTCTCCTTTAATTAAAGGAGTGCTGTGCATTGAGCATATCGAGTGCATTTGCTTCCCTTTTTTCCACAACCTCGGTGGGATGCCCTCTGGATTGCAACTTAAGGGCAATGCTGTAAATTTTGAAATACTGTTTGTTTGTGTAGGACTGTGTCCTGGGTCAGCATAGCTGCTCTACAATATGGCAAAATCATCAAGTGACAAGCAAACCAATGATGCTTCAGCCCAATGCCAAAGAAAATCCTGCAAGAGAGAATTAGCTGTGAAAATTTACCCTGTTGCTACGGAACTCATTTCGTTGCATATATCATGTCAGAGTTGAATGACTGAAGAAATACTCCACTTGGGAAATGAATATTTGTGCCAGTTACAGGACAGCTTATTCATGCATAAAACCTGAGACACCTGGTAGTGGTGTTGGACAGGTTGTTTTTGAATGAATGTACTTGTTGGAAGGCAGGGGAGGAGCGAAATGCCTTTGTGTCTTTAAAGTATTTTTCCTTTTGATGCCATATACTGTTAAAGAAACCAGATTTTGGGGAGATGTTTTTTCTGTAAGCAGCAAGAATTTCTGCTTCCTACAGTGGGGATCCTTTCTCCTTCTTAGTTCCCCTCCAGATTGATGTTAAGATCCTGAGGCTGTGGGCACTGCTTTTGTTTTCGCCTCTTAATTCCCTATAAAAACACAGAGCCAAGATGTATAATATGATCAATTCCTGACTTTCTTACAAGAATTTTCTCTTCTTCCCATCTCCATCCCTAGACATTGCACATCCCTCCCAAACCAAACTCCTGTAGCCCAGAAATAGGTCACACCTCACCACCTGGACAACAGTCGTGGCTTGCGTCATCGCTTGGCGTGACGTTGGCAGCACTCAGCAAGCAGGACCGGCTTCTTCAGGGAGCAGGATGTGAGAACACCCTTTGTGATTCCTCCAGATGGGCCTTGGGAGGTGATGGGGGAGAGGACTCTGTTTACACAGGGAAAAAATAAAGAGGAGGTATAAGCTAACATGATCAGCGCACAGATTTTCTGCTGGTTGGTTTGGATGATTTATAGTGGTATACAGAGCTTTGTCGCCTTTAAGCTGACTTGTTCCACTGCTGGCCAGAGGTCAGCCCACTGGCCTGTAAAAAATGAATTGTCGATGTCTGTGGCCTTTCCCGGTGGCCACAATCCTGGGGCTGTTGTCAGTCCTGCTGTTGAGCTCAAATCGGGGCTGGAGGGGACTGTCCAGGATACTCGCTGAGCCTCTTAGCAATGGTGATTTCATTTTGGACATCCCTATAAAGTGACCCTGTGCAGGGCATATCCAAATCTCCTTTATAGTTAGTGGGTAGAGGAGCAGCAATGCCAGCAGTTGGACTGGTAGCCTTTGCTCAAAAATGTGATTTCTTGTCACAGTGGTTACTTCGGGAAGCTCACAGGAAAGAAGCACACTTCCATTTTTTTTTCAGATTTTAGTTGCTGCAAAAGGTTAGCTGCACATTGGATAGGCACAATGGAATTAGCAGCAGAGGCAGAGGTATCTACGAGCATGTGACCATTTTTGTACGAAATGTACGTTGTGCTTCTTCCTGAGAAATGCTGGGAACAAATTGTTATAGAAATGGAAAATACAGTCAGTCTGTTTTGGGCTCAGGCAAGAAATGAGGGCCCTATAGCCTGGAGAGATGTGTATGAATCTGCGTGGGGAAAATGCTCCTTAATTAGATGGGTTGGCAGATCCTGTTTCTCCTGCTCCTTCCGCAGTTTGCAGCGTTCAGTCTAGGAAACGCCTCCCGAACTCGCCCACCACTGCCCTTACGGAGGCCTGGCACACTCACCTGGAGTCCTCCATGCCGTATGGCTGGATGTCACTGAGACCTGGATCGTGACCTGTTTGGCTGGACAGACAGCTTCAGCCTGGGAGGGGAGCCCAGCACATCCCCTGCCCTCTGCACACCGTGTTCTTTAGTGCTCCTTCCTGGCAGCTGGCTGGGCTCTGGCGTGGAGAGGACGGCGTCTGTCCCGGCGGGGCCTGGCCGGGCGCTGGGGATGTGCCAGGGGCCCTGTCCCCTCCTCTCGCGCCGGGGAGCTCGCCGTGCTGAGCGCTGCTGCTCTCAAAGTTGCTTAACAGACAATGCTTGACTCTATCTTGACAATACACCCTTTTCTTGAGAGAAATGAGAAGTTTCAATTTCAGTCACTAGCCTGTTTTTCATTGACCTGTTTTAGTCAGCAAGTCATGGCTTTACTGTGCCACTCTCTCAAACTGCCACTCGTGAGCCTAACGAGACGGTGGAGCAAAACTCCTGTCCTCTGCACAAAATGCAAAGAGAGAAGAGACAGTTTTATCCCAAACATTAGAGGAGACTCGGTCAAATTAACGCCACAGTAAATGTAAAATAGTTTTAATTTACAGAGTACTTTAGGCCCCAATTGGGAGGTGGGGGGGAAGGGCTTGGAGTGAAGTTAATAAACCTTTTAAAACTTTTGACTGAATCTTTTATTCAGTGTTTGTATAACTCAGTTATCTGCTAGTTAATACCAGTATTTTTGATACCTCTCCAGAGCCAATACATGACAAACCTTCAGCCCTGTTGGGTATTTGTGCTACAGCATATTTAATAGCCATGACAACAATTCAACAATTGTATAGAAGCTTCCCCTCCCTGTCTGAGTGTTGCAGGCACCAGAGTGTCTCCATTGGAAAACCCCTAAACATACAGTTTCAGCCAAAACTGGCTTAATGATAGTCTACTGAGAGCTTGACAGGCTTTTTTTTTCCTTTAAAAATAAAAAAGAAAAGGGGGCACTTTTTCCCCTCCCCCCCTCAATTTTTTTTCTTAACTTCTTCGCTGCTTTTGTGAAAGCTGCCGCTGTAAAACACAAGGCAAATTAAAAAAATAAATTGCTTTAAATTGCTTAACAGGCTTGATGAGACAAAGCCTGGTGTGTTGGAGTGGCTGCAGGGAGCTCTGCGGCTGCTTTTGTATGATTTCAGAGGTGAATTTAGATGGCTGGAAGATAGATGGGTGCCAGATGCAGTTTGACACAGATTCCGGCAGCTGCTCCTGCGCGAGGTTTCATTAGTGGTGAGTTAGCGAGCAGCAGAGCGCCGGCGAGGCCCCCAACGCTGCGCTGACAGCAAGAGCACTGAAACAATACAATATTCGCTAAGTGATTTTAATCTGGGAGATTAAATGACACCCAGTTGGTTTCCCGACTTAGAAAGCCAGCACAGTGTAAAGCTGTTCATGGCACTCACTCTACCGGGGCCCTTGTCACATACATTTACATTGAGAGTGCTTTCCCGAGCTCCTCACCCTGAAATGGGAAGAGAAGGGTTGATTTTGTGTTGCAGACATATTTTTCCATCCTCACTGTATAATGTGCTTTTAACTACAACAGGAAACATTGGCCTCACTTCAGCAAATGCTTACATTGGACCGAAGTGCTCGCGTGCTCCTGCTAAGCGCAGGCAAAACTGTTTGAAAGATTAGGGTCTGTAACGTGAACGGCTTCCTTTTTAATAGATGGGCAAGTCCCAAAATCAGGAAGCAGTTGGTATTTACGGGCTTGGGCAATTGGGTTTGGTTTTAAATAAACCAGTGTGCTACAATGGATGACTTGATAGAAATGGTGGAGGAGTTGCTGTTCTCCAGGAAGATGAAGTTTTATTTGAAGAGGAGCACTAAAGATTAGGACTTGGTGAAGGGAGGGAAAATGTAATCGAGCTTATTTGCAATACAACCTAGGCTGACTTCAAGATTCTTCTAGGGGAACTTAATGGGCTGTATTTTGGGAGCCCTCACTGTGGCACATTTACTGTGTGGTTATTCAGACTTTCTGTATTTTTTGTGTATCTCTAATTGCTTCAGCAAGTAAATCCTTGACTAGGAAAAAAAAAAGGTTTTCTCCTCTGATAGATGGGGAAAAATATGTAGGGAAGCAGACAAACAAGATCTTTCTTTCACATGTGCCACATGAATTTTGCCTTTACATATTTAACTGCTGATGTCAAACTACTCTGTTCACTTTGAGTCATTTGCTATCCTCACAGTAAACAGACAAACTAGTTGGTTTTTATTTTCCTCCTCCAATCAATATGAGAGTTGTATGTGTATGGGCTGCTGTCTTTGGATCTCAACTGTTTGTAATGTTTGTGCACATTACAGTTCTGCTTCTAGATGCCTTTGGTAAATACCCCATGCATGGCTTCAATTAAGCTTTCTATATTGAGAAAGTATGCCTTAATTTATCAGGTTAAAGATATCTCTGTTACATCAATTTGTTCACAGTGTGTTGTGACCTAATCAACTAGGGATGTAAGCCATTTCATGAGGAGTAATTACTCAACAACAAAAAATGTCTCTCTTTCCTAATAGCTGTGAGTGACTTGGCTAATTGGAATCCATTTTGGTAGTGGCAGGTCAGCAATCAGGAGGTGGCTTTCCTGGCTGGCTTCTAGGTGGGAGGGAGAAGGCAGCAGCAGCAGCAGGAACACAGAGCTGTGGTTTCCTCAGGTCACTGGGAGAGCTTCTCTCCGTCGGATCAGTGTCACATGTGCTGGCATCGGGGTGTCCTCGTGATCCCCTTTACCACCAATGCTGTGACAATTTGGTCAGAACCCTTTCTTAGATATTTTTGAGGGAAAGAATTCATGAGTGGGTTGGAAATGCCAGATCTTTCAAGACTTGCAAAAGAGTTGTGGTGGTGTTATTGTTAGTGGGGGCAGGGATCTGCAGTGATGTGACAAATCTCCATGGCCTGGCTACGCCTTGGTTAGGAGATGATGTGAAGTTTAGGGGTGATGGCTCGTTATGTCCCTACTCAGATCAACTTATGACAGTGACAGAGCAATTTTTGCTTTCAGTGCTGTATCACTTAGGAGCATGAGCTGCCAGCCCTGCTAGGGGTGATGTGCAGAGGCATCTTCTAGATGACCCCACTGGTTGCTGTCCTGTTTTCCTACTTGATAGATCATAGAGGTGCATTCTGGTTTTTTTCTTTTATTTTTTTCCTCCCCTCCTTGTCTTCAAACCTGGCTGAGAGGGAGGTGGAGAGGAAAATCCTCATGAATTAACATTATTTCCCTGGTGGGCTTTGCTGCCATTTTATCTAATTACGCCTGCTGTTTTCCAGATCACATTGTAAGCATTTGCATGAAGGGGCTTTCACTTACCTCCTCAAGTAAATTAAATAACAGCCCTTAGGCTGGGCTGACAGCATAATGCATTTTCATGTGGGAGATCAACAGCTCCCATACCTTGAGATGGGAAATGCTGAAATGACAGGGAAGCTCTGTGCTTTTGTCTCGAATTAGGGCAGCTAGACGGAGTTAGGGCCACTTTGAAAATGCCTGCTGCTGGCTCTTCTGGTGTGTAGGGGTTGGCAGGAAGAGAGGGGCACATAGGAATCTGCAGAGGGCCACAAAGAACAGACTCATGAGGATCCACGAGCTACGTGCAAGATGTGCAGGAAAGCCAGGGAAAGTAAGCCTGTTGTCAGCAGGTTTAAATGCACAGCCCTAATGGAAAGCGTGAAGGGATCTGCAAACTGTGGAAGATTGGAAGCCACAGACGTAAAGCAAATGAGAGGTGTAGGCCCTGCCCTGAGGATGTTTACAGCATGACTTCGTGGATGAGGAAGGCTGGACTTGTGTGGAGAGCTCAGGAAATCAAAACACATGGCCTTGACTTTCATTTCCACAATAAGCCAACCCGTAGTTTCCCTGTGCTTCATTTCTTCAATTTGCAAAATGAGGCAGTAGCCCTTCTGCTGAAATGACAGTCCGCTGCTTTCCTTGCCTGACCCGTTACTCCCAGCGAGCATCCAGCCCCGGGAATTATCGTCCTCCCAGAGCCCTTCATGATCCAGCCTCATGGGGTGATCTGCTCCCTTCACACGTGTGTTACACACCAGAAATGTAGATCAGCCCTTCCCTGGCTGTGGTCACTCCTTCATTCCTTTGCTGTAGTTGGGAGCTTCTGAGGAGGAGAATGGATCGGGAACAAATGACCATGAGGAAGTGTATTTCTTCTGCTCCCGATCAGTCCAGGCTCATCCTGGCAGAAAAGAGGATGTTCATGGGAGGGCAGGGAGATGAACTCCACCTCCCCCAACCATTAGGCTTAGACAAGCCTTGGGTAGCTCAAAATTCTGGTGTGCTCTTGGATTCTTTCTTTACAGGACCTGAAGTGGGGACATGGCAGCAAGTGGGCTGGTGAGCTGCACGGTCAAACTGAGTCAGCACTTGGGGAGTGAGGAAGAGAAGGAGATGGACTTCTACAGCAAGTAGGGAATTTAATCCCTACTCTGGCTTGCTGATGTTGGTCATGAATGGGGGTCAGCAACAGGAGAGGCTGCTTAGTTTGGGAGGCTGTACCTGATTTATGCAAAGCTCCCACCATTAGATGTTTCACATAAAGGAAGAAAGGTGATATGTGTTCATTTAGTTCACTGTAACTCTGTGGTGACAGTGACCCTCACAGAATTACACCTGTAATGTTGAAGTACCTTCTAGCTTTTGGTGCTAATTCCTTTCATCCTGTGTCATTGGTTAGGGATTAAGGAAATCATGCAGATCACTAAGATCTGCTTGAAGGAGTCTTCAGTGACTCGCTTTTGTCTAGGGATCTTTGCTGAAGGAATGTGATTTACTTGTTTTTCTTTAGAAAATCAAGTTTTCTGTTCCATCAAAACATAGTTCCAGGTTGAAGGTGGAGGAGAGCTAGAAATGTTAGTGTGGGGGGTGTGTAAACACCTTTTAACTTACATATTAAAGCATCTTGGCTCTTCCAAGTAACTAGAGAACTACTTTGTGATGCATTTCTCTGTCTGAGATGAATTTTGAATGCCAGCGAGATAATGAGATTTATCAAATAAAAAGCCTGTCTTTCACTTTGTTCAAGCTTGGCCTCATGCCTCAAATACATGGAGTTTAGCTCAGAAGCAGCTTGTAATTTGTATCACAAAACCGCCGTGTGTAATGCGTGATGGATGGTGGCCACTGGGTGCGGGAGGTTTGCAGTCAGGACGTGCTGATGGCTCCTGCTGACATTTGTGCCTGGTCAAAGTGGCTGCAAGGGACAGGGAGCTGCGAGTGGTCACCACGAGGCTTCTGTGGGAGAGGCTGAGGAGGTGTTCGCCTTCATAAATCAGGGATTCAGCTTTAATGTCAATCACTCTTTAGCATGAACTTGCAGGATGTTCACGATGCAAGACACGGTGCTGCTTTTAACGTGTATGGGGAGATGATTCAGGACTGATACAGCTGCTTCAGTGATCTGGTAGTATACATCCCATTATCATTATTCACTCACATTATTCACTGTTAGAAAGCTTTCTAACAATTCATGATATTTCTCAAGCTCTCATCCCCTCCTCTCTCTTTCTAAAAAAACTAATTTAATTTTATTATTATTATTATTCAGATTCCTGCTGTATACATCCCCCAAGCAGGTGGGAGGGGGAGTTGGTGGGTGATGACTTGGCTTTGTTGGAACTTCACTTAATGCAGGGTGGGGGCAGAGAAAATGAAGCTAAATTACGCAGATCCTGAAGGCACAGCTAGTGCACTGCATCACTTGTGAGCATGACTAGAACTGAAAATGAATCACAGCCTTGTTAGACACGGTATGTGTCAGTGCATGTGGGCAGAAATATCATTCAGCGAGAGAGAGAAAAAGACAGAGAGACTACATCTTTTAAAGTGTGCTGGTCCCACTGAAATCGCTGTAGTATTTAACCTAAGGGGTGAGAGCTGAGGAACAGTGGGACAGTTGCTCTAGGATACTTCACCTTGTCAATTTTTATTCCTTTCTGAAGGTTCAGAAGGAGTCTGGATTTGTCAGCAGTGACATCTATTTTCTAAACAAAAAAAGGCTATAATTGCAAGCTCAGGTTTGAGCCCACTGCTGAGGACTTTAAAATACAACCACCCATTTGGGGCTAGATTTGGATGTGGAGTTGCTTCAGCCCGTGTGTTCATTGTGCATTAGGAAGCAAATGTGATTTGCTCTTTGTGTAAACTTGTGATGGTTGCATGTGCACATGAACTCACAGTACACACATGTGCACACTGAGCCAGTTCACTTTTCCAGAGACAAAAATTCAACCTGGAACTGTAACCCTGGTTCTTGCAGCTGTATAACTCAAACATTCTATTTCTAGAATGGAAATTGGTTTGCAGTTCAGTTGCAGTGTGACAGAGCCACGTCAGGTGATTTGATGGAGAGATGCTGGAATCAGCTGGCCACTGAAACCTGCTGTATCTGTGCTTGTGTTCCAGAAGGTACTTGCCACGAGTGATAGCAACATTCCTAAAGAAGCTCTCCCACCTCCTGCAAAGACCTATCCATAGCAGCCAACAAGCAGCAGCCATCTTAAAATTCCCCCCTTGGCACACTAAAACCACACTTTTTCTAAGCCTGATGGAATCATCCAGTGTATTCTTTAAGGGATTTTGGTTGTGCATTTTTGAATGTTGTGCTTGGTGCCTGTGCTCAGTCATTGGCTTGTTATGTGTGATGTGTTGTATAATTTAAAAGCTGATGATTCTAGGCACTAGCCAGAGTTTTTAAATAAGTGGCTAGAGATGTGTGGTTTCTCCTCTAACCCCCTCCCACAGACCAGGTGCTTTGTACTTTCTGAACATGCAGTGGTTTTTGAACGTTGTGAAGGATGTAAAATGCAGCTGAGAAGACAACAGTGCACCACCCCCTGCCAAAAAAAAAAAAAAAACAACAAAAAACAAAAGGGAAAAAGATAAAAACCCCACCATCAGTAGCTTTCTTAAATCCTGGTCAGCATGTGGCATTCCTAAAATGTCCATACTCACTAAATGAAAGATGGAAAATAGGGGTAGCTTATGATTTTTTGACTCTTAATGTGACTTTTTTGGGAGAAATGCAAGGAAGGGACCCGTACTTTTGACAAGTTAAAAATAATTTTTAATTACTTAGAGTAAGAACATGTTCTGAAAAGTAAAGATTTTGGACTTACTGTGCATGGAACAAAAGGCCGTTGTGAGCTATGTACGAGAGTTGCTGCGAGTTTGTATTCTGCCCTTTTTTTTCTGTGGGAGTTATTTCCTGTTGTTGACTAGAGTTCTTTATTTAGAACCACCTAGCTACTGAATGACGGCTCGCTTGCAAGAAGAAAAAGTGTGATTAAAACTTGCTAAGGCTTATTCCAAGATCTCCCTACTTCCATTTATTTAAGAGGAATCTTTGCTAAATGAAAGAAGGTGAAGTTCAAAACAACAAATGCATTTCCTTCTTGTTATTGTGCCCACATCAGCTGTGGCAGCTAGCAAAAAGATCTTGGGAGCCTGAGGTCTTTCACCTGAACATCTCATGGAAGACAGTGTTTGTCTAACAGAGATGATTTGGTTTAGGCTGTTCTAGTTTTAAAACAGAAACAAACCCATTGAATGCCAGGCCTCCCTTTTTTCTGGCAGGAGTCATTTCCATTCCCAGAGATGTTCTTGGGGGCAGCTCTTTCCATGAACCCCACAGGTCGAGTAAGGAGCGGGCACTTGCACTTTCCCAGCTGCTCAGAGAAGGAAGAGTTTCTTTGAAGAGCACTGTCAGCAAAAAGAAGTTTCAGTATGTTGACCTGCTTGGCAGTAGTATTTGGGTATCTGTGTGGAGTCAAATTATCAGCACTTTGACAGCTGCCTAACTTCTTTTGCTCTTGTGGCAGGGTCTGAACATCCAGCAAGAGTACAGTAAAGCTAGCAGAAGAGCAGATTCAGAGGGAAAAAGAAAAGAGAAAAAGATTTAACATGAAGGTTAACTCTACTGTAGGTAATAGGTAAGGAAGCAAAGTAGCTGGGGTTTATTATGAATTTTTTGCTTAGCAAGAAACATACTAGGAATGTCCCCTGGGTGTGGATGATTAGAAAATGCACTGGGGCATGAGTGATAGCAGATGGACAACCATCCCTCCCTGGCTTGGCTGGCCCCTTGCTGTGAGCCTCTGGCAGAGGGTGCCTCTTTCTGCCCAGCTCTTGCAAAGGGTCTGGTGCCTCTCTCTGCCGTGGCTGGGGCTGGCTGCTCTGGCTGGGCAGGGACTAACCAGGCAGGACTTACGGCTCAGTTGTTGGCACCTGCCCTTTTTCTAACGAATCCAATAGAAACTGGTTTGCAAAGTTGAACTTCTGTAGGAAAGTGGATCTCTGTGAAAGAGAGGGGCGTTTGGGAGCCTTCTGCCAATCCCACATGTGCTGCGAAAGTTTGTGGCAGGGAAAGTCTCAGTGATACACCTCGTGTCATTTTCTTCTCCTGCTGCTGCCCAGTGGTCAGACAAGGGAAGACCCTGGACTCGGTAGCAACACCATCAATGGTGTTGGTGTTGGGAATGCAGCTCTTCCTCCTTGTTTCTTGGGTCCACTCCTTTCCCTTGACTTGTTTCCCTCTGTGCTCCAGTTGTGTCGCTGTTTTACCCCCTCACCAAGTCTCAAATAAAAATAAAAGGGGACAATTATTACTGTTTGAGCAACCTGCTTATGGCTGTCACAGAAAGCCACCATCGTTTATGCCACATGCAGCACCTTCTTCCCTACCTCCCTGCCATCCCTGCTCAGGACATTTCCTTTTTCTTTCTTTTTTTGTTCTCGCTACTGTTTTCTTTTGCCCCCCTGCAAACGTCCATACCTGCTATGTCATATGGGTGTGACCAGGCAGGAGAGCTGCACGTCTCCTCTTCCAGGCCCTCGCAACATTTCAAGGACATTATCACCCCAGAGTCACTGTAGGAGGAAGAAAGAGACCATTAAGAGGTGTGAAAGGAAGGGGACTCTGATGATAAATGGTGGATTTTCAGCTTTTTTCCTTTGTCCTGTTTGGTAGGACCTAAATGCTGGGTGGGTTTGCAGTGATTTAGTGTTTCATCCTTGCCTGGGAATACTAATTAGGTGTAAACCTCTTTTTGCCTTTGGCTAATGGTCACTATAAACGAACAGCTTCCTTTAAAGTGAAAGAACATAAAAAAAGGTTACAGGAGAACTTGAATTAATTTGTGCAGTTCCCGTTTTCTTCAGAAAGATAAAATGTATTTCTGACGGTTATGGGGTGGTTTTAGGTAGAGTTAAGAAATGCAGACATCACCCACAGACTGTTTACCTGCATATGCAGTATGAGCTTCTGCTGACTCTTAGCCGTGCTAGCACTAGGGAATGTAGAAAGACAAAATGAATCATTACCACAGGCATAGTCACTAAAAGCATCTGATGTACTCATTCAGTCTTTTTTTTTTTTTAATCTCCTCTTTGCACATAATGTAAGGAGTTACACATTTTGTGAAGGGTTAAAACAGAAAGATTTGTGCATTCACTGCATTGACTCAATGAGTTCAGTTCTGTATGAACTTCAATTATTTGTAGAGGAACAGAATGGCAGTGGGAGTTAATGCTGCTACATTTGATGTTCTTGTGCTAGGTTTTCTGCCAGCTCCTTTTTTTTCCTTCCTCTTCTGAATTTGGGCCTACAGATTCAACTTCTGTTTTATTGGGGTTTGGTTTTGGCTTTTTGCTTTTTTTTTTAAAGAAGTGGTGTAGGTCACTCACTGTTTACTTAAAATTAGACCCTCAGAAACCTTTGTCTGAAAGGAGTACAGATAAACATCGTCTGTAAAGAATTTTGCACCTGGGACAGTCAGAGAAAGGATTTTTCATTGCAAATTTGAATTACTTTGAAAATGCCTCTATCTTGGTAAGCATTCTTTGAATCTAGAGGCTCTAAGAATCCGCAGAAACTAGTTTTAAACAATAGGCCCAAGCCCCCAAATCTGAGTAGGAGCATGAATGTGCTTTACAGGTTGTATTCCATCCAGCAAAATCAGCTATAGGTGAGTGCATTCATTTGGATGTCCATGTATTAACTCATGTTTCCATATAAATAAGGATTGAGATAGCTTGTTCTTGGTTTGGTTTTGGTTTTTTTCTGGTAATGCATCTAAGCACAAACACGTTTAACTCCAGTGACATGGTTTAAGTCCTGCTTAACATATTGAAATGCTGTGTAACATCCTACATCAGCACTGTAGCCACAACACCATTTTGATTGTGCCCTCCCAGCCTCAAACTCCTTGTAACTGTAGTACAATGCTTTAATGCAACAAATCTGAGCAGGAACATCACTTCTAGAAGCCTCTGGTCACACCACTGCTGGCCCCACTTGGTCTATCAAGCCTTTGGCATCTCAGCAGGGTTGAGCAGCTGCCTATGCACCCAGGCCTCTTTCAGGTTTCAAGAGTGTTTAGGAAAAGTGTGGGGGGCATCTGTGCTCCAGAAATGTATGGCTCCATGGAGAGCTTTGTAGGAGTAGCTTTGCTTCAGGAGAGGGCTGTAGTCTGTGCAGCGCTCAGGGGAAGGCACAGCACTAGAGCTGTTCTCCCCTGGTGAGCAAGGAGCAGGTGGTCCCTCAGCACTGGGGACGTGCTGGTGACCTTTGTGCTGAAGTGTGTGTGGCTTGCATGTTTGACAGCCCCACGTTGTTAAGATTTTCAGGCTCGTGTTGGGTTTGTGCTCAAGGCTGGTGGGTGGCCCAAAGTCTTTGGCTTGATTGCAGCGACATCTGTTTACACCAGTGGTTAATTAGGCCTGAAGACTGGCCACTCTCTATTTTTCCCCACCGTTTCTGTGGTTTTTTTCTTGATTAGAAGTATTCCCTCCTCAGCTCTAAATCAGAAGCTTTGGTTTTATCTGCAGATTTTTTTCCCCCCTTGATCCACTGGCCCTGGTATGAGATGAATATCAGGACATCAGCGTAGCCTCTCTTCAAAAAAGTAACCAAGTGTTCCAGAAAAGAATGACTTGTGCTTTTGATAGAGACTGCAGAGTGAGCATTGAAAGGGAAAGAAAAGCAGCCTGACATTGTCTAAAACTCAGCTCAGTGCGGAGTACAATTCTCTGTGTCACAAGAAGCAGGATTGGAAAGGGGAAACTGTTTTAGGAGCCTGTGTGCCATACAGGCAGTGCCAGTGTGAACAGTCTGGCCTGGGCCAGGAATGAAGCACATCTTGCAGGGAATGCAGCCTGAATGGGATTTGGAAAGGAACACAGAGTTTTATTAAAAGGCAGAAAGATGTGAGGAGATACACAGCAATGGTAGGCAGCCAGAACCTCTGTCAGAGGACAGTCTTTCAGCTGGAGCAAGGATGATGCACGCCAGCAGTCTCCAGAGGACTGGGAGTGCACAGGGAATTACAGAGGGAGGGAGTCATCTCCGTGCATGAGGAATGCAGCAAAACCTCCTCTGACTAAGCCAGCTAATGCACGCTGCTTTTTTTTTTCTTTCCTGATAATCCTGTTCCATAATATTTCCTTAATAATTTAGTATGTGAAGAGTAGCTTTTTCACAGTAGCCCTTCTGAAAAACATCTAAATCACCAAATCTGACATTCAGATGAAACCTTGCTACCCCTGTTGTTCACACACTCAGGATTTTTATTTGGTATGGCTATTTGACAGCTATCCTGGGGTTAAAAGTTGGGGGTTTTTTTCCTTAATTACTTAACAAATTTACCATGTGGCACAACCCTTGGTACTGCCAAGCAATAGCTTCCTATTACTAGACTGTACAGGCCTGATCCTGCATTACCAAAGCCAAAAGCAGTATTTAGGAACCAACATTGTCATCAAAATCTGTAGGAAGCTTGGAATAACTATACAAAAGGGGTTAGTTGCACTCAGAATATTGATTCATGAGCTCCCTCGTTTTTTGCATCGCTGTTCATTTTACCCAAAGAAGATCAACTGCCCAACTGGACATATAATATATGATACTGCATTAGAACTAAGGCTGCATTTGGTCATACTCATTAATTAAACTGATTTCTCCTGTAGTTTTTTTTTTTTCCTAGAGAACTAACTGAGAATGATAATTAAGCATATTATGCATTCTAGGGAATGGTGTTTCTCCTACTGCCACAAACACATTAAAGGAGAAAAATATGAACTAAAGGAGAAAATGAAGGGGGGGAAAAGAGCTAAAACTGGAGTGAGAAGGGATGGAGTGTTGCTTTCTTCGACACATTAAAGGAGAAAAATATGAACTAAAGGAGAAAATGAAGGGGGGGGAAAAGACCTAAAACTGGAGTGAGAAGGGGTGGAGTATTGCTTTCTTCAGTTTTTACTGACTCTTGTGCCTTGGGACACATGGGACAGCCATGTTAGAATTGCACCAGCAAAAAAAGAAGAAAAAGCCATTGAAATCCCAAGGAAAGCAGCCCAGCTCCCAGGTGCAGCTCCCTCCCTGTCTGTGTACAGGTGCAGACTGCAGTAATGCAGCACCCCAGTGTTTTACTGAGGAACTTATTATTTGTGGGTGAGCCTCACATGAGAAGGGCCCTGCTCCTGGGGGTCAGTGCTGAGCCTGAAGAGAGCCTGCAGAGGAGTGAGCAGTGTTTAACCGTGCCTTTGCTTGCAGCGTGCTTTCTCCTTACCCAGGAGAGCCTCGCTGCTCGAGTGGAACGAGCAGCTCTGGCTGTAGGCAGGCCCTTTGTCTAGCTGCTTCCAAGGTACCAGTGCTGAGGGGGTCTTTATTTGCAAAAAGTTGTCTGCTCTGGGGGGCAGTGTTAGGTGTTTGCCTGCCAGTTCTGCATGCACCAAAACAAAGACATCCAGGGAGAAAATGAAGTTGTGTTGAACAATTACCTGATATAATCTCATAGTATTCATACGTATTGCAATCAGAAAGGAAAAGGCCAAGGATGCAATTAGAAGTATAGGAAGCAGTTCACTCCCTCTATTTTTGAAAAATGCAAAGGATGCCAACATTCCAGCACAAACTTTGCCACTCTTTCCTAATTAGCATCCGTGTTGATGGGCAGATTACCTGGCAGTCTGTAGTGTTTCTAATGAATTGATTTATGAAGTCCAGTGTCTGTTTCCCCCTTCCCCATCTTTTGATTTCTGTTTGCTCATTTATTACCTTGTTCATTTATTTATTTTCAATGCAGGGGTGGTTTTTGAATGATTTTCATGAGACCTGGCCTCAATCAGACAGGCTGTGACCGTCCTTGCTCCAAGACAGGGCTGCACTCAGGCTACGCCTGTAGCCCACGTCAGGCTGGTACTGCTGCAGAAAGACACAGCTCAGCTCCTTCTCTTTTACTGTGTCATCTTCACATGTGAGCAGCTCAAGGGCCTCTGTCAAGGCTACAGCTGCACAACTCAACCTGTGCTTCTGCTCCCTGGGAAGCCCGTACATGCATGGCTCTGAAATGGGATGCATTTTGGGTGGCTCCTCCTTGCAGACGCTCCGACTTTCCCCCCCTCCCGCTCCCGCAGGCTCTGGAAACCTCTGCCGACACACTTCCTAGCACAGCATTTCGTGGCTCCATTGCAGGCTGCTGCTCCGTGCTTGCTGAAGTGTTCAGGCAAACGGCATGGGGGTCTTGCAGACACCTTCTGGTCAGGCTTCTCCAGAGCTGCAGAGCGGAGTTTCCTGCCCAGAAAGGTCTCCCTCAATCAGGTGCGAGGCCATGTGAGGAGCAGGCAGCAGCGGGGTTATTCTCCTTGCGTCCCCAGCCTCGTCCCGCCGCGCTGGAGCCTGTGCTGTGCACGGAGCGCAGGAAGGAGCTCTATTCATATCGATTCGTATCGTGACCTCTGCTCAGCTGGGAGTGCTTCTGAGTGTGCATGCAGGTTGTGCTAGTTGTGTTCAGAGGCACAATCGGAGTTACAGCGTGACTATAAACTCCTGCCAAGAAAGACTCGGGAGAGTTACAGTAGGAAACAGAAGGGGCGGTGAGCTTTTTCTTATGCTGGTGTAAAATTGGAGCAACCGAGTCAGAAGCGTTTAAAACTGGAATGACACAGGCTCGGGCTTTTTACTGCCGACTGTAGCATGGCAAGACCAGGGCTGTGCACATCGGGCTGGAGCCCAGCTGCTTATTTAGCAAATGTTTGTGGTTGTGCCTCTGGTGCCGGTGATAGCGTGCACACACCCAGGCACGGGGGCTGTAAACCTGCTGCGGACTTTGAGCTCCGGAAGGCGGGCGCTGCTCGGCTGGGCGCATCCAGATTGCGCAAGGCCAGATCCCGCTGGGTTCCCAATCTGGTGTAAAGGAGGGTGGAATGGGGCCCCGAGATTCAGGGGATCTGGCATGCAGAAAACCCCCAAACAACCCAGCCAACAATGTGCAAGTATTGCAGATATTTTGTGTGGCTTTTGAGTGGGCAGAAGCCCACTGAACAGGTATCACTCAGGCCCTAAAGAAGATGAACCTTTTTTTGAGTGGGCAGAAGCCCACTGAACAGGTATCACTCAGGCCCTAAAGAGGATGAACCTTTTATTTAGTGATTTTATTGTGACGCTGGTAGTTTCAGGGAGAAACTTGTTTCCCCAGGCAGAGGGACCAAATTTCAGTGCCTTGCTGCTGGCAAGTATCCAGCCAGGGAGATTCTGGTTTTAATGTTTGCCAGCTCCTGGGCAATTTGCAAATCACTCGTCAAAATCTAGTAAATGGCTCGTGAATTGCTTTGCAGATTGGTTTAGGGCTAACTCTGTGCCACAGATAAGGGTTGAGAGAGCTTGGATCGCCTCAAAGGAATCGCACGGGTGGAAAGGTGTGCTGAGGCCTCCAAACCTACAAAATAAAACGCCAGTTTTTAGATCTGATGCCCTTTTCTTTATTTTTAGTGAGTTCAGCAGAGTGCTCAAGTGCCAGTTCTGGTGTTTTAACATCAATGTGATGGAGCCTTTTCAATTCTGATTTAGAGAATTCATAAAATCAGCACTTAGTCCCCTTTTATTTTGGCAGATTCACTATTTTAATGGTTTGGTGTTGTTTTTCCTTTGTGGATTTTTGTCAGATACAGTTTCCAGGGTAAGGAAACCTTTCTTCTAAAGGTATCCTTTTCCTTTTCGGTTTTCTAACTGAAAATGGAACTTAGTTTCTAGCAAGACCATCATCTTGATTGATCACAAATCATTACAGACCGTTTTGAGCATAATACCTAAATGAGTCGTGGTATTAGTGACTAATAATCGCCTTTATATTAGGTCTTAAAGCTTTATTGTCCCGAAGTACAACCGGTTTAGTGGAACATGAAAGGCCGGAACGATCCGAGATGCCTGCTGGGGCTACAGCCAAAACTGTGAGGTGTTTGAATCGCCTTTAACAGCGCCGGCTGGGATTACAGCCCCTTTCAAAACTCAGTCATCGAGGTGACTTAAAATAATCATCTTCTTTCCAGATAGCGCCTGGTGCCGAGCGCTTCCCTCCATCCCCCCAGCCTTGGCGCGCCCGAACATCTCCGTGTGGCCTCATTTTTGTGCTCCGGTGGTGTCTGCACAGCCCAAATTAGCAGCGAGGATTCCACGGACGGGGGCCGCCGCCTCCCTCGGCTCCCAGGTGAGGTCCCGGGGCTTTCTCCGCATCCCCCCTCGCCCCCGCTGTGCTTGCCCGGGCCGGGGGCTGACCGGAGGGGCCGGGGGAAGAATTTGGGGTTGTACCGGGACAATCCGGGGCCAGCCCCGCGCGGGGAGCAGGGCTGGCAGAGCCCCGGGTCCCCGGCACCGGATAGCAGGGATACTTGTCATATTTGCGGTCGGGGCGCGCTGGCACCCGCCTTTGTGCCGGCCCGGCGCTCCTCGGGGAAGCCGCGGCGGCTGCGGGGGCCGCGCCGCCCGCCCGGGGCCGGGGCACGCGTGGGCAGCGCGGGGAGCCGGAGCGGGGGAGGAGGAGGAGGAGGGTGCGGGGAGGAGGAGGAGCAGCAGCAGCAGCCGCGGGGGTTGGGGGGGCGGGGGAGGAAGGCCGGGGCCGAGGCGGAGCTTTGACGCGGGCCGGAGGGTGAGGAGCTCGCCGGAGCCGCCCCTGTCGTCAGTGCTGGCGGCAAGTGCTGGGAGCCGGGGCTGGTGGTGCCTCCTCCTTCCTCTCCTCCTCCTCCATTGTATAATGCTGCGTGATCGCAGCCGCCGGGGCAGAGCGGAGGCTTAAATCCTCACGCCGCCTGCTCCTGCCTCCTCCTCCTCCTCTTTTCCTCCTCCTCCTTTCCTCCTCCTCCGCATCCCACCCGGCCCCTCCCCGGAGCGGCGCGGCGAGGAGCGACATATGGAGCTGCTCTAGGGCGAGAGTTTCCGACCTCCCCCTCTCCATGCTTTAGTTCTCAGGTGGAGCTGCATGTGGTGAGTGGGGCTGGGGGGCTGCGGGGCAGCGGGGGGTGGGGGGCAGGGGGCAGGGGGCGGCGACACTCCTCCACCCCCTCCGGCTTTGCGAGTCATCGGGGCTTGTTTTATCTCTACCTTTAAATTGGTACCCGGGCAGAGGAGCCCGGGGCGGGGATCCTCCCCCTCTCCTCCGGGGTGGGGGGGTTCGTGCTGAGATGAGCAGAGAAGGGAGAGCGGCGAAGTTGACCTTAAAATTCGCCCCCTCCCCCGCCGATGCGGGGGGATCCCGAGCCGAAGCAGGTGCGGGTAGCTGGGATACACTTCTTTATCGAGGTGGCTGTGCCGGCCCCGGTAGTGCTCTCCGGGCTCCCTCCGACGCCAGGAAAGCCGCGACACCCCGGTAAGTTCCCGTGTGCGCCGGGGAGCCCCTGGAGCCGGGGGCTGCAGCCTGGCTCCGTTCTGCCAGCAAGAGCGGGGGGTTCAGGGAGCCCCGAAAAGTGCGTGCTGTGGTGCCGGGGGAGCTAGAAGGGCCTGCGGGAGACTTTCACTCGGCTGTAGCAGAGCTGACATATGGCTGGGCAGGACCCGGCTGGCCCCGCTGCCTGGCCCTTTCAGGGCTTGGTGTTAGGGCTGGGGATTAGCCTGTCTTTTCCCTGAGCAATAGCGCGCATGGGTCTTCCTTGGGAGCGCCGCCAGCGCGGGGACACAGAGGCGTCAGGGGGGGTTTTGTGAGTAAGGTGCTTCGTCTTTTGGAAGCATCGGCAAAAATGTATATTTATTAGGATTTTCTCCGGGGTGGATGAACACTTGAAGAAAAATCCTTTTGCGGTACCACTTTGATTTGGAGCGTTGGCTGCTTCGCTCATCAGGATGTGGAAAAATAAGTTGTTCCTAAGCATGAAAATAGGAGTACAGTTACCTGCTGTAATTTCTTGCATTTTGTGAAACACAGCTGGAAAACCCAGAGCCACTTAAGTTAGGAATCTATGGAAAGGCTTGTGTGCTGTCCAGTGGGCCCCTTGGTGGCTGATTTACAGCTGTGGGTCAGCTGCTGGTGTAAAATAAAGCGAATCTGCCCATTTTATCTCCATCCGGGGGGGCTCTCAGCTTCTTTAGCCGAACTTCAGTGCAGCACGCCAGAGCTGTTGCGTGTGGCAGCGTGTGCTCAGACAGATCCAAGGCTCTCGGGAGCAGGGAAATCCAGGCTTTTTCATCTGGTGCCTGGTGCAGTCATCAGGGTGACTCTCGCTGCCGTCAGTGAATGCTGGATTTTGCCACTCTAGAATGCACTATTGCTCAAACAACGGTGGGAGAGGGCTTGTCTGCCCCAAACACCAGTTTTATATTTGTGTCTCTCAAATGAGTGAACACTTGCAAATGTGTGTGAGTTCAAACAACACTTTCTACCTTTTTTAATTCTGATCATTTTAGGCATGCATCTGCACAAGTGAAGGCTCCTGTGTCTTATGGACTTCCCACAGGGTACAAAATTGACAGAGGCACTTCAGTTTGCATCTAAGGGCACAGGAAGCTTTCACATGGTAAAACAAACTAGAAAAATGAATTGTGTTTTCAAATGATTGCTATAGAAATTAGCCAACTTATTTAGCAGGGTAAATAAGTTGGCTAATTTCTGGCTGAAGTTAAAATGCATACCTTTTACATAATAGGATGGTATCTTTGGGCTTTGATTTAACACAATGAACCAGGTGGTGGTAGAGAGAGGAGGAGGATGAGGAGTTTGTGCTGCTGGACAGGTATCCAAGAGCGTGTCCTTCAGAATACTTCCATTGTTCAGGCAAGTATTGCAGCATCCAATGTAACAGCTCTAGATATTCCTCCTCTCGTGACTGATCCTGCTTCCAATGTAACAGCTCTAGATATTCCTCCTCTCGTGACTGATCCTGCTTCCAATGTAACAGCTCTAGATATTCCTCCTCTCGTGACTGATCCTGCTTCCATTTAAGTTGGTAGCAGCAACCACCCACTCCTTTTCTGCAGGAACTGGATTGGACTGCTGAACGAACGAAGCTAGAGTGTGCATATTAAAAAGCTGCTTTGATTTTCGTGTCAAGCTGATTTCTTTTTCTCTGAAGCTGATTGGAAACAAACAAAAAGAAATTTGATAGCCATAGGTCCTTCAGGTTTTGTTTTAAGGAGCATTAAATACATGTGTAGGTGCTGGTTTATTAAGAATTGTAATTGTGTTCCTTTATACACCTGCTCTTTTCAGAGGGGAAATAATAACACAAATATACCAAGTGCTCAAATTGTCTGCCTGACAGGCAACAAGGACTTTCAGATAATGTCCTAATAGCAAGGAAACACTCAAACTTCATATTCAAAATTTATTTTTTCAGCTTCCATGAAGTACAGCAGATTTTATGCAGTATCTATTTTGAAGGATTTTGCCATCATTCACACAAGCTGCTTTTAGTTTTTCAATAAATATTTCATTGGGAAAACATTTTTTTTTAGGAACTCAGACTTTTTTCACACTGATGTAAAGCACTCCTGGCACAGTTCATCTCTGGCAGTGCTAACACTAGACAGGTGATCCAAAGTATTTGTGACTATTTTTGCTTTTATGTAACATCTTAAAAGTGTAACCTGTCAAACAAGGAGAATGCAGTACTTTGAAAGTGCGAGTAGTCTTCTGGTGATCTACTTCTTATAAGGGCCAGGTAGCAAGAGAGACACCTTCTTTCAGCTCGGCTCTGTGGTGTAACTGGCTCACAAGGAGACAGCTCCAGTTGCAGTGGTTCCTTAACATGCGCACGAATCAGTGCCAGAAATAGCAGCTTTCAGTTACCAAGTCCAAAGATCAGGAGTGTTTCAAAGGAGAGAGCAAGGTCCAGCTTCAATGTAAGCAGGTTGGCACTAAGCAGAGATCTTTAGTCTTGATGAATTTTTTGCTAATTCATGGTTTGTGGAAGATGAAATTGGCCAATCTGAGCACAGCGCTCATTTTCTTCAGGGGTGTATAATTGCATGTTTTCTGCCACTTCTTTTGATTTCTAAACTTTCATCAGTCAGAGAAACTGTTGTCATGAAGAGGTGCCTGTTTTCTATAAATGGAGAGAGACTCTCAACATGCGTTAGTTCTTTAATTCTTTTATAAACAGAGTCAATTTTTGTGTTTGCTGTAGTGGAGGCTTCAGGTTTGTTCAGCATTACCAATGCAAACACTATAACAAAAATAAGATAACAATGCTCGGCTGTTCAACACAAGTGGGGAAGGCAAGGCTGTGCTAACGTTGCTCTTGGGTGCTGAAGTGTAGCCCAAAGAGAGGTCCAAAGCAAACGTGTGGCTGGGAGACAGCAGAGGTTCAGTGGGGGAAACAGGCCTTGTGTGTGTCACAGCAGGGTCCCTGGCCTGTCTCTTGGCTCTCTGGGTGTTAAACTGTGTGTCGCTGTGCAGAGTAGAAACTGCACTGCCACCACGTTTGCCTCCCCGACGGCTCCTGGTGAGCGTGTCAGATGCTGGCTGTCACTGCCGAGTGGCCAGGAGGAGCTGTGAAGATGTGCTGGCTGGGACATTCCTCCGGCACAGAGGGGATTTTCGGGCTGGGGAAGACCTGATTCACTGGGCATTTCCAAGGGAGAGTTGGGGCAGTCTCCAGGGGTGATGGGTGCAGCCTCAGTGGCCTTCAGAAAGGGCTTTAAGCTGTGACTAGGGGTGAGAAGGCTTGAAAGGACCAAAGAAACTGTCAAGTCACCAGAGAGCAAGTTTTTGGTTTTCATGTGTCCCTTCTTTGAGGGTGGAGGCTCATCTAGCTCAGGTGAGACAGCAACCACCACATCAGAGTGGCACTGGGTTCAGGCTGCTGTAGTGAAATTAAAACCATGTTCAGAGCCCCGTGTTAGGTGAGGTCAGATCACTGTTCTTCAAGTGAGGGGCCAGGTTTGGTACCCTCCTCAGCTTGGTACATAAAATCAGAGTGTTGCCAAAGAATGTCTGAAGTTCCCAACCTGTTTAACATGATCAGTGTTTTGAGTACCATTGGTTTTAAATTTATCCTTAATATCACAAATTTCTCCTTAATATCACACTGGAATTGAGTTTTAAGTGGCATTGAATGACATGATCTCAGTCTGTGTAATTATTAGGAGCCAAAACCTGTTTACTTTGCTTTCACACCAGTAAGATGTGAAAGCAAAGTAAACAGTTTGTTTTCAGTGAAGTTAGAATAAAAATTTAATTCTTGATACAGACTACAGAGAGAAGAGTTCAAACATGGGTTGTTTTCTTTTAATGTCAGTTTGAAAACTGGGTAGTATATGGAAGTAGCAGAAAAAAAGAAGTTCCCTTTTTCAAGGAGTCCTGAATTGGTGGAAAGATCTAAACTTGCCCTAGTACTTCCTCAGATGTAGTAATTAAAACTGTTTTTCTTGATCCCAGATTTTCCACCCCACCCCAGAAACCCTTGTATTGTTTGAATCACACTCACCTTTAATGGAAATGTGACAAATTATTGGCTGTTTTCCTACAGTTTCTTATAGTAGCCTGTAACATCAGTCTTAAAAAACCCTCCTGTCGTGCCAGGCAGGCAGTAAGGTAGAGTGAACTGTGCTGTAGCAAGAACCACCCATGACTGGAGGTAAACTATGCGGATATATGTTGGGGTGGAGGTTGAAAGGAGCGTGGAGGGCATATTTGAAGCAGACTGTGCAACTGCTATAGCAGGTCTGACTAGTTTGAGATGCCTAAAGGCAGCTTTGTCTTAACTTCAGGTAGCTGCAAAATGAAGTTTTAAACCCTAATTCAGAAATACATCATCATCATCTTCCGGTGCCTCCGCAAACTTTACTTTTCATGTGTTTTTACAGGCACAAAAAGCCTTTAGTAGGTACATGTCCACGTGCATGCATATCATTTGCATATTTTTCAAATATACATTTCATCAAGATAGGAGACTTAGCGTTTGTGTGCAAACCACAGTGGTTTTTTTGAACAGTGGTGGTTACTTTTTGCTTTCTCACTGCTCTTGTGTGAGACAAGCCACTCCATTTCAGCGCTTTTGGCATGGCCTGATTTGCTGCGGGTCGGGGCTCGTGCCTGCTCCTGGCCCTTTGTCAGAGCAGTGCCTTAGGCTTCAGGAGCCTGTGCTGTGGTCACAGGGATTTAGACCAGGGTACTTCCATGCTGGCTGTGCCAGGGGTCTAACAACCTGCTTGGGTTACCCTGCTGGGACTTGGCTCCCCCTTACCCCCTCCTGTTCATCTGCTTGGTGAAATTGGCTCTTCTGAACAACCCTTCCACTTTCCTTCCCTAACTAAAGTGTTCCACAAATAGCTTGTGAATGAATACAAGAGAGAGAATATTTTCTCTGTGAGTGACACACAGTGTCAAGCTTCCTGTTGCTGCTCTGCTTCCCCTTGCTGGCAGGGGCACACACGTGATGTGTGTGTGCTTAGATGAGGACTTTAATTGTGGGGAAAATCAGTATAATACTATCATGGGTGAGGTGAGTGGGTTGTGCCTTACTGAATACGAAATAAAGTTTCAGACATTTCGTTTCCTGAGCTGTTCTGTATTTTCCGCTCCCGATTTCCAAAATCTTAGTTTGTGGTTAAGTTGCTTCCTTCTGTTAATTAACCTGTCCTAAACATGCTTCAAAATACAGACTTAATACACATGTTGTCAAAACACAGTGTTAAAAGGGTGCCTCCATCTAAGTTTAAATTATTTTCTTGAAAATGTTTAAATTGCTCCACATAGAGAGATGTGGGTCCCATGGTGGCTGTTTTAAAGGACATCACTTCAGTGTAGTACTTTTTATTGTGAAATCAAGTAGGTGCCACGAAAAATGGAATCTCTTTTGTCTCTAACTCATAGCTATTACAGGTTGAGAATAGTTCAAGGTTGGCCGAAGTTCCCTTCAGTCAGTTTTCAGAAGGCTCCTTTGCAGGACATGGAAACACATGTTGTATTTCAACAAATGCAAGAGCTGTAGTGCACTGCACTGAGAGGCCAGCAGTTAGCATCTTGTCCAACATCATTTAACACCATCTGAGCAAACTTTTGTGTCAAATTTTAACTATGTTTTAAAAATTTGTTTTGTGTTCACTGGTGGTGGAGAAACGTCCAACAACTTTTTCACCTCTTTCAGAAAAGCAGGGTGAGTGGATTCTTTTTCTTAGAATGTATTTGTTTGCAGGGTTGTGTTCATTTGATTTAAGCAAAAATGTTGAAAACAACTCATATGCTGTTTAAGCTACTTTAAAAAATGCCAGGGAAACACCTTTTCTCCTAACTCTCAGCAGTGCAAAACTGGTTAGCAAATAAAATTTGCAGGCCAGAAACTAAAATGACTTGTCATTGCTGGGATTTGTATGGTGCATTTGCAGTATATATTTCTTCAGAGGATTTTTTTTCCCTTTCTCCTCTTCTTCCCTCCTGCCATTTGCTGCTTTTCAGTTTGACTGTGATAATTTATTCAACACTGTTTTCAGAGCAGTAACCTACTTTTTGGCAAACCATTCAGTTCTTTCAGTAGTGTGGGGGTTCCCCCCGCCCCCCCATGTGTTTATTAAGGGTCTGTGACAAGGGGGAAAAACAAGGTGTCTTTGGGGAAAAGATGCTGCGATAGGATTCAAACAAAGTAATTATACATAGGTGAGAAAAACTCCCTTATTATACACGGAGGGGTCTCGTCTCTCATGGGTGCACACACAATTCTCATTAACCTTTGCAGGAATTGCACAGGTCCAGCGGAGATGGGCGTGCAGTGCTCAGTCCCTGCGCACACTAAAAATAAAAGGCAGCCCGTGACACGTGCGTGCCAATAGAGATGTCTTGTACAATACAACACAAGGCTGCCGTAATCCATTGTTCTGTGCGCCAGTGCAGGGGAGGAGGGATGCACAGCCGGGCTGGCTATTTCATCATTCTCCCTCAGAGCCTGGCCAGTAGCATCTTGTCATTACAGGCGTGTAATTTTAGCAGTGAAAAGGGATTGTGTGTGTGTGTGTGTGTTTCCCTGCCTGTGTCACTTTCTGGTGGCTGTTCTAGGTCTTTCAGATGATTGTTTTGAATTTCATTTACAGGCGAGGTGTCTCTTTTTAGACAGCACTTGAGCTGTGCCAGTGCCTGCTGGCTCTGCAGTGGGAAGGAATGGAAAGCAGTCTTGGCTGAATTGGGCCCTGGAGCAGTACAGAGCCATCTTAATTGCTGCTGCTCCACCTCTTGAGGAGATGGCTCTGGTTCTCCCAGCATGGAGTTGCGTGCACCGGCTCCGGCATGGCTCCTTGCCCACTGACACGGGAATTCATGGTGTCGTGGTCCTGCCTGTGGGACTGGCACCTCCTGCTTCCATGCAAGGAGGCCCAGAGTGCTGCACTTGTGGGAAGAAACAGTGGTGTGGAGCAGGAAGAGCTTCTGGGCTGATCCCAAGGAGACTTGTGTGTAGAAGCCCTCGCATATTTTTTGGGTGCCAACAAGCAGAGTCTGCTGAATAATCAGCTAATCACGTAGTAAAGTCAGGGATCTGGCCCAGTGCTGTGCCTGTTTGCTTTAGTGCAGCTCTGGTTTCCTGCTGCTGATGCCCAGGTGTGTAAAGCAGCTCCTGGTCCTTCAGCACAGTGCTTGAGCCCATGTGTTCACAGCACAATAGAACTGAATTCACACTTGGCAGGCCTGGCTGCTTCTTTAACACTGCCACATGGAGACCCAAATTTCAAAACAGCCTCAGCCTGGCTCCTTTTGGTGGCTCTTTGAAGCACGGAGCCCAGGTTAGCTGAACCCCAGGGAGGAGGCTCCTGGTGGTGGCTCAGACACTGCTGTGTGCAGCCATCCTGGGAAAGGATGTAAAGGAGATTTGGCACAGAGGCGACCTGAGATAAGGGCAGCTCTGACATCTTCTGGAAAATCTCTCTCCCCTCAGTAGGTAGCCCTAACAAAGCATCTCCTGGCAGTGGGAAGGGGGGACAGCTCCACCCTGGTCTGGCTCAGAGCAGGTGGTTGGTGGTCAGCGGGGCCATGTCTGCACCAGGGCTGTGGCAGGGTTGGCAGTCATGGACAGTGTGATTCCAAAAGCTTCCAGTTAAGGACGAGACCAAAAAAGGGCAGGCTGGGGGCTTGTTTGCATCTTCTGGGCACTGTTTTATAAGGAAGCACATGGGAAGTCCTGTCTGAAGCAGAACATGTGAGGATTGACATTTTGGCTTTGAAATCTTTGAGACAGAAATTAGTTTCTGCTGGGCAGTCCAAACCTGTTCTGCTTTTTTCCAGTAAAGACTACTGCCTGCCTGTATGTGAATTTCAAATAAATGTTTTCCAACCCTGGTGTGTTACCCTGGTATATTCTCCCTCTTGCTTTGCACTGAAAAGGAGTTGTCAGAGTTGCACAGGGCTTTTGCTCTTGCCTTCAGCCTCACAGTGGTTTGCAGTGTGCCTTGCTGGCTTTCCATGCTCAGAACCTGTGCGGTCTTGTCCACCTTCTGGTTCTGCCAGGGCAGTCTTTAATGCTTTAACAAGCTAACAAGTGCTCCTCTGATTTAAACTTGCATTAACTTCTGCTACCCTGATAGAATTCCTAATATTATAAACACCCTTAATAACTGGCTATAATCTAGAAAACCTGCTGTCCTTTTTCCAAACAATTACTTAATGAGGCAGTAATTTATTCTAAGCTATATTTATTGGAGCCCATTCCAGCTTTATCAGACACACTCTGGTTGGATGTGTGCAGTTAGTCAAAAACATTAAAACTGCTCCACTTCTTCCAGGGGAACATGTTACATTTAGCAAACTGACAGCATTAGAAACTGTTTCCAATTTAATAGAAGCATATGTTTCCTGCAAGGCTTAACACACTGCAGAGTCAGAAATTGCCTTAGACTGCGGCTTTGCCTTTTTTTAGCGTGGTGAAAAGGAGCTGCAAACTGAAGGCAGAAGTGGAGTTCGTGTTTTTGGTTGTTTTGCAGAGATCCTTCTAGCAGGGCTTCGGCGGGCTGCAAGTTTAAGAAACTCTCAAGAAAGTGGTGTGGGCGGTGCACACTGAGCTCTCGCTCCAAATGCAGTTTCTGATCATGAACAAACAGCAAGAGCTTGCTTTGCCCTCTGGGCCTCAAATAGTACAGTATGCAACAAGGGAGAGCAGGCAAGGCACGAGGATGGAAACAGTAGGATCAGATTACAGTTTCAAAATATCGCTGGAACACGTTGGCTGGCGTTACACTATTGACTGGCTTTATAATTGCATTGCTTATTTGCTAGGGAAGGCTTCACCTTACTTTCTGATTAACATGGACACTCCTTCGGGGACCTGGGGACTCCAGGCTCTGAGTATCAAAGGCAAACCCCGTGAGACCTGCACGACTTCAGATGCTTCTCAAATGAGAGTCTGAGCTTCCTCTGTTGTCTCCTGTTTGCCAGAGGTTTCCTTACACAGCCCCTATTGAAGTTCTACTTAGAATAGCCTCTGACAGTCACCCACTATGGTTTTCCTTCTTATTTTGATTTTAACTGGAGAGAAGACCCCTGTCACTCAGCTTGCTAGCTGCTCCTTGCTCAGTCTTCAGTCTGTGTGAAGTGCCTAAAGCAGGGGGCTAAGGCTGTGTTTCTGTAGGGAGGGAGAAGCTGCCTTTCTTGCTAAATGCAGGAGTGGGGTGCTGAGGAGCTTTACTTGCTTCTCTGTTTCTTCTGGAAGAGCTGAGGTTTACCCATCTACCACAGGAGATGGGGAAGAGTTAGGTCCCTGTAAAATAAGTGTGAGAAATACCTGCCACTTAGAGTTACTGCTGGCACTGACAGCCTTGCAGTGAAGGCTTGCAAACATAAAAACAATCCCCTGTACTCTCTGGAAGCAGAGAGCTGCCCAGGAGGCCAATTTTTTTATATACTCTAAAGGAGAGTTTTGTAAGTGCTTATTAAACCTCACTCAGTTAAAAAAAAAAAATTAAAAGGGCAGCCAGAATTAATGTAAAATGTGTCAGGGAAAACAAACCTTGTAAATACGGAATATCTGAGCACTGGGGCTGGGGAGGACAGAAACCCCTGCACAGCTGCATTCCCTCTACCTCTCTTCGGGCGTTGTGGGATTTGTTTCCTGTCTCACATGTGGCATGAGACACAATTCTTACCAGGCAGCGTTGTCAGGAGTCCTCTTTAGCCAGGCAGCTTGGATGCATGCACTCCAACATGTAAAAAGTGCATCAGATCCCGAGAAAGCAGCCTTGTGGGGGAAAAAAAAAAATAAAAAAATTAAAGCACAGTCCCCCCTCCCCGCCCCCATCCGGACTGGTCGGCTCACACCCTGCAGGCCAGCTGCAGCACAGCGCAGGCAGCGCGGCCGTGCAGCTCTGCATGGAACAGGCTGTCCCGGCTCCGGGGATGCTGCCGTGCCAGGCTTTAAACACTCCGCTGTCAGCAGATGAAATCCCCAAGGAGGGGCCATTTCCACCCAGCTCTGCCTGTTGCCTGTGAAAGTCCGTGTTGCTTATTTGCTCCTGCCCTGGAGTCAAACCTCCGCACCTGGGCTGTTCAGCTTTCCCCCTTGTTTTCAGTGAGGCTGGGAGAGCCTGCCAGGTTTACACTGGCCTTGCCCTCTGCTTTTCCTTTGTAACTTTGGATGGAGGAGGGTGCCAGTGCTCTCAGATGTCTGCGCTCTCACCTGCTGGGGCAGGTTTGCTGTGCTTTGCTGGGATCCTGCAGGCCAAGGAGCATCCTTCTGTAGTGGGTGAGCCCATGGCCCTGCCCCAAGGGGTTTCTACAGATGTGTCCATTCTCTCTCTCTGCTGTGGCCTTGGGGATGTGGAAACAGGGACAGGGAGAGAGAAGTTTCCTGGTTTGCCTCCCTAGCTCTAGGGGACAGATACTTTGAACTTGTGGAGACTGGTTATATGTTCAGGTGGTCCCTCAGGCTGGGTCCAGCAGCACTGAAATACCTCAAGGAGCTCAACCTGCCTCTCTCAGCTCAGAGGATCTGGCCCTTGTCTTGCCAGTTGAACCCAATTGGCATAAAAGGTATTTTTATTTTGGTCCTGCAGCTATCTGTGCCAAATGCTCATTCTGCTGAAGTCAGTAACAAAACACCCCCTGACTACCATTGGGCCAGGATACAACCAATGGACCCCTCAAGGATGAGGAGTGAAGCATGGAGAAGAGGAAAATTGTATTTCATGTGCCAGAAGTGACACAGAAAGCACTTCCATAACTCACTGGATAAGTTCTTTGAGAGAAGATGGTGAGGGTCACTTACATGTGAGGTTTGTGAACTTAGGGGAATGAAGTGTACAAATTCGGTGCTGTCATTTCACTTTGAGGGCTCTTTTGGGGAGCTTTTGTGTTGTGGGATTTTGTTGGCTTTTTCCATGCACACATGTGAAGTAGCATTTTATTTTAATTCCCCCAAGTTGCCTTCCTCTCTCATTTTTTACCCCCCTGTGGTTTTAATTGCCTAAGACTTCAGAAAGTAACTGGTCTGCTTTAAACTCCTCTCCTCACACAAGCCCCTGTGGTTCACACCTGTGTTTCAGTGTTCAGATGCCTGGAGGGGAATGGTTGCCTGTGGACTCTGGGATTTTGATGCTTTTACTTTCTGAGCAACATGGTGTTTGTTCTAAAAGTAATCTCAACTCTAATAAGCTAATTATTTATAATTTATAATAAGCTGTTCATCCTCTAGACTGACTGAGGGGGTGACATAAACCTATGAGTGGAAATGTGACTTCTTAAAAACCCTTTTCCGCTGTTCCTCTTGATGTTCAGTTCCTCCTTATTTTTTTCTTTTTTCTCCTTCCTGTCTGTCTCGATGAGCAGAGAGGGCCTACTGGATTGCAGACTTGATTTCCAAGATGAGCTCTCAGTCTTGAGAGGTATTTTAAACTTAATTGTTAAAAGTCGTTGGGAATTAAAATTACAGGTTATTTTTTGTTACCAGGTGAGCAAAATCACTTTTCCTCTCAGTTTTTACATCTCTGGTGCTTTTCTATGCCAAAGTGCTGATTATTAAAGACTTCAGAAATAGTCTGGTGGTGTCGAAGTGTCCGAAGCACAGTCAGTAAACGCAGTGCTCTTCTCACAACCTACACAGACCTCTGTCCTCCGGAGAGCGGAGGATTCGTCACTAAGTGGGCTCAGAGACATGGGCATTGCACAAGCTCTTCTCCTTTCATCCATGAGGGTTGGCTCCGGAGAGCCATCCGCTCCAGGCTGATTATCTCTTCTACTGAGCCCCAACTGCATTTTTTTCCAGCTCTGTCTGAAGAGCATGCAGAGCCAATAAAAGGAAGCTAAATGACACGCAAATGAGGAAAAGAAAATATACTACTTTTGTTCTTCAATTAAGAAAAGACAACTCCCAACAATGCTAGGGTTTCTCTGGCGCTGAGGCGCGTGCAATCGCCCTAAATGGGCAAAAAGGCAAGTAGAATCTTTGTCAGCAACAACGGTCTAGCTTTTGGTTCTGGGTCTTCCAGAGCTGGAGCCAACTGGTAGATAATACTGGGGAAGATCTCCAAGTAACTCCCCCTGCCTCAGTCCCCAGAAAGATGCAGCTTTTCCATTGTCTTTCTTCAGTTTTCTGGTTCCACATACCTAGGAAACATTGAAAACTCACTTGCAGACCAAAACCCTGAAACACCCTTTATTACAACAGCAACAACAACAACAAAGTGACGTCCAGTCTCAACTCTTAACACCCGGCCTCAAAACGGGTGAAAGTGCAGCAGAAATACGTCTGGCTGAGGTTGCTGCTCAGCCAAAATAGATGCATGAAAGACCTTCTGTGAACATTGCCCTTCATTTCTGCCTGTGCAGTGCTACATTTGGATGGGTTGGTGTTGTCTGGCTGCCCTTGTCACAGCTGTGTGGCTTGGTTGGACAGCTCTCTTGACACCTGGAGTGGTGCGGGTTTGTCTCGTTTTGTACTGATCTTTGGTCAAGCTGATCTTTTAAGTTTGGCATTTTCGTTTTCCCAGCAGGAGGTTTTGCTGGAAAGGCTAGAAGCAAAGTTTTTGAGATGAACGGAATTGATTGAGATCAAATGTTGGTATCTTTTTTTTTTTTAATGTTATTCTCTATCTTAAGACATACAACATTGATCCCTTTAATGCAGGCATGAAACAGCTTGGTTGAAGGAGGGAAGAGATGGTTTGAACTGTAAGGAAAAAGCAGGGAACATTGTCTTAAGCTTCGATGGTCAGAAACTATGAAATTCCTTTTTGAAGAGCCAGAGAAAGACTTGCAAGCCCCCAAGCATGTCTGATTTTACCAACTCTATCAGTTGGTCTAAAAAGATATCACCTCCTTGCTTCACTTGGCATGAATGAAGTGATTTATGGAAACTGGAGGAAAATATTCTTTACAATTCCCATTGGCACGCCAGAGGAGAAGGGGATAAAATAAAACTTTATAAAGCCGAGAGTCTAGCAGTGCTTGTTTGAGCCCTCTCCTTGGTGGAATAAAGCCTCCATGCTTAGGCTGACATCCTGCTTTGGTGCTTTAGGGGTTAAACCCTCTTCAGAGAGTATTAGTGGGGAAAAAGGAAACTGAAAGCTGTGCTGAAAAGCTAGTAGGTGAGACTGGGAGTTGCCTGATCTATTTAATCTTTTAAAAGGGCAAGCTCTGAATCAAGCTATGTGAAGATCGAGTGAGATGTGAAAGCTTGACAGTCACACATACAGGAAATCTTGAACTATCTCTGAGCTTCCTGGAAAATGACGTAGTGAGGTTATCGTAGTATTTACTCAGTGATGATCCCACAGTTTTTACTGATCAGCACCTCAGTCTTGGGTGGAAATGGGCTCGGTTGGAAATGCTTGGCAGCGTCAACTGGCAATGATGAATAACTGAGCACGGGGAACGGAGCCTGGGCTGTTTTCTTTATCATGGGGGAAAAGGTTTGCTTTGTGCAGAGAATGTTTTTATACATTCCTGGCAGAGGCTGACAAACTTCAAACTCTTCTAGTCCCCAAGCCATTTAAAAATGTCTTCTTTAAATAGAGCATTGTGGAAGGAGCACTGGTATGTCTTTAGGTCAGAGTCTGTCTTTTTTCAGGGGGAGGAGATAGCAGGAAGGGATGGAAAGCTGCTCATCTCCTCCTAACCCCTTGCTGCTTTAAAAACGTGCTGGAATTGGGCAGGGTTTTTAATTCTTGCTAGCCCAACCCTCCCTTTCTTGCTCTTGTCTGTCTGAAGTGAAAGGAAGCGTGTCTGCTGTGAACACTGGAATAGCACAGCCCCCCGCTCGCACCCCAAACCCATGTGAACAGCTCCAGAGTAGTCCATGGAAGTGACACTAGGGAGCAGAGAAAAGCCAGACTTCGGCAGTAGTGCTAAATTTCAGAGGTTTTGTTCACCCGAGATTCCAGGCTCAGGAATTGCTGGGAGCTGGCCAAGGAGCTTGGATGGCAGCCTACCTGTTCCTCAGCTCTGCTCAGCCTGCTCCCTCCCCCCGCCTTTCTTTTTATAATTGCATAATATGCTAGAAAATTATCTGGATTTGGGACTTATTTTTAACCAGAAGAGGCTGGCTTCACCCGATCTGGTTTTCGATTTACCACCCAGCAAATGCTTTCTGAAGCCCTTTTAGCACTGAAACCCTGACTTCTTTAGCCCCCTCTTCTGCTTTCCAAGGATCTCTCGGCTCTTAAATGTTTGTCAGTCATTTTTGGTGATGTTTAACTATGTTGTCTTTCTGCTGAACTGGTGTGTGACCATCAAACTATGTTAGCCCTGCCTAGTGCAGTTGTTTTGTAGTCACTAATCCCGCTGGGTGGGTTGGGAATTGTACTCAAATAAGGAAGGCAAATTTTGTCTCCCCGATGATAGCTGCATAATGTGAGAAGGGTCAGGTCTGGGGTAAAAATCTATATGGCCATTGCAACTGCTCTCTGGATACCTGTGGCTACAAAGCCTCTTCCACTTTTTTGAGGGTTTTTTTAGTGGTTGTTGTTGTTTGGTTTTTTCTCTTTAAACAAGGCAGACTTCTTCATGCCAGAAGAATTTGTTAAACAGAGGGAAGGATACAGGAATGAACAGCAAGCTCCTTGTGATCATATTAAAAGAGTGAGTGGGTTAGAGCTCCAGCACCTCACCACTCCACCTGAGAAAATGAGAGAGCATAATGTTAGGTCATGCTACTGTCACAGCACAGCAACTCCTTCATTCCTCTGCGTTTGGGGGGATCTTGGTGTCACAAAAATAATGATGACAAAATGAGGTTGGGACTGTGCTGTGTAGAGGAGCATTTCCAGGCGCTCTGAAACATCCTGGAGGAGATGGCACTGGGGACTGAACTGCTCTACTTAATCTTAGCTCAGAAATTATTTATAATGCGGGGCAAGTTTGCTGAAATCCCCTTTGTTTCCTTCAAAATCTGCCATCTGACCAGCAGCAGAGCGCAGTGCAGAGAGTGGTCTTGGGGATTAGACTAAAAGACTTGACAGATCTTCTTCTTCATCTGTAATTTATCTAATTCTGAGTACAATCACTGCATTTCCTGCTCTGGTATTTCAGGTGATCAGCTAAATAAACCCATATGTGTATATCCTGGTGTACCAAAGGGCTGGTCTCCCAACCTCACTGGGAAAGTTTCACTCAACACACAATTGCTTGAGCCTCACTTCCCTTTCCCCGTGAACACACTTTTGAATAAAAAGAGGAAATTCATTGTGAGAACTTTGGTGCTTTACATTTGTATTCCCAGGCATAGCACTGCCTCAGTCAGGGAATGTGAGGAAATGTTCAGTACAGTGCCTGTGGCTTGTGCTTCTGTGCACAGGTATTTGCTTAATGGAAGGAAGAGGAAATTTGCTGCCAGGCATGCCAGGTCTGGAGTATTATAGATGCTGTCTGAATTCCTGATTGGAATTTACCAGCACAGCCATGCCTAAACATGGATGGAGCAGAGCCTGTGTTGGGGTGGCTGCTGCTTGCTCGTCACACTGCTGTGGGCCGAGGCCGAGTTACTGATGGGGACAGATGTGCACCTGCCTTGCTGCCTTCATCAGTCTCCTCTCTTCCCTTGCAGATATATGTTGGGGAAAGGAGGAAAGCGGAAGTTTGACGAGCATGAAGATGGGCTGGAAGGCAAAGTGGTGTCTCCCACTGACGGTCCCTCTAAGGTGTCTTACACCTTACAGCGTCAGACTATCTTCAACATTTCCCTTATGAAACTTTATAACCACAGGCCATTAACCGAGCCAAGCTTGCAAAAGACAGTTTTAATTAACAACATGTTGAGGCGAATCCAGGAAGAACTCAAACAAGAAGGCAGCTTGAGGCCCATGTTTGTGGCCGCTTCGCAGCCTGCCGACCCTCTCAGCGACAACTTCCGCGAGGCGCAGCCGGCGTTCAGCCACCTGGCCTCGCCGCCCCTGCTCCCCGCCGACCTGGTAAGCACTATGCCCCTGGAGTCCTGCCTCACCCCGGCCTCTTTGCTCGAGGACGACACGTTTTGCACTTCCCCGGCTGTCCAGCACGACGGCCCGACGAAGCCACCACCTCCTGCTCTCCAACCAGTAAAGGACAGCTTCTCCTCAGCCTTGGACGAGATCGAGGAGCTTTGTCCAGCACCTACCTCCGCAGAGGCAGTAGCAGCTGAAGCAGCAGCCGACGACTCGAAAGCCCAGCCCAGCGAGTCCAACATCCACAAGCCCGAGGGCCTCCCGGAGAGCAGAACGGCTGAACCCAAACTCATGGACCCCCTGCCTGGCAACTTTGAGATAACAGCTTCCACAGGTTTCCTCACAGACTTGACCCTGGATGACATTCTGTTCGCTGACATTGATACGTCCATGTATGATTTTGACCCCTGCACGTCTGCCACGGGGGCTGCCTCAAAAATGGCTCCCGTCTCAGCAGATGAGCTCCTAAAAACTCTCGCTCCCTACAGCAGTCAACCAGTAACTCCAAATCAGCCTTTCAAAATGGATCTCACAGAACTGGATCACATCATGGAGGTGCTTGTTGGGTCTTAAAAATATTAGAAATATAGCAACTTTTGTTTTGTTTTATTTTTTAAATTTTCTTTCATTTTATTTTTTTTTTTAATTTGAAGTACCAGTATATACACTTGGTAGTATTTCCATAGTCCCTCCCAGCCCCAATTCACAGCACTGTGCATGCATCCTTGCTTGCCTTTTTTGAAAAGAAAAGGATCACACTAGTTTTTGCTTCGAGCAGAGTTGGAGTGCCTTCATCCATGTATGACCACTTCTAATGTATTTTTTTTAAAGTGGTTCCTCAAGGAAGACCGAATATCCTGGTATAGGAGAGAATATGTATTGTAGACAATGTTATGTTATTACAAAAAAGAAAAAAAAAAAAAGAAAAAAAGGAAAAAAAAAGGTAAAAGCTAAGCACAAGGATTATGTTGGGGAAAGCTGTAAATTGCATGTGCATACTTGTCTATTTTTTCTATAAGTTTTATTGCAAGAGGTAAAAAATTTTATTATTTAGATAATCTCAATACCATTTTAGCCCTGTATAGGTTGACTTTAGCAATTCAGCCTTTTGGAGGCATTAACCTGCTCCTCTTTAAGTGTTGCATTTACATGGCTGTTTAGAAACTGCTGCCCAAATTTATTTTATATTTTTGTACAGATTCTGCAGTTTATGGTATTGTTTTTTCTAAAAACAAATGCTGTTTATACACACAAAAAAATAGCTATTTTGATAGGATTTGCTCACATAGTTCCTGCATAATTCAGATGTACAAGAACCACTTGTACTTTTATACAGAGTTGTAATGTTTTATATGTGTATGGTGCAAAGAGAAAATTGGATCAAATAAGCCTGCAGTCGGTTTCCCTGAATGCAAACAAACAAACAAAAAAAAAAGTGCTTTAAGAAAGGGCTGGGAGCTGCTTCTGCCGGAGTTTCACAAGTGTTTGCTCCCTGCTGTACCCACTGCGCACTACTGTGATTCCTGAAACTTAGAGCCATGTCCTTTTCCAACACGTATGTGAAGCAGTTGGCAGGAAACAGTTGTGGAACTTCACCGCCGGAGGTCTGAGCGCTGTCCCCGAGCCCGCCCGCCTCGCCGGGCCCCCATCCCGCCTGCCGTGGAGCCTTACCCCGGCGGAGATCGGCACCTCCTCGGCCGGAGCTCCTGGGGATGGTGCGGGGGAGCCGTGCCCGGAGCCCCCAGAGCCAGCCTCCCGTGGCATCTCCCTGACTGACGGGCGGAGAGCGGGGCTGGGAGCGCCCGCTCGCCCTTTCTTGGAGCATTTCTCCTCCCCTCTCCCACCTCACTGTGCTAAGTGCTGAAAAAGGCAGCTTCAGTATTACTGCAGTGAAGCTCATCTCGTACCTGCACTGGATGGACTTGCTTTAATATCCATTGCTGTCGAAACTGGAGCCAGTCGTGTGACATCACTTGGCATCTCCTATAGAGTTGGGTTCTTGTATCAACTGTGTTACCTGCTTTACACTTTATAGACCCGTTTTACAAGGAATATACAGACACAGCTTTCTATGCATGGTCCCCTCCCCCATAACACCTGAGAAGTCTTCTTACTGCACCAATGGCTTTTTTTTTTTTTTCCTAAGTTCGTTGTGGTGTACATTTAATTTAAAAAGAAAAAAATGTTTGCAATGTATCATGCCTATTGCTGAAGTTGCTATGGCATTTTAGTTTTCCAATGGTACTTTAGTTGTCGAGTGCCGGTTACAACCTATATTGTTGACATGCCTATGGCTTCTTTAGGAATAACTTTTGTATTTATTTAAGAAATTTTAAATTATGTTTTACGTCATTTGGCAATATTCAGTCAATTCTGCTCCCTTCTTGTCATGGATGAAATTGGGTCTTGCCTGCCTTTTGAGGAGGCGGCTTTTTATAAATTGGCACTTTAAACCAGGCCATATATATTTATTAGTATATAGATAGATGTAACGTAGATATGCACACAGACACGGGATGAGAGCAAATACACTTTTGCAATGAAGGAACTCCTAATGGAAATGAAATGCATCATGTACAGCTGCGAAAGGCGCTTTGGCTCCCAGTTCATCTGTCAGGGAGAGACAGGGCTGGGGGAGGAGGGGGGCACTGGCCCGGGGGCGTGGGTTTGCTTTCTTCTTTTTCCCGAGCTGAACTCCGAAGCACTGGGGTGCTGATGGATTTGCAGTCACTACACACACTAAAGAGAAAGGAAGTTACTGCCTCAGAGGGAGAACCATTGACCAAGTGTAGCTTTAGGGACCAGGGGAAGGGAAGGATGGGACAGCTCCAGCTCCACCCAGCCCTTGTTCCACAGCAATTCTCAGCCCTTGCAGGAGAACCCATGGCCTTGCTGTCCCTGCACCTCGAGTGCCTGGCAACACAAACCTGGAACAGCACCAGGCTCACACAGCAACCTGGTAGGTGCTTGCCCCTTACCATGGTTAGAAACTGATTTGCAGGACACTGGAGCCAGCTGGTTTTTGGGATTACTTAAGTATTTACACCTGCATAAATACCACCTGCTAGGCAAAAGCTCCCCTCAGTGCCCTTCTCAGAGACCTGTGCTGTTAAGGGGAGTCAGCTGAAGTGAAGTTTTTGTACCCAGTGGGCAGGAGCCGAGCTCTAAATCCAGTCTGCCACTTGGGCAGTATCTGTGGCTCCTTGGTGCTGAAGCTCACGTCCTGGGGCACAATCCCTGCAGGAATCCCACAGGACAAAACCTACTTGATTTGTGGGGCTCAGCAGAAGGTTGGGAAGGCTGGTGCAGGCCTGGGCTGGAAGGGCTGAGCTGTGGCTTTCCCCCTGCACAGTCACTCACTGTCTCTAGCTGGGCCTGTGCTGTGGTCCCAACAGCAGCCAAGCATGGAATTTCTCTGACACCTACACCAGGGATGGAGATTGACATTAACGTGCAATGAAGTGACAAGATGGGAGCAGAATAAGAGGGCTTTGGATTTGAAGTGATTTTTTTTTCTTAAATTATTTATTCTTTTTTTTTCTTCTGTAAATATATTTATTTTATTGTGAAGCTAACAACATCTGGATTGTAACATGTACAGAATGTATGGTAGGAATGTATCCTCTTGTAGGAATGTAAAGCTGTATGAAAAAGGGTATGGGAGCCAGATTCAGAAAGAATTAATTGAGTTCCAGTCAGGATATGCATGGATCACAGGATTATTTTTTTCCCTACACTCTTTTTCTAATATGGGTCTGGTTGTTTGAAATATGCAAAAAAAGGTATGAAGGAGGGACAGGGTTATGTTCAAAATTAGTTCTAGTCAGGCTCCTACCCCCCACTGGCAGCTTGAGACGGACCTCCCTTGGCACGCTGCTGGAATCTGCCGCTGGAGGCAGGAGCAAATGCAGTCATCTCCATCATGCTGGCCTGGGAAAGGTTTAGAAAAGATGATTTTGTCCCTTATTTTTTAAACACGCATGGGAGGCCCAGCAGAATTCCCTGGGGCCGGACGCCCGTAGAAGGGGGCAGGATGTTCCTGCGGCCCCGGGAGTTGTGCCAGAGCCACGTCCTTGCCTGGAGCCCAGAGCTGGCTCTGCGTCCCACCAGCCCGGCCCGGGGCTCCGGAGCCCCGGGAGCCAAGGAAGTGGAGCATCCCTGTTGGAGAGAGCGGCTTCCAGCGCCGTCTGTCCGCCTGCAGCCGTCTGTCCGCCTGCAGCCGGCCGGAGGGAGAGCAACGCCTGGAGCAGTGGCTGTCGGGAGAAACTCGGACCTTGTACAAGGTAATTCGGATTTTCCTCAACGCCGTGTGGTAAGAGCCTGGGTTATTTAAAACGGATAACTCAGAAACTGGTAATTTCGAATCCAAAGTTTACACGTTATTACTATTAAATTGAGTATACAGCAATGGGTCCTGTTTGACAAACGGCTTAATTCGTTCTGGCATGTTTTGAAGTTTTTGTTCTTGTTACAGGGTTTCTTTTGGTTTGGTTTTGTTCTTTTTTTCCTCCCCCAACCCCCCAATCAGGCTTCAGTATCCTGCTTCTGTGCAAGTTGCTTTCAATATTCTATTAATTAATGAGACTGAACATTTTAAAATAAATTAGTTATTTTTAAGCACTTTTTTCTTTTTCTGAAAATAAGCCTAATGCAAGTTCTGGAACCTCTTTAAAAACACAAATTGCAGATAAAATCCCAACCTCAACTCCTATCTAGTTCTGAGCGTATTCCATACTAGTGCCTGCAAAGGCCAAGATTCTGGAAAAGGTGTAAATAGTGTGACATGTTCAGTGCATGGTTGTTTGAACAGGGCTTGTTATTGTAAAAAAAAAATTAAAAAAAAAAAAGAAAAAAAGGAAAAAAAAAAAGAAAAAAGGCTGTATTTCCCCTTCCCCTCCCACAGACCTTAGAGCTGTGCCTTTTCTATGCAATATTACAGACATCTGAAACCAGATTACTGTATTCACATGTAGGTATGGGCTGTAATCAAAAAAACAATTGGACAAATGTACATGGAAATGAGCAGTCTTACTTTTGTAGTTTTATATTATACAATAAACAATTAAAATAAATTCTGGCTTTGTTCTTTCCCTCCACGAAAGAGGGCGGGCAGGGGAGGACAGGACCCCATGAGGGCTGCAGGAGGACGGGTGGGAGGTGGCGAGGGGCAGGGGAGGGACAGCCCGGTCTGACCCCGCTCCGCCTGGCAGAACAAGAGAATCCTCGCCTTGTGCGAGGCCTGTCCCTGCCGTGAGGCTTTTGTCCGCCCCGGCACAGAGAGGTGCCCGTGGTGGCCGTTCCTGTGTGCCCAGGGATGCTCGAGCATTCCCGGGAGCGGCCAGGCTGGCCCGGAGCGGGACCTGCCCGCTGTGCCCCGTCCTTCAGGCCGCCAAATCCCGGCAGGAAACATCTGACACCTTAATCCTCCGCTTCGTTTATCAGTGCCCTGCTCCCCTCCGCCCTGCTCCGGGTGCCTGGTGTTTGCTTTCAGGGCCGACCAGGAGCAGATCTCGCCCCTGCCTTTGGCTCCATCAGCGCCTGCAGCCCCGGAGCGCCCCGGGCTGGCCCCGCTGCGCTGCTCAGCCCATGAGTCACCCCTCGCCGGCCTCCCACAGCCGCGGGAGCCCGCCTGCTCCATTTTGGATTTCCCGAGAGCCGGCGGGAAAAGCCGCGAGCTGTCCCCGTCCCGCCTGCGGCACGCAGCCCCGGCCCTGCACCAGGGGACAAATGGCTGCGGGGACACGGGGGGCAAAGAAAGGAGAAGTGAGGGAATTAAAGCCGGCCCGGCACTGGATTTCTGCCCGCTCAGCCGGGGCTGCGGCGCGAACCCCGCCCGGGGCTCGGCTCCCGGCCGGGGCTCCGCGGGTCAGCTCCGCACGGACGCGGCCGGCGGAGATGCCGCTCTTGCACTCCAAGCTGCCCCGGTTTTGTGGCCACCTACCTTTTGAGAGTTTATTTCCTCACTCGAGACTTGTCAGTGAGAGCTGCCGCCAGCGCAGAACACCCGGGCTCGCACAGAGCCCTTCTTCCCCCTCCGGAGGCGAGCAGCTTCCCCCCACTCCAGCCTCCCACCTCAGCCAGGGCAGGCCCTTGCTCGGGGCTTTAAGGTGGGGTACCCGTGCGGGGAGCGGCATCTGCCCGCAGCGCCTGCCCCGAGCCGAGGGCAGCTCCGGGCATTTCTCCACAGGCAGCCCTTGCTCTGCGCTCTGAGCCCAGGAGGAGGGGGAAGCAGGCTGGAGTTCGGCACAGGCTGGATGAGGCCAGGCCCGAGCTATCTCACACCAACACCACACCAGGAGTGCGGCACTTACCTTGTTTCTGGAGGTGACAGGGCTCTGGGGTACCCTGGGGACCCGAGGACAAGGCTGGAGTTCGGCACAGGCTGGATGAGGCACAGGCTGGATGAGGCCAGGCCCAAGCTATCTCACACCAACACCACACCAGGAGTGCGGCACTTACCTTGTTTCTGGAGGTGACAGGGCTCTGGGGTACCCTGGGGACCCAAGGACACTCCCTCCCTCCCTCCCTCGGGTGGTGCCACTGTGCCCCAGGAGTGGCATTTCCACAGCACTGGCAGTGGCTCTTTCAGCAGCGTTGGCCCAGGTCTGCATTCAGCTCTGCAGATGCTCGGTATCACGAGTCAGGGCAGCCACCCCATGGCTATCAAAAGCCACACCAAGCTCCTCTCTGGGCCCAAGTAAGTGGAAGATCACGGAGCTGAGGCCACCAGCTTCCAGGGACCTTGCTCAAGTATATGCTGTGTGGGCAGAAACTCACCCAGACACGGCACTGAGGCAAGGAGGGGACACCAAAGTGCCCTTGTGCACCTGCTGCTGGTGGCCTCACCCAGGAGGGGTAACGCTCCTGCCCCCAACCTGCACATCCATGTGGGACACGTGTTCCTCCAGCACTGGCATTAGGAGCCAGCCCTGCTCACACAGCACAGCCAGCTTCCCTGGACCACACGCATCTCATACTCACCAGAGGAAACACAGCAGGGAAAAATTGTTGGAGAATGAAATCCCCTCCTGCCACAGGCAGTGCTTCGTAGAGCTGCTGTGAAGCACAGCAGACCCATCAGCTGAGACAGGTCTGCTGGGATGCTGCCTCCACGGCTGAGCTGTGCAAGGAGCTGCTTCTCCTGGCTCCTCCTGCCCCTTTCCACCTCACCCCTCTCCTCTGGGCTCCTTGTCCCCAGCTCCTGCTCAGCCCCGGGTCCCATTTGTCTCCATCACTGGTGGCTGCAGGCTCCTCTCTCTGCCCGGTCCTCGCATACATCATCTGCCTCCTCTCCAGGCAGCTCCCTCCCTCCACACCTCCCCTCCCTTTGGAAGAAACTGCCTTAGCAACTGGCAGCAGGCCAGCAAGATCATGGGTTTTCCCTCCCACCCTTCCTTCTCCTCCAAAGAACAAGGTGGCCAGGGAGGGGGAAGGAGCCCCCAGGCCTCATGTGCAGCAGCCACGGGGTTCTGCGTGTGGCAGTGGGCTGGGCACACCTACATCTCATCCCCCAGCACCCCAGGTGTGCCAGGTGCTCTGGGGTCAGGAGCAGGGAGGGTATCTTTTAATCCCCTCCCTTTCTTTTTCAACCATGTTCCCAAAAACCAGCTGATTCCTCCCCAACCATCTCCATCTCTAGAGATCTGCCAGGGGAAGGCACAGAAAGAACAGCTTCCAAATTGCCCATTTCTGCAAGGATTTCCTCCCATTCTTTTGGCCCTGCCTTCCCCACCTCATGCTACTCTCCCTGGATTATTTCCTCTCCTATTTCCTCTCCTTTTCCCCCTCCTCACGGGGCTTCCTTCCCCTTGCCCTGTTCCTCCCCTTGCTTTCTCTCCTTCACACAGTTTGGCCTCCAGTACTTGCCCCTTTCCTGGTGTGAGCAGGGATGACCTGGATTCTGTGCTTGTGCCAAGCTCTGCATTTATTAGAGAGAGTGAGGAAAAAGAGAAAAGAAAGTGCCTCCAACCCCTGGAAGCTTGCTAGAAGACAACACTCAGGTAGGGTAACATTGCTCTTGCTTTCCTTGCACTCTGCCTTACCATTTGCATGGAGAAAGGATTATTTTGGCTGCTCCAAAGGGACTTTACTGCCTAGCTTGCAGTTAAATCTAACCCTAACCCTTTGGCAGAGCTAATTTGGCCAGCCTGCTCCTTCCTGGGGTGGGAGGGGTCTGCTGGGGTGGGAGGCACAGAGGGATAAACCCCCCCACTCCCCCTGCCCTGATGGCAGAAAAAAGCAGCTGCCACCATCCTTTCCCTGCCTGCCAGGGGTTAATATTGTGGCAGCCAAAGTGGCACCTTACTTCAACCAAAGGTTTCCACCTAAATCCTTCAGAAGTGTCGCATGAAGTGGTCTGCATTTCTTGTCCTCCCTGCTGTTTGGTGGGAAAACTTGGTGAAGCAGACCTGCCTAATATAACCTTCATTAAGGGATGTGAGGGGGAAAGCAGGAGACCCCACTGGGAAAATGCAGAGTGCCACAAAGCCAGGGGCTGTGGATGAGGGGGTCTGAGTGCTGGCTGGTTTAGCAGCAGCATTCTCAGGTGAGGCCTGGCAGCTGGCTCGGGACACGAATGGAAGGGGGACTCCATTTCCAGCCAGTTTAAAGCCCAGCCCTCTGCTCCTGCACCCTTCTCCAGCCACAAGTGCAAAGAAGCTGCTCTGCCACCCTGAATGGCACTGAGGGTCCCCTCAGCCACTGTCTTCTCTGGCCTCCAGCTAACACTCCAGTTCCAGGGATGAGGAGCACCTATTCCCAGTTTGGAGAACATCTCTCCTGAATGTAACTCCATTTTCAAAGCCCTGGAGCACCCTACCTCCCTTTGGTGGCCGTGGGGACACAGCTTCAGCTACACCAGGGTTTGAGGAAGGTCTGGTGACTTTGGCTTTCACTGGATGAAAGCAAGAGCAGGGTCTGGGCCCAGATCATATTCCCAGGAGGAAATGTGTACAATTGGAAGCAGCAGAGGTGCTCAAAAACCACACAGGGCTGCCCAGAGGCAATCCAGCTCCAGCAGCAAGACTTGGTCCCAGCTTCTCTCTGGCCTCCAGCTAACACTCCAGTTCCAGGGATGAGGAGCACCTATTCCCAGTTTGGAGAACATCTCTCCTGAATGTAACTCCATTTTCAAAGCCCTGGAGCACCCTACCTCCCTTTGGTGGCCGTGGGGACACAGCTTCAGCTACACCAGGGTTTGAGGAAGGTCTGGTGACTTTGGCTTTCACTGGATGAAAGCAAGAGCAGGGTCTGGGCCCAGATCATATTCCCAGGAGGAAATGTGTACAATTGGAAGCAGCAGAGGTGCTCAAAAACCACACAGGGCTGCCCAGAGGCAATCCAGCTCCAGCAGCAAGACTTGGTCCCAGCTGTGGAGCTTTCATCCAAAGAAAGGCTTGGGGGTCAGGAGAGGAGCAGCTCAGCTCCAGGGCAGGAAAAGCCTTTCAGGGTTACCTGTGGATCCACGTGGTCTCTGCACACAGCAGCTGCTCTGTCTCCAACCCTTGGACGCTGTGACACAGGGACACCACGGGTACAGCCCCGAGCTGGCTCTGCTCCAACAGTGTCACCCCACATTCCTTGGAGCAGCCCCTCCTGCTGAGGAACCTCGGAGCACTCAGACTCAGCCAGGGAGGGAGAAGTGCACTCAGTGCAGCTCTGGGAGCCAGGCTGCTCCCACCTTGGAAAGGAAAAGGATTCAGGGAAACAACAGGGCAGGGGGGCTGGGGAAGAGCTGAGCTTGCAGTTTGCTCTTTTTGCCCTCTCAGATGCAGCTCTGCCAGATCAGCAAAGCCACCCCCGTTTGGATGACACCCCTGCTTGGATGACACCCCAAAGACACCCAGCAACAGCCACAAACAGAGCAGAATTTCTAAGCAGAGTTCAAAACACCTCCTCCATCCCTCTCTGATACAGATGACCCCCAAACATGGTGTGGCCTCAGCGGTGTCATGGCTTATTACTTACTGCAAGCTGAATTCTGGATGCTTTCCTTTATCCAGCCCAAGTGAAGAACTCCAATGCAACAAAAAAAAGGGGAAAATTAAATCACCTCATCACCTCTGCCACTCAATTTGGGTTACTAAAAAGCCTTGACTCAGTGGGTTAGGGATCACCAGCACACCCAGAATCACTTGCAGAGAGGAGCACAGCAGTGATTTGTAGACCTGTGGTGTGTCACGGGGCTTTGGGGATGGCAGTGATGCAGAACAGCAGCTACAGCAAAACCAGACACTGCAGGAGCAAAGAAAAGGGCCCAAACGTGCCAGTGAACCATCCACTGCGAGATGGCTCAGCCAGTCTGGAGTCCCACACACGAAAGCAAGGACAACCCAGCACTGTGTCATCCCAGGAAAAGGAGTGGGGGAAAAAGGGAGAGAAACATGCTGGGCAGGAGGGACGACTCTTCCATGTGGCCCTGGGGATGAGCCTGGAAAGGTGGCAAGTCCCAGCTTGCTCCCTCCTGCCAGAAACTCCTATTCCTGCCTCCCCTCCCACGCCCTGTGCTCCTGCTGTGACCTTCCTCCCAGCTCAGCCACCACACAGCCGCTCCCAGGCAGCTCCCCGTGGGGAGCAGAGAGGCAGGGGATGAGGGGAAGGAGGCTGGGGAAGGAGAAGGGCTCCAAGGGCTCGGGACTTGCCAAACAGAAGCATCCCTTAGAAGGGATGGGAGGAAAACCAACCTTGCCACAGTTGATGGGCTGCTCCTGGGGGATAACAAATCCACGTAACTCCATTTCACACCCGGACCTGGGGCAGGGTAAGTGCTCTCCAAAGTTATGGATGAAAAAGATGTAATTCAAAAATAAAGAGTAGTCCTCTCCAAGACATGCTAGCCTGGCTGGTGCGCTCCAGGCTCAGAGCAGGCACGGTGGCTCCAGCCTGCCCAGCACCCCGGCCCAGGTAAAACTGGTTTTGGCACCAGCTCTGGGTGCCAGAACGTGCCCAGCTGGCTGGGAAGGGCTCCCTGGGACAGTGGCACCGAGGGAAAACTGCAGCCTCAGGAACACACACACACACACACACCCCGAGCCTGCTCTCTTGTGCTGCTCTAAATGCTTCACTGCTTCAAGGGAGAGGCATCAAGATTTAAGCCTAAATTAAGATTTAAGATAAACAGCAGGAACAAACCCATTTGGCCCAGCTCCTTCCTCTCCAGCAGACTTGCAATCTATACCAGGTGAGTGGGGCCCAACCATTTCTGGTTATGGTGTCTGTTCTAAAGCAACTGATCTAAACTTCAGTGAAACAGGCAAATTTGGCTCTGCTGTTCCACAACACCCTGTGCCATCTGCAGATGATTCTTTACACAGAGAGAATGTGCCCTGACAAACAGAGTTAAACAACCAAATAGCTTAGTGTAATATATAATTTATCACCCAGAGTAACCATAAGAAAAGCACATTTTAAATGTGGGGTTTGACTGTGGTTAACCCTGAAATTAGGGTCTTTCTTTTCTTGATTACTGCACTCCTCTTTTTGAAGCACAGCTACCCTCAAAGCCAAGCTCAACTCTGCTGCTTTAAACCCAGCTCCTAAACTCTGCTCCTCACAGCCTTTAGCATGAAACAGGTCCTGCAAGTGTACCTTTGGGCCAGCAAAGGCAACTCCTGCCATGGAGAAGAAGAGTTAAAAACACTCTGTAAAACACCACCTCCTTGTTAACCCAAGGGAGAAAACCAGGCACTCACTCCTGGTTCAGTGTCTCACACACCCCGAGCAGCAGAATAATTTACCAACATATAAACGCAGGGCTTAGGGGCAGCTGCACCACATAAACAGTCACGGTGGGGCTCTGAAGTTGCTGTCAGGATATGGGATATAAAGCTGGGTGAATAACTGATTTTTCGGTTCACTGGCAACCCTGAAAAAAGTTTCAAAAGAAAAAAAAAATTCATTTGGGGTCGACTGAAACAAATGTTTCGCTTTGACTTTTCAGCCCCTTTAACAAAAGTTAGCTCCGAAGATCATTCCAAATGAAAAGTTGCTTCAAAATAGGAAAATCTCAAAGCCTTTTATTCAGAAAAGGCTGAAACAAAATAGGTTTGTTTCTTTTCTAGCTAGGAAAAGAAAATGTGGCAAATCAAAACAACTCATTTTCATTTTGCCAAAATTTGCCTTTTTTGCTCAAGATTTTACCCAGCTCAGCACAACCAATTTGCACATGCAATAACTTAAAGAGAGACACTAGTAATGCTGATGGAATACAAGTTTGTTTTGTTTTGTTTTTAAAAAACCAAAGCAAACAACAACACTGCACAAATGTCCTGAAACTGAAACCCAACAGAAAGTAAGCTCAAAACCACTAAGCTTTTCTTGGCTCGGCTAGAGAATCTTATTAAGTCTCTGAATCATAGAGCCACAGATTTGGGATGTTGTGAAAATTAAATTAGTCTTACTTATTATTAGCAAGGCAAGAAAGGAACCAGGAGATTAGGATGCAGCAAGTGGCATTGTGAGCCAACTTTTCAGCGTGTCCCTGCCTTTCTCCTGCAAACCCCAATTAGTGGCGCCCGCGCTGCTCCGTGGTGTTTTTAATCTCGGGATGCAGGTTCCTGACTCTCCTCTCAGCCTAATGCAAATCCAGGATTTAATGCCACGCCACAGTGAGATTCTCATTTCACTTCCTGCCTTCTTTCATTTGAAGCCTCTGCTTGTCTGTGCTCTGTAGGTGCATCTTACCCTACGGCTGCAAACATTTAAGGTCCAGGGAAAGCAGGAGTTAAACCCTTGGGACAGAGGAGGAAAGGCACCCATCCATTTGGGCTTCCAGAGAGTACAAGCGGGATGACCCCACCCCTCTCCTGTTTGGCCTTTTTCCTTGGGAGTTTAATACTGGAGTTTGCTGGCTGCTGGATGGCTCTGATGCCTTGGGGGACAGAGGCTGGCCAGCTGGGACAGGAACACTGCCTTACACTATGGGACCACAGACAGAGATGGGATTTATCCAGATTTATCCAGATTTATTCATGCTTTCATTCAGGATTCAGTTGCTTCACATGCCAGGGAAGAAGTGGGAGCGAGGCACTTTGTTTTTCTAACTGCTGTACTTTTAAATTAAGCCAGGCTATAGCACAGCTCACCTTCGTAATTCACAGCTTCCAGACATCCCACCACACTCCTCAGTGGAAAGAAAGCAAAGAGCAGATATTCCAAATGCCTCACCCAAGCCTGGGTTTTAAACAGTAGGAAAAAAAAAAAACCAAACTGGTTTTCATATGTCAAAAAGAAACAGAGACAGGCAGTGACAGTTTGCTGGAAATTGTTTTAACAGATCACAACTGAAAGTGGTTTTAAACCCACAGAAATCCTTGGAAGGTAAAATAACCCATCCAAAGGAGAATTTGGACCATCTCAAATCACCGCTACACTATGGAGCCGTAGCCTTCCTGAGGGCAAACTCCAAAGCAATATTTAATGAGCCAATACTTCCATTTATCACGAGCTCATTTGAATACCAGAGTCCCTACATAATAAATCAAACCTGCCTGCAGTGTTATTATTATTGTTTTGTTTAAACAGCCCCTTTAATCCCCAACAGCTGGCTATCAGCACAGCAGGGCTAGGGGTGAGCAGCTGGGCAGCACAGCACCTCTGGTCCCTCAGGCCATGGGCTTCCAGCAGGTGAGGTGGGAAAGGCTGTCCTGCTTTCCCAGCCTCAGCTCTCCCAGGAAACAGCACTCACACCAGAGAGGAACCAGACATCTCCAACCCTGCTCAGAGCAAAAAGGAGCTAAAACCTGCCTGGGTGGAGGTGGGTTTTAGCCCTGCACACTGGGAGTGGGAACCCAGGGAGTTCCAGCACCGACTGCACAGCTCCAGTCACCACTTCTGTCCTTCAGCCAAGGACAGCAGCTCCTCATCCCTTCCCCCTGCAGGGTACAGCCTCCCACAAAACATGCAGGCTTTGCAGAGGGGCTTCCCAGCCTGTCTCAAAGAATAAGCAAGGTGCAGAAGAGCATGGAAAGCTGGAGTTCCTGCAGCCAGGACCTCTGCAGCCCTTGGCCACACCTCTGGAAGGGACAAGCTGCAGGGAACTCCCAGCACACACATTCCTGTCCCTTGCACTTGCTCCTGGTTTCATATTTCCTGTGGTGTGCCAGATGAACAGAGGGATGAACCAGATTTGCTCCAAATCTCCTCTCACAGCCTTCTGGGAGCAGAGCTTTTCCCTTGTTAGAGGTCTCCAGCCCAAGGTGAGCACATGCAGCCTGCCAGGATAGAGCAGAGCCCAGAGACTCATTCCATGGAAAACTGCAGGCCCTCAGAGTAGCAGGGCCCCAACACCAGCAGGTGAAACCTACAGGAGATGGGATGTGGTGCCACTTCCAGCACAGAACAAGTAGCTGGGGCTCTGTAAGCACCCTGATCACTGCTGCAGCACTGAAGATGAGCAGCTCCCATGTGCACTGTGCTCTATCAGCCCAAACAGCATCCAGTGCCTCTCAGGATAATTCCAACTGCAGGAAAGGTCTCCCTGTATCAATCATGGGTGTGTGTGGATAATCATATATAATTGTGTATGATAATTATCCAAAATCAGCTCCTCACAGCAAACTCTAGACAGGGAAAATGGTCTGGGCCACATAAATTACACAAAAAAGCAAATGTAAATCCCTATTATTTGACACTTGAGTTGAAGTGTTTGGCTAGAGAGTGCAGCCTTGAGTTCATCAGCCCCTTCTGTGACCTGCTCCCAACAGGCAGCAAACATCACATTGAGACTGCAGCATCTTTCCTGGCATCTCCCTTGGCAGGGAAAAGACACCTTTAACTCTGGGGCTGCCCTTTTACACAGCTACAACAGCAACTGCAGCCTTAACATTAACTTTTGTGAGTTACTGAGTTTCCCACACGTGAGTTTGTTCTGCAGGAGAAGAGCAAGGCCTGCCTCTGTCTCGCTTTCCCCTTTTCCAGGGGCAGCTCTGTTTTTGGGGAGCTCAGAGCAGCAGTGGGGTGTGCAGTGCTGTCAGGCAGGAGGGAAAGGCAATCCCTGCTGAAAGTGGAGCAGGATCTCCCTTGTGGTCCTGCCAGCGCTCCCTCGCCCGCCTCACCTGTTTGGGCTGCTGAGAAGAAACCAGAGCCCATTATCAGGCCAGCTGCTTTGTCAGGTGCTCCTTTGATGTAAATTCTGCCAGGATCAGATGTGCTGAAGGCAGCAAACAGCCAAAGAGAACCCAACTGCCCTGCACGGTGACCTGCAGAGATCAGAGCCAGCGGGGCTGTGGACAAATCACGGAGATTAAACGTGAACGAGCTGAGAAGTCTTGGGAGAAGCACCCAGGGAGGCAAAAATAAGCGATGCAGACAGAAAATAGGAAACCGAGGTAGACCAAGGATTGACTAGACCCTACTAATGCAAAAATCAAAGCCTTTCCCCACTTCTTGATACTTCAGCTTTGCCCAAAAGCTCCTGCTCCACTTGCTGCAGGGCAGCTGGCTGACAGAAACCCTTAGTGCACCTTTGCTGGATTCTGCCCGTCACAGTCAGCACTGCAGAACCAACTCACCCCTTACAGGGGGTGGGGGGAAACCAGGCTTCCCCCACCCACCCCTTTCTTTTATCATTTTTTCTTTCTCAAAAATTTGTGGAGAGCTGGTGACCTTTTGCAAGGGTAGAAGACCAGGAGGCCTGAAAGGCCAGAAAATCCCACACCCACATCTAAGTTGAAGCAATGCAGCTTTCTCTCCTGCAAATCTGTCCCTGCCTGCATTTTGCAAGGTCTCTTCAAAATCTGGAGAGGAGGACTCTGCTTTTGAAGGTGGAAACATTAAATTTGGGACAGTATAGCACACCATTATATTACCTATTTTTTTCATTTTTTTATCTGTTGCTAGTGGTGATGTTCTGCCCCTGCAAACTCTCAGATTTGAGAACCATTTCTGATTTAGGGACCATTCAGCAATGTGCCAGGTGACAGATGGCATTCAGACATCCAAATTCATGGGGAAAACCAGAAAGCACCAGAGAAAAGTACTTTTTTCACTGATCAACCTTCCAGCAGCTAAAGGAGGCCTGATGCCTTATTACAGGCACATCTACCCTTGGAATCCCAGCTGCAGACAGCATTCTCCGTATCCATCAAAAAAGGAATTTTTCAAGCAACAGCAGCAGAACTGTAAAATTCCTCCTGCAAACACACTAAAATCTCCCTTTTGCCACTGCACACCATGGCTCTTTTCTCACTACCACTTGCAAACCAGGGCAGCTACACTCTGTTCACATTTGCAAACACAAGGGTGAATTTTCACCCCTGCTGACCAGAAGTGTCACAGTAAGACCAAGATGTCATGGAGGCAGATTTCTGCACACCAGGCCTATGATTTGCTAATGAGATTTCAGCTGTGATGCTTCCATCTCAAAACAAACTCCAGGGACCAGTACACTCAGGAATTTGTTGTCAGAAGTCCTGCACTCTCTCCCCTCATGCTGTGGTGCCAGGCTGGCCTGGGCAGTGCTGCACCTCACCAGGCATCTCCCTACACCCACCCCCAGCCTCAGGGGAAAGTGGCTTTCAGAAGAGGTGAAAATTGAAATGCACACACTGCAACATTTCAGCAGCATCCTGAGACAGCTGCACCTCCACAGTGCCAGCAAGGTCCTCCAGTGCACTGCACAAACCAAACACAGGGAATCAACAGGAGCCTGTGCCAGCTGCAATGGTCCTACAAGCTGGAAAGGACCAATCTCCCGACCTCTTCAGCCCTGGACTGGGGAGAATTGGCTCAGGCCACCTCCTGAATGAAAGAACAGCTTTCCTAAGGACTGAGCTCACACTGCCAGCCTGCTAAGGAGCTGCATTGACTGGAAACCTAAAGGACAGCTGTTTGTACCTCCCTTTCCACCCTGCTTCCTCCTCCCCAGCCAAAGGAGGGGGAAAGCTGCCAGAAGAGACTTCATCTAGGTGGCTAAGGACAGAGAGAAAGGGATAGGACACCCCTTCCAAATGGAAAAGGGGAGAAAATGTTCCCCTAGGAGCACAAAGCAGCCACACAACTGCTCCTTTAGCCATTGTCAGAGGGAGGCAGCTCAGTCCAAGGAGAGTGGAGTAACCTGCATGAGTCTGAACAGCTGCAAAACACCCCACCAGCTGCACTGTGATTCTTAACTTGCTTCACCATCAACTCAGTGACAAAAGGCTTTAGTGCTCCTAATGAAAACACAGTCCCTGCACCAGTAAAATAACACAGCCATGGAAAAAAAGCCCTTTTTGGTAGCAGGATTCACGTGCAAACAGGTTTCAGGTCCAAGTTGCTGAGACTGTGACAAAATGTTTGATGATATTTGGGGCTGGAGACAGGGAGGAAAGGGAGGATTTGAAGGTGTTAGGGGGACACTTCATGGCTGCTTTTGATTTGTTTCCAAAATATCCATGTTTTCTATTTGTGCTAATGCTCCCTGTAGTTTAAAAGCCAAAATGTGATCCAAAAATGCCTTATGGGTCCTGAGCCAGCCTTTGCATTTTTGAAAGTGCCTGTTAGGTACTTTCTGCTCTGAACTCCTGTGGAAGGTGCTCCCACATCCTCCTGCAAGACTGTTGTGAGCAAGTGCTGTAGGGAGAGATTCAGCAAATCTTGTTGTCTTGTCTTCTGTAAACTCCTTGGACTGGTGAGCATAAAGGAGTAAAAAAAACCCCAAACCAGTGGTCCAGCTACTCATGGACTGTCTGCACTTGTTCTTTCCAGGCAGTCTCCTCACACACTTCTTTTCCTCAACTGAAAAGACCTGAAAAACCAGATCCAACCACAGCAAAAATTACAATTCAGACAGTATCACAGCTCTGCAGATCTGAGTGACAGCCCAGAGGACACCAGAACATAGAACATTACACAGAAAACATAGATCTGAGTGACAGCCCAGAGGACACCAGAACATTGAACATTACACAGAGAACATTAGACAGAGACAGTTCTGCCATGACCACACACACGTCTTCTGCACATCCCACTGAACCTCAATCTGCTCCTCTGATCATAGAGCCGTCCACTGGCTAAAGTTGGGATAAAGTTGTGTGGCATGAGCAGCAGGACTGCCCTCCTTTCCCCTGTGTTGCTGTGGCCAAGACTAGTTGCTCCCTCAAGCAGTAGGGGAGACCTTTACTAGGGATTCCTTGGGCTACTTTCACCAACAAGCTGCAGCTGACAATGTGGTTCTAGCATGGGAGAGGCCAATTTGTCTGCTCCTTTTATTACTGGAGTTGGAGTCTAACAAGCTCCCCAGTGTGGCACAAGGTGCTGCATCCATGCTACCAAAAGTGCTTGGGGTGGGATGGGCTTTTCTCCCCAAGGTACAAATCCAAAGGGTTCACCCCTGTGCACAGCCAGGCCAGCTCAGGTGGCTCACGAGGATGGAGCTGAACACCACCAAGTCTTTGGGGTTTGTACTGCAGCAAGGTTTGGGGTGCCCACAGCACCAAGGCATGACCTCAGCTCCCTGAGGTACCCCTGACAACTGCTTTTCCTACAAGGTATCCTGCTGAGCAGCTGGAGGCCAGGCAACACTATAAGGTCTGCTCCAAAGAACTTGCTTTTCTGCCCTTGTGCAATGCCTCCTGAAGAGCAGCTCAGGCAAGGCAACACTTTCTGCTGTTTGTAAGATGAAGACAGACTTGAAAACTACACCTGGCCTCAGTAAACTGCCCTACCTGCAATTCTGTGCTGAGAGAAAGGGACACTGAGTGTTTAATCACTTAAAGAGTCTAAAACCAACACATTTCATTGGAAATGCAAAATCAAAAGCACACACATGCTGCTGAGCTGAACCTGCCCCTTGGCTTCCCCTCCCTCTCCACGTAACTTCCTTGCTTTACATATGGAAGGTGAGGCTCACACCATGGCAGCAATCCCAGCAGGTAACCTACTCATATTTTGGGGGTTTGTTTGCTGGACCTGGTGTGCACCATGCAAACACCAGGACCTGCCCCTGCACCAGCACTAACAAACCCAAGGAGCAGAGATCACTCACAGCAGCTCCACTGACAGTAGGTGTAGCCACCTGGGCACACAAGCAGTGAGGGCACAGGTGACAGCCCTGCACAATCCTCAGGGAATACAGCCCAATCTGATGCCTCACATCAGTATATGGCACACACACAGGGTACATATTCTAAACATACAAAACTATGCCAAATAGGTCATTAAGCATATGGAAAATCAAGCCAGAAGAATCATTAAGGATGTTTAGGCAAACATTAAAAATATGTACAATACCCTAGTTTGACTCTCCTTTGAATTATTTTGTTTTCCACATGACCCTAGTGTCTTTTAGTTCAAGGATAAATATTTTTTTGCCCCTTCATATTCTAGAAGCAGTCCCAAACCTTACTTGAGGCACACAATCCAATTATTGCATGGTGTACAGCACCAGAAACCTCTGCAGACATGTGCCAGGTCAGCAGGGTCCTGACAGAATCAGTGGACCTGCAGAGGAAGACTCAGAGACCCTAAACTAGGAAAAATACTTTTCTTTGCTGAGCATATAGTGAATCCAGACATGAGACAGTCAGAATTCCCCTCTGCCTTTGAGATGTGTGTGAGACCTGTGCCAGCTGAGTCCTTCTTAGATATTGCTGACAGACTTGATCTTTGCAACCTGTCTGTAACACAGGGTTAACAACATATATTACATTTTTTAAGTACAGGTGGACAAGGTGAAAACAAGAGCTCCATCAGTTTTGGATGCATCACATGTGAACCTGACCCCCAGTGCCACAGAGCCACGACTGAGTATCAAACAAGCAAAGCTCCTAACTGCTTAAGCTGCATCCCACAGAAATCAGCATTTCTGCACATTCCAATCAGGCAACTCGTGCTGGGTACCAAATGACAGAAGTGCTCAAGTGACCTCCTGCAAAAAAAGCTGGCATGGCCAGCTGCTTCCAGCCAGGAGAGCATCACACTCCACTGTGCCTTCTCTGCAATTTCCACACAGGGCCACCCCTTCCCTCCAGCCACAGGAAGCAGGGGCCGTGCAGAGAAGAGTTTCACTGCACTACGCTGATTCAGAGAATAAATCTGCACAGGGCACGAGGCAAGGATCAGGTGAAGACAGGAGGATATGTAAGCAACAAATGTCACATTGCAGACACATGACAGGACTGAAGCTGCAGTTCCAAATCCATGGCAGAGCTTTGCTTTGGAGGATTTGATTTTATACTTACAGTGAGGAACTATAATGTACCTCCTTATCTAAAAATAATTTTTGAAAAAGGTCTTCTAACATCTGGACTTGTATCAATGCTATGACAGGCACCAGCAGCTGCATTTAAACCCTCAGTCTGCAGTCCAGCTCTCTAGCAACAAAAACTGACAGCAATAGGGGGGCTGTGGTGATGCAGCTCCCACGCACCCCACGGCTGTGACACATTTCTTCTGCAGAACAGGAACTCAGACCCGTGCAGCTCCAAGGCTCAGTTCCAGATTTTGGAGGAAAGCAGCCAGTGGGCACAGTGTGTGCACCTGTAATCCAGCCCAGGCTTTCCCTTCTCTCCAACTGCTCCTGCTCCTCATGCTTGTATCCCACTTTCTCCACCATCTGCTCTTCCTACAGCTACCCCAGCTGCCTATACTCTGAGTACTGCTTCACCTTCCTGCTTCTTCTTCTGCTGAGCTCGTGTTTTTTTCCAGCTCCCCCTCCAATTGTTTTTAGGCCTCTGAATTTAAATGTGTTTCTTCCCATCTCCTTTCACATTCCAGGCTCTCTGGAGGGAGCAGACCAGGCTGCTTGCTGCCTTTAATGGCTATGCTCTTTGGCAGAGGCCAGAAAACAAAAAACTTCTCTGATTTTGTAGCAGACACTCCTAGCAGGTACTATGTAATTATTAGATGACCTATGCTTTTTATAAATTATATTCAAGTGTATTTTGCAACTATCCTGTATTTTCAAAATGCTCTGAAATGTACAAGATAAATATGCAGAGTTGCACAACTGGCACAAAATATAACTGGTTGGACCAAGGCTGATTCATCTGAGCTACATCTCTCTCACATCCTAAAAGCCCACCAGGTATTTAGCTCAAGTGCAGCAGTGCAACAACCAAACTTTCCACATGATGATTTCATTACCAGGCAAAATTCTGTACAACTCAATGTGATGAAGAGTTAACTTCAGTACACACTCACTGCATTTGAGGACATGCACACACATTTATTTGCGAGCTTTACTTTTGGCATCTCAAAATGAATTTGCTGAGCCAATGATATCCTGAGAGGGTGTCAGTGTTCCAGGTGCTGTGGGCAGTCCAGCACTGCCAGCACCTGCAGCAGGTGGTGGTGCTCTGGGTAAGGCAGAGCTGAACCCCCAGGTCTCACAGCACAGTCCTTCAGATAACACTAGCAGAGCCCAGCCCTTCTTAGCAGTTGTTCAGGAGCCTGCAGCTCACTCCACAGTGGGATCTTTGGACTTTGCTTCGTGGCCATGTGCCAGCTCAGGGAGTTGCATCTGAACCAGGTGTCCTCCACTGCCTGGGCTGGACGGGCACACAGGCACTCCCTCCTCAGTGACACCAGTTCTGGGGTGAAAGTGATGCACCCTGACATGTCTGGTGACAATGCACAGCAGCACAAATGTGCCCAAAGCATCAACTGCCATCCTGCCCATGAGGCTACTGGCAAGATTAAACCAGACACTGAGTGTCGTGTCAATGGGAACAGCATGGAAGGACAACCCCAAAGCAGCTGAATCTCTAAGCCAAAACTTTCTGATTATGAACAAAGCTGCCTGTACAAGAGAGAGAGGCAAGAGGATCCTGTCTGTCCATCCCACCATCAACAACAAAAAAGGAGGCTTAAGCTAGGAGACAAAAAGCAGTCCTACATTTTAAGGCAGGCAGCATCTACTGCAAAAGGCTGAATTTGGATACAAGCTTTACATCTTTCAGCAGTGTGAAGGCCTGTGGGATGCAGAAAGAACATAAAAACCCCGTAAACACATTCTGGATAGTACCAGGTTTCACAGAGTTTCAGATTGGTACATCAGTCACAATAGAAATCTCCTTTTTCCCCTCCCCCACCCACGGCAGGCCACCAGAACTGCACTCAGAGACTGGAAGACAAATGGGCAGCTGCCTCTGGAGGCAATTGTGAGGAGACTAAAGATCAACTTGCAGCTGGCACTTCCACCCCCACCTCTCCTTAATACTTCAGTCCACTCGCTGCCAGACAAGGATCATGAGTCAGCTCCTAAACATATTCTCCTTGAAACAATAGCTATAGCTCTGTGCTGCAGCTATCCCACTGCTCCAGCTCCAAGGGACACGCCACAGTCACGGAAACAAAGGCACCAATTTTAACCTACAGCAGCCCAGCACCAGAACTGAAGGATACAATAAGCATGCACTAAAGAATGCTGTGCAAAACCTGGGAGATTAGCAAAGCTAATTTTGACATGTAACGGGCATGAAGTCAGTGCTGTAATGAAAATCTGCAGAAACAGCAAAGAGAAGTGGGTTTGGGGCTACATGCTAAAGCAGACGGCTTTTGCTTAAACCTTTTCTGCTACAACAGGGTGCAGTTTGATACCACATCATTGTACACTGCAGTACTAATTAGAGGGCAAAGGAGGCAATTTAGCCTTTACAAATTAACTTTACCATAGCCATAGGAGCTGCTCTCTCAATTCCGAGCAGCCACCACTCACTGCAACTCCTGCACTCACAAAGATGGAACCCCAGCACCGGTCTCTCAAGGAGAGTAAAAAGCTTCCTTTTGCAATGACAACCTTTCAGCTGATGATTACCCAGCTGATGACAGCAAACTCAGGCTTTTCCAAGCCAAGTGCTGTCAGACAGTAAAGAATTCAAATAACATAAAAAACACACTAGAGATTTCTCAGAACAAGATGTTAGGTGATGAACTGGTGGTGCCTACTGAGCACTTTAAGAGCTGTGCACATAATAAAGACATGGAAGAGTCTGTATCCATGCACCATCAAGGAACAGCAGCACCCAGAACATGCCTTACCTGCAGCAGCAGAGACCCTGAGAGCTCCATGCCTTACCTCCACTGAGACCCTCTGATCAGATGTTGCTCACAGAGCTACAGTGCAAGCTAACATGAGAGGAGAATTCAGTGACTGCTGTGTTTCTGGTTTTCTGTAGCAAAGAAATCAGCAAACCCAGTTGTCCTTTCTCACCTCACCATAGCTGGTGTTTCTTACAGCTGAATCTTGCCCATTGCTCTGAAGAAGTGTCTAACCCTAAATATCATGAGCCACAGTGCCCTACAAGCCAGAAGGGAAACTGGAGACAGAAGTAAAAGACTGACTCCCAACATGATAAGAGACAGGAGAATTGAAAGAAAATCTGCATGACCCTGCCAGGTGTGGTTTGTGGGAAGGTCTTGCAGCACATCAATTTTACCACTAAGAGAAAAGTGAGCAATGCACACATTCTGTAAAAAAAAAAGATAGCAGGCTGTATACATATGTATCTTTTAAATTATTTTATTTTGTGTAAGCTAAAAGGAAATTTACACACTTAAATCTCAAAAGACCTTGGGCATGCATATTGACCTTTTTAGAGGTTCTTCGACATAGCTCTCTTTTTTCCATAGGAATTTCCCCAGACATTTACAACCCATAGTTTTTTACTGTATATACAGCCTAAAACCATAGCAATCTATGATTATGTCATTTTACACTGTGCAAAATCAAACAGGAATAGTGGTACAATAGAACATAAAAATTTTTAACAGGTAAATTTCATTGTAAGACATTCATATTGTTTTGGTCCTTCTTTTCCAAATCAAACTGATTAAGAGCAGACAACCTTCTAATGACCAAAAAAAAAATAAAAATCAAGTATCAAGTGTTTAGACAGTAATCCATAACTGGAACAAGAAATTACTGACAGCATACCTTTCAAAAGGCTATACAATGACAGAGCCATACTACTGAAGTTCAGGAACATAAAAACTGATCAGCCAACCAATCAAACAGGGGGAGGGGATGAGGGAAAAGAAAAGGAAAAACACATCTTAAGCTTGTTAAAACACAAAAGAAATTACTGGGTTTTAAAGAAACAATAACTGAAAAACCCACAAAAGGGAAAACATTACCTTTTGATTTTTTTTTCCAGCAAGAAGTATTTTAATATATGCAGGAAAGAAAATGTTGCTCAATGCAATCTGAAAGTCTTAAGGGGGAACTTCACAGATTGTGAAGACTGAAGTTTTCATTATGTGTTTATAGGATTTTTTTTTTTAACTTTTAAAAGTTTTTTAAGAAGGACACCACCAGTGTATTTCACAAAGACATAAATGTATACAGCCCAGCACAACAAAAAGAATAGATCTTCAAAAAGATTTACCCCCAATTATTTACATTTTTCTCTAATATAAATTTAGGACTCCAGTATGTAAATAAATATACATTACTATGTATACCTTTCTAGTGCTGCTTACCAACAAATCATCTGAACTTGATATTTTTTAATTAAAGCAAGATTGCTTTTTACGACCCGCAGAGGGAAGAAAAAAAAAATCAATAGAAAACGTCCAATTCACATCACTTTAGTCTACCTTTTCTTGGCAGCTTGTTGAAGGTGTTAATGTGGCTGGGAACATCAACACCTTGGCATGCATGAAAGTTAAGTCAGGAAGGCTAGAAATCACCTTGGCAGCCTCTTCACTAAGATGTTCTTCCTTTTTAGGCTTCCTGTTGGGAAGAAAAGAACAAAGTGCATTAATCCAGTACCTGATAGCCCTGGGATCACTGAAACAATCACTGATTGAAGCAATGTTCTGTCAGCTTGTCTCCCACTGACAGGCACTTCTGTAAGCTACTTGAAGGTAGTCTAATGTTATAATACCTACCTGCCTACCAATAACGTGTTAACAGAGAGAGTCAGCAAAATGTTCCTGTGTATATTGTTGCAATAAGGAAAAGAAGTCCTATTCAAATGATAATTTTTACAGATTTTTTCCTTTGTTTTTTAAGCAGCTTCAAGAGTCAAGAGACTCACTTGAAGAGACAATCATGCCCATATTCTAGAGATAAAACAGTTGGAGCATTAGTTCTAAACTACCTAAATCTGGTACAATTCTTCGAAAATAAAATGGAAAAGATCTTAAAAGGACATTAAGAAATGACTAAGTTACTTCTCAGTAATTTTAAAATAAGAAAGCACTTATCTTGTGTTTTCAACATGACTGTTCTCAGACTGCCTATCATGCCACTCTACATTGTGATCCCAAAACCTTTTTTCCCCCTCAGGATTCAGCAGCAGCAGAAGGTGCCTCACAAATAAGTGTATCTACTTGCTTTGAAGTGCAGGAGTATGAGCAGCCATGATGCATACAGCAGTTTGGGAATCACTAGGGTTTACTTTGCCTTTTGCATTATTCACAAGAATTACTGAGCACAAATGAATAAAGAAGTCTGAATCCCATGTCACTTGGTTCTCGCTATTACGCAAAAAATTCACACTTCCCAAGTAAAATGAAGCCTGGGTCAGACTGCTACAGACCCCCCTCCTTTGCCCAAACATCCACACTTTACACATATCTGGCTTATCTTTGAAGAACACTGCCTACCACTAGAAATATTCAGTTTTCCATCAAACATTATTCCAGTTTCAAAAAGGCATCTGCTAAATCCTGTAATGATGTAAGAAATTGCAACTGAGTAAGCTCCTTCACCTTTGTGGGAAAAAAATCTGAGACAAAATGCTTGAACCAAAGAAACTGCTTTCCCTAGAACGCTTCAGAAATCTCCCTTCTGTATCTGGTCTTATTTATAAACTTTAAACCAAGCCCATGAGAGGGCCATGTCCACTCTAATCATGAAGCAGCATGTACTTTTTGTCAGCCCCCATGAGGATTGCTTCCTGAGCAGAGACCAGAGGAAAGCAAGGGGCCAGAAGTTTGCTTCCATAGAAGCCTCAGAATTCCTTATCTAGAAGAAAAAAAGAGCTGGAGTCAAATGCATCCTTGACATCTGATGATTGTGGTGACCACCACCACTGATCATTGTGCTGACACTGAACTATCACTTCTGTTTCCTACTTGAAATCCCCACTCAATCAAAGTTCTTTAGATGAGGCAGCCTAAATACTAAATCTGACTTACCTTCACAGAACAGCAATACTTTTTTTTCTCTGCTGCAGTGGAATTTCACGAGCTACTAACTAGGCAGATTACCAAATTCTGGAGGATAAACAAAGCTGTGTGCTGGTTTTACTGAAGGAAGAAGCAGAGAGCCAATATGTGCCTCCTCTAACAACTTCACAGTCAGCTCTGTTTGCACTCAAAGGACTATCTCTGAGCTGTTGAAATGTGGTTCTCACCCACCACTGTGTTATCAGTATCTGGTGCCACTATTAATAATCACTTACCACAAGCCTCTTAAAGGTACCAACTCCTGATGATCAAGGACTTAGAGCTAACAAAGGAGTGTTTGGCAGAGGAAGCCAAGGGAAGAGGGCTGCCTGGGAGATGTTCCTGTAATTGTTCATCAGGCTAGATGGAGCTCACACACTCCTTGCTATTTATATTCCTCTTCCTCCTCTGCTCAGCTACAGCATGCTAAGAAATGGCACTGCTGGGCCCCAGAGGCAGCGCTGCCTTTCACTCCGTGGTCACCTGCAGCACTTTGTCAGTGCCATCACTCCTGCTGTGCCAGCTGCTCTCTGCAGAACAGGCACACCAGTGAGGTGCCAATCTCACCCAGTTACCCACTGCTCCCCTTCTGGCTGGAATATTCCCCTTTGCAATAATTTATCTACTCCAATGCAATGTAAAAGGTATCTCTAAAGCAGGAGAAGCTACTACACTAACACAGCAACCACTGCTTAACTGTGACCAAGATAGAACTATAGATACAAACACTTGGTAATGAGACTCAAACCCTTTTTTTGATATAATCTCAGTGCAGAAAGGGATAAGATGGCCAAAATTCTCCATTCCTCAATGGAGAGAGGCAGGTTCCTCTGCAATACAACAAAACTGGACACTGCAAGTACCCTTTCTGGGTAACAATCAGCACTTCTGGTAGCAAATATCACCAGGGCAACCCTAAAGAGCTACTCATTAGCTCTAATTTTAAAAGACAAAGTAGCATCATCACTGCAGACAGGTTTTACCTTTTAAAGGTAGGAAACTGCCTACTAACTGTGATGTTCTTTAATACAGGCAAGAGAAGGAACTGAGCATTCACTTCAGGCACCACTTTTGCTGAAGATGCTCCCGTTGCCAAGAGCTTCTTTTGCTAAGCCCTGATCTGTGGAGAGGAGTCTTGCAGAGCCTCTCCTGCTCAAGCACTCCTCATTTCTAGGTGCCATGGCTTAAAGAACAGGTACCTGAGTGAGTGGACCATCAGTGGCAGCTGTCCTATTTCTGTCTGCTTTGGAATCAGAACTTTTGACTACAAAACCATGACAGAACCCATCTCTGGATCAAAACAGTCTCTGCCCCATTGAGGTTTCAAAATAATCCTCTACAGCACACTTTGTCCCCATCCATCTCTTCTCTTACACTAGGTCACATTCCCTCCCAAGAAGGACAGGAGGGATACCCCTACCCAAGCATTTGTACCAGTCCCTCTATCTGTAGGCACTAACTTTCCTTTTCAAAGGCATGCTAACACTAAGCCACAAGAAATGAACCAGACTTACAGGCAGGAAAGTTGTTGGAAGAAAACCTGGCAAGAAAGAGGGAATGCTTTGTCCATCCATCACTTGCATGTCACTGTTCTGTTTTGCATTCCAACCCCTTCCTGCAGCATTCAAGTCTTTCAGGGCTTCAGTCACCTCTCATGTTTGCAAAGGGTTTTTAGGATAGCACCAGCAAGGCCAGGTTTTATCAGCAACAACGAGCTGATTAGAGAAATGCACTTTAAAAATACTCTGTAATTAAGAGTTAGCCTGCTCCATCCAACACCATCCCCAAGGAGTATTTCCAGTTTAAATGAGGGTTTTGGCCATTTCTTGGAAAGGTATCAGTGCTCTGCTTTCCTTCAAAAAGACAGCAGATAAACTTTTGATCTCTGCCAATTCTATGGAACTAGGCAAGGCTGGAGACTCTGTGGAATGCTGCTCTGGATCCCTGACCTTCAACACTTACTGCTGCTGTCAGGGTTTCAGGCTCAAGCTGAGGGGGAAGTTTTCCTCCTCTCCCAATACTTTCCTGCTGAGAAACAGACTTTCTGGTTCAAGAGATGGCTTTGCCACTAAAGACAGGGCTACTTTAGACAAAGATGACTCTTCACATAGCATCCCACAGCTGAACAGTGGTATTTTCACTCTAAACTTAACCCTAAAGATCCTGAGTTCAGCCAAGTCACAGACATGGGATAGCCTCAGCACAACTGAAGTTGCCATCAAAGTGATCCTAATCCACTGGTTTGGTCTTCCTCAGTCAGTTATCATGGATGTCTAATAGTTAACCTTTCCAGGCTTATGAACCTTATTCTCATTGAGCTGGCTGTACCCAGCCAGTGCTATTTTAAAGTCTCCAGTTCATTACAAAAGCATTAAAAAAAACTGAAAAGAAAAACAAATTTATTACAAAAAGCTAACACTGTGCCACACCAGTTGGCATACTGCTGAGGCTATACCTTCTTATTTCTCAGAAGGCTTCTAGCCTGAAAAAACAGACTGCTTTTCTTCTGGGGAGTTGGAAATCAAGAAGAAAAAGCTCTTGAATTTAATTTTTTTTTTTTTAAATTCAGAGTTTATAAGAACATGCAAAATGTATTAAACCTCCAAGTCTGAGGTCCCAGCCTGATATATTGCTACATCACAGATCTAGAACCAATTCCTGCTGGTAAGCAATGCTCTCCAGAACAGGGGAAGAGCTCTGACATCTGGATAAAGAGCTTTAAGACCACAAGTAAGAGCTTTCAAGTGCATTGTGGAAGCACTGGGAAAAAAACCACACCCCTCACATTAAAAACCAGTACAGAAAAATGAGGGTCAACACTCATTTAAGCAAAGTTCCTTTGACAACAAAAAGCCGAGACATCTTAAAGCAAGGTACAAATCAAAGACTGCAGACACAACAAAGATACATTTAGAGTTTGAATGGCCTGCTATGGTTACTTTTAAATTAAGCTAGAATATAATACAAAAGTATTTCAACTGAACTATGTTTTCTAATTCTTGAAAGCCAAACTTGCACTACAGTATCTCCAGGAAGAGTATGTGCACTCCACGGATAGAAAAAGAGGCAATCCAAAAGACCCAAAATCAGCATCGAAGTGGGGAGTTCCCTCTACTGGTTCTCCCTTGAAATTTCATGGCTCGTTGATTTCATGTTCACTTTCAAAATTATCACTGCAGGAAAACTGGGACGATAGTTTTCTCAGTAAAAGAGTATGCTGAAAAGAACTCTTGAAAATGACAAATTAGTCATTTTAAGCCAGCCAGCTCCACCCCACCATTACTGTGCCTCCTCCTAAGGGCTGTTGCATGAAAACAGATCTACTTTAAGAGTGCTGAATAAACCCTAAAGCTCACTTGGGGGTGAAGATATGTTATCATGTACTTGTTGCACGTTGAGGCATACACTTCCAAAAACCAGTGTTTTACTTGGTAAAGATTCCTCAACATTTCTTTTAAAGGACACAGACATTAATTATATGTTAAGACAGTCTAGGATCCTACTGCTAAGATACACATAAAAAAATAAACCCAAAGATTGCAAGCTTATAAATGGAGAGATGATTCTGGACCCAATCAAAGCCCAGACTTCAAGCAAGCCATTTGATGTCTAAAGCCTTTCTACAGATACTACCTATAAAAAAAGCACAAATTACTTCACATGTGCTCCACTGAGGCAGAAATGACATCCTAAACCAACTACACACTCAATCCTTAACCTGCAACAGCAAAATTAAACTGATGTTTGTTCATTGAAGTTTTGACAGGTGTTAGAAATATTTGTGAATGGACACAGAGTCATAATTATTAGTCTATTATCATTTTACTTGTGCAACACAGAGTCCAAGGAGAGTCTTCTGTCTCAGCCCCAGGTCACGGAGCTGACTCAGATTACCCTGCCCCTCTCAGGAATCAGCTCTGGTGTTCAGAAAGTTGCTTCCTTCTGCTTAGTCTTTGGCCCTACCTTTTCAGCATAGGTCCTGGTGATCTTTTTCCTTCAGCTCATAAACTCTTACCCATCTCATTTTAGACTTGTGAGATAATTTGAAAGAAGAACTACAGTACAATGAACTTCAGATTTAAAATTTAAAGCCTTTTGATCATTCAAGAACTTCTGCCCTAAAACTGCACACACATTCACACCTCACATTTCACACCACCCTTAGAAACAGAAGAATAATGTGCAATGAAGAGCATTTACCTTGTGGACGTGCTTGCCTTCTCCACTGTGGACATGAGCCTTGCAAAAGCATCAGTCACTCTGCTGCTTGCATTGGAAGTTTCCAGTTTTGAGGTTGTCAATTCATACAACTCAGGATCCACACCTTATAGTATAAAATAATAATCAGTGATGGTTGGAGGCAAGTAGAGTCATAACTATAATTAGTCATAGACCAACTTGCTAGAGACTGTTTTCTGTAAACATCTGAATCATTTATAATTTCAAGATACATGAAAAGAACATGACAGAACATGTTTGTGTTTCTGAAGCATCATCCTCTCTCCCCATCCTTTTTCAGCAGCTGTTTTAGCTGTAGTACAAAACACATGCCTTGGATCAAGTCTGGCATACAAGGTCTCAGTCTGAGAGTAAACAAAACCAGTCTGATTGACTTTTCAGAGTAAAACCTCTATAAAAATGTCAGCTGTGTCAGAAATGGATTGTTTCAATTATTTCAACTTAACTGCCTGTATTAAAAGAACACTGCATGTTAACAGGGACCAACTCTTCACCTAGAGATCACAAACAACACTGGCATGCAATAGTTTGTCATTCATTTAGTATCTGGCTTTTCACTAGGGGCTGTGTTGAAATTTTAAGTGAGGAAAAGAAGCTTTTATGAAATACAAAAGTGGAATGGCATTAAAAATAAGTTACATACTAATATGCACAGGACCACCAAAACTTTTAGTGTCTGCTCCCTTTTCAACTTTCAAGTATTTCTAACACATTAAGAATCTGAATATTTCAGCCCTGAATTTCTAGCTTCAGGTATCTGAGGTCAGATGCTGAATTTTGACATCACTTTTGTTGCAAATGGATTTCAAATTTTACCAGCAAATTCATTCTGAAAACATTGCAAACAATGGAAACCTGTATGCAAAAAATATATATGTATGAGTTGAATTCTATCTGTTTAGTATCAAGCATCACATCTCAGCAGGCAGCAGCTCTAGGATTTTTAAATATTACATACCATTTCTTAAAAAAAATTATAGGAATTAGAATTACCAAAATAAATCAAGAGGAAAGACTGTTACAGCAAGTTTTGTTGCATTTGAAATTGCTGATACTTTTCTAGTTACAGTTTCAGATATTTTATGCTTCGCAGGTTTCATGAAGCATGCATATGCCATTCACAAGGTGTTTTTCAAAGACAGCACCGAATTTTTGTTCATAAGCACTGTGTTTATTCACAGACACCTCTGTGCTAAACAGGTGTCACACTTGTGCCTGTTGGTGTGGACAACACAAAAGCATTTCATCCTGCTGCAGAACAAACACTGCAAATACTGGGACCTGGTGGTCCTGTGCAGCTCCCTGATACAAAACCTGCATTTATTAATGTTTGCTGGTGATTCTCAGGATCAAGATGCTTTTAGAAGTATTCCTGAAACACCAAAAGATTACTAAAAATAAATGCCAGTGCCTATTGTCCTGCCTTTACCACCAGTAAGTGCAGCACTGTGTGTGCTAACAGATGATGTTAATCATCCTCAAACCTGCTTTGCATGAGCTCTCTACAAGCAGAGTCTTGACCATTTATCCTTTTGGGACAAGTTAATTCTTCTTTTATGGTGAGGAAACTAAGCTGACCAAAATGTGATATAAAGAAAATCATCTGGTTAAGTTGCAGGACGTGGAAGATTTGTTCCACACAGTTGATTAGAAATTAATCAGTTGTCCTTTTAACATAATTGTTTTTTTATGTCTGGATTTTCAGTTGATTTGATCCAGTTCTAAGCAAAATATCAAAATATGTACTATACTGAGACCAGTATACCAAGACTCCTAGAAATGTCAGATGTTTACAGAACTTAGAAATAGGAAAAAGCCTAAATATTCCATGAAATATCCACTTTCAATCAGGGAGAGGAAGCCTTGAAGAAATACACTTTGACTTGCAGAAGCCTGCGAAATCCCATTAAGGTACAAATTGGAAAACTAATTGAAGGAAGGAGCCCTTTGACATGCAACTCTGCAACAAACATTAAATGCAACCTTGTAAATTACATCATTTAGATATTCCCATTTACAGTCCTGTCTTGGGATGTCACTGCTTAATTTACTGTTCTTTAGGCACCTCTTACTCAGCTGCATTTATGTTAAACCATTAACATGAAAAATAAAACAATACACTAAATCTGTGGCAAAATACTAGAAATTAGTAACTCCCTATTCATAATGTGGAATGAAAATTTTTATTAAAAAGTTATTTTGAGTACTGATGAAATCAGACTGAGAAGAATTCTGTGTCAATCTATAGCAAGTAAAACTAAATCTCCAAAGAAAGAATAAACTTCTACTGATAAAAGTATCTTCTTTAAGCAAAAAAAAAAAGCAATTTGTCTTTCAATTATTTTATGTATTTTTTAAGAGTTGCATATTCTCCATTTTATTCAGATGCTGAGAGAGTATTTAAGGAAACCACTGTAAAACCTTAATGAGATATTGAAGGAAAGTTAGCCAACCAAACCCCACACAAAGCTCCTAAACACACACACAAACACACGAGCTGCAAGCCATGAAACAAATGACTTTCCCAGAAACAAGTCAGTAAGAAAAGAAACCCAAAGCCAAACCAAAAGAAATGAAGAAAAAAAAAAAGTAAAAGCACTATAGGGCATACCATAGAAGGTGATACCTGTAACTTGATGAAACAACAACATAAAAAATAAAATGCAATAAAATACTAACAGAGTATTCCTCCAGTAAGCCCTTCCAGAGTGCACACCTTCTGCACAAGCAATAATGCATGTACCCAACCACACAAGCAATAATACGTGTAATGGGCACTGGTGACTTGTGTCAGTGGACTTGGCTCACATTTACAAAAGAATCTGTAGGACTCAAGCACCTTGACTTTGCTAGCTGTCACTTCCATGACAAATCTGCCCTCTTTCATCTGATAATGGTATTTCTCAAGGGTGGAATAAAAAGTCATTTAGATTGCCATGCCATAAAATTGCTTTCAGTGATTAGATTTTAAAACTAAAAAACAATGTTTTTAAAAAGAAAAAATACCATAATAATTATAATCATTTATTTGAAATGTGGGAGGACCCCAAACATCTTATAAATGGGTTTTAAAAATTAAAATCACTAAGAGGAAAAATATCTTTCCTGTGAATAAACTGATTATCATGGCTTCAGGCACTGTATTGAAGGAGTACTTGCATTATCAATTTAACCTATGCACTGGAACAAATCCCCAAAGTGTTCCCTGAAATTCCTGCAGGAATTTATTCAAAGTGTAGGTTTTCACAAGCTCGTGCAAAATACTCAGAGCACGTAAAAAACATTTGAAAAATGAATTCAATTACTTTCACACATTATTCAATGAGAGAGTGGTGTTTTCATTTCCTTTTTAAAGGAGTAAATTGCAGATAAAGTGCTTTGGTTTCAAAATTAACATTAATGAATTTCTAATATCCCACAAACATGCAACTATCCTTCTTTTCTATTATAAAGGCTGTTAAAACACCTTTTTCACTGTATTATTAGGAGTAGTCCATGACCTCTTGGGCTGTCATGTACCAAGGTTGATAAATTTATATTCATACATGGCTTCTAAACATCGTCATAATCCTGTAATTTGGAGACACACAGAGAAGAGAGCAAGCCTCATCTTTTAGGAATTGCCACATCTACACCATTTTTCCTTAAGTCCTTAGAAGAATTAACTTCTTGAATTTCTCATTTGAAAAAAGTGTTTTAACATCTTATTTGCAAGAGCATAAAAGCCATTCATTCCTTCAGCAGGTGACAAATACAGAGCTGACAGTACCTTTTAAATACTTCGTACTCGATACAAAACATCAGAAAACAGAACACAGATTAAAGGAAAAACGCAGTAGAGAGACATTTTAGAGAAACGCAATGTAAAACTTCTCCTTGTTTGTAGGAAAGTCAAGTGATGTGCTCATGCTTTTAGTAAGTTGTTATATTCTTACAGTTGTGGTTTGAACACTCTGCTGACCTGGGATTGTGGTGGTGCTGCTAGAGCTACTGTCATCCACGGGCCCAAAGAAATCAAGGTTCAGAAGAGTGGAACCTCCACTAGCTTGAAATTCAGTGACCGTGTTGGTAGGCAGCCATATAGAAGGTAAGCCAAGGGAGGGGTTTATGTGTAAAAAGGGGTAAGACACACACTTGAACATGCAAGTTATAATTAGTACTCAGTACGCAATTTAAAAATCGACATGAAAACAATGCTTACAGTATTAGTTTGTACCTTCTAATATGTTAACAACTTAATTCAGTGCACATTTCCTCATGTACAATGCAGCAAGGAAATCAACACTAGTAACTTTAAAATAGAAATATTTATTTCAATCTAAAAATGAAAGAGAACCAGCACGACCCAGAGAGAGAGATGTGACCAGTTAAAGGGAAACAATATATAGGTCAATTGATAGTTAAAAATAATGGACTTTTTCTCCCCTCACTGAAATTGAAAGTCATTCTTTCTTCAGGAAAACTTAGCAGATCCTCAAATAGCAAAGAAGAAAAAAAAAAAAGAATCAAAATTTTATTTAGCGGCTTTAAGCTATTAATTACCATTATCTTAAAGCAGTGTGACCACTGGGCAACAAATGCCACTCTTATGTCCAGTTCCTCACTGGCAAATTATACTGTTCCCCTTTAGTACTAAAACAGAAATCAAACCAAGATACATTTTAAAGTTGTTTGTTAAAAAGAAAGCATGATGATTGACTGAAGTAGTAAGACACCAGACAACAGCAAAAGGGTCCATCCAGGCTTTCCTTCAGCACCATGATATTGCTATCCAAACTCTTACACCCCACACATTCTGCAACAACACAGTGTGGCAACACCAGTGCAGTAAGAGATGCACTTTATCTGAGCCTGCCTTTGAACTTGTGTGTCATCAATCAGTTGCTGTCAGCAGGCTCCTTGTAAAGGAGTTTCTTAGTAGGTTTCTAGTCTGTTAATCAAACAAGTTTTCAGAACTTGTTTTATTTCCTTTGCATGCACTTACATTGCTGACACTGGAGGCAGTGGCACAACTCACTTTGCTATTAAAATAGATATAGGTAAAGGGTTTTTTAAGTGATAACTATATACATTTACAGATACAAACAAGTTCGTAGCTACCTCTTTAATATATTAGCTATAATTAGCTCTTTAGTTTAAGCAAAAGTGATAATGAATGAAGTCACATTTTTGAAATATAAAATTTTCTTTAAATCTGAAAACTTTCAGCTCAGGAAGTGTATATTTTGCAAACAGTTTGTGGATAAAATATTGTGCTTTGAAGTAGCCACTTTACAGAAGTTTGTCTTTCAGAAGATGTCTAAAGAGATAGCTGACTGGTGAAAAATACTTTTAGGAAGTAAAACTCATCAACCTAAAATGCTCATTTGTTCAGAGTTTCATTACAATCTGCAGTTATACGTAATGAAGTGTTAATATTGCCACTGTGTCACTAGCATATGGCAGGAATCTAAAATAATACTTAACTATGTATTTTTCAAACTATGCAATACTTCACATAGGGGAACTGTTAATCAGAAAGAAAGCCTGAATTTCCAAAGTTAGGAGTAAGAAATAAGTATTATATATATATTTTTATATATGTGTGTGTGTATATATCTTAAAAAAATAATCAGCAGATAGATGTTTGTCTGAACTTTGTAGCTTTCTTATCTCTAGCTCTGGTGCTAGAGGCTCTACGGAGAGACGTACCATCTAAAGGGTTAGTAAGGCCACTGCTACTCCAGTCAAACTGGACAGGTGGTAGAGATTCCTAGAGTTGAAAAGTCAGAAATCAGATTTTATAGTCAGTTCAGGTTACAACAATGCAAAGCAGTTCAAACAACAGATTCTTTAGCATCTAAACACTAAAAAAGACAACTAAATGATCAAGCTCCAACTTTTGGGAGGTGTGTCTTTTCATAATATGCACTAGAGATCCAAAGTATATTTCTGCTACCACAGGAAATCCATTAAATTCTGATCAGCACAGATTAGGTAGCTTCTAACTCAAACAGGATTTGCAAATTAACTAAAACATTAATTGAGTAACAAACCTTAAGGCATCATTGAAAATTAAAATATTACTTTCATGGAAGATGAGGCACTTAGCATAAAAAGTTATGTATACACAATTACAGGGCAAATTCAGAACAGTGAAAGCTGTCTTTGTCTTGATCATATATATTATTTATCACTAAACAACCAATCATTCTTTTGGTTTGTTTTGCTCTTAAGAAACCCAATCCCCACATGTGAGGGACAAACTATCAACACCCTCTCCACTCCACCCCCTTTAAAAATAAAAGTTGTGTGACTGATTATCCTTTCACAGTTAACTCATCTGATCCATATACAAACCATTGGCAGCAATGCTTGAACAAGAGGAGTATGGAAACACTGACTCCTTCTGGGAGCCCACCCTTGCCTTTTCATTTCCTCTTGCTAAGCCTTTTGGACACAAGCAAGCAGCAGGGACCATGCTCTACGGGGAAGGTGTGTTCAGGGGCAGTGTGACTTGCAAGCACTGTCTTCCTGTACTCTCAGGACACAAACTGATGGGACAGTAGCAGAAATGTCTGAAAGAAGATGAACCTTTCTACTTCTGTATATTACACTCTGTTCTCTCCCCAGTGAAGTCAATTGGGAAGGCACTGGGAAAGGATGTGCCCTCAACTTCTAAAGAAACAATCACAGTATGGAAGAAAAACAGTGGATGTTTTCAGCAATACTCTTTAAAACACATCAGTACTTGTTAAGCTTCCAGTGGCTGAGACATACCTTCTCTTTACTTTTGTAGAAAATCAGCCTTTATTTTATAATGTTAAAACTTCCCAACATCTGACACTGAAGAAAAATGCAGATTCACTAATCCAGACTGTAGCAACCTGAGGTAGCTCTGTGGCACAATTAACTCACTGTAAAAGGCATTTCCTCAGTGCTAGATGTTTGCAGGAAGCAAAACAAAGGGAGCTGGAGCTTTCTGTATTTACTTGTAGGAAAGATTTTTCTAAGCAAGACATTTACTATCAAATGTCTTAAAAATACTTTCAGTACTGAGCACAGCTTGAACAGTATTCTCTCCATGGAGGTTAATAAACTGATTCTTCACTTTTTACTTTGCTTTGGGAATGGTATTACTGGCCTTGAAATGATTTGCATGTAGATATAATGTCAGCAGTGTGGAAGCTCCAGCAGATGAAGTAATGATCACTATTATCAGTAGCTTGTTTAAACTTTGTCACTATATGTAAACTATATTAACATTAAAAGAAGTTTGTAGGAAAAGAAAAGGGTAGTGAGTATGACAATTTAGTAGTTTTCTGTCCTGAGCAAAATTAACTCAAACTGAAATAAAGTGGCTTCCTATCAACTCTAACTGAGGAAAACACCCAGTAGGTTTTGTGTCAAAGGCCTGAATCACAACTGATGACTAACAGAGCTGCACGGAAAAGGTGGCAGCAATGGCTTGCTAAGTGTGTGCCTTTAATGATGGCCTGACTCTCAGATTTGACAAGGAAAGGACAAAGGATGTGATGAATTCTTCCTAAAATGGGAAAAAACAAGTCTGACTCCAAATCAGTAGGAATATACCAAGTATATTAGTCTGCTCTGTGGGATGAGGCCACTCTGCTGACTTCAACTACTTTGCAAGAGAGGGTAAGTAAAGCAGCCCTACCTATACAGATGCTGGCAAGTCCCAGTCTACACAGTAGCTAACCAAGTGAAAGGAAAAGGCAGAGGAAAAAGCAAAATTAAACAGAAAGTTTTCTGTTTCCCGTTACCTCAGCCCTAAGAAACACCTGAACACAGGCACTGAAACCTCAGCCAGCGGGAACATACCCAGCAAATGGGAATATAATGTTCAGCCTTTCTGAAACTGTGACGTTGTTAGGTTATTGCAATTATTATTTTAGTTACATGCTTTAAGGAAAAGTGCCCAATCTAGGAGAATACTGAGAAATGGAGCACATTGCTTTCACTCCTCAAGGCCTCCATCTTAGATTACAGGACACAGTACAGAAATGAAAAAGTATACTCAGCTGTCAAAGTACTACTCTGAAAGTTAAGGAAGTAAGAAAGAGGAAATTAAAATGCCTGCCTGTTTTACTGCATCATATTTCACTTTGATACAAATGAGAGATGTTTCCATACAATAATTTTAGAATGTATTATGTAAGAGCTCTCATAATCCAAAAAAGTAAAATGTAAATGTTTGTGTCTGTGCCAATAATTACTCAAGGAAAATTAAACAAAATAAAAAAAAAGGAAGCATTTTGCTGTCTTAAAGCTGAGCAAAAAGAATAAAAGGACTTGTAATACAAATATAATGTCAATATTCAGATGGATCCCAAAAACGAGCATCATACACATTCCAGAAAAAGCTTTACATGCAAGTAATTCATACATTTCATTGTGTATATTCATTGGCAAAATTTTATCAGTTCTGAAAACTGCTCTTTTCCAACAACCCCTTTACACAGCTGTCACATCTGAGAATAACAGCAAGCTCTGTAGCATCTCTTACCTGCAAACCATTCTTTCTTACTCTGTCAACAAAGCTACACACACTCTCACACTCTTGGATCTTTCTCACACGTATAACTGGAGAGCAGTTCCTGATGGAGCCTTTGGCTGGTGGCCAATAATATGGTAGTTTGCATCTGTCATTGTTAGAAGTCCTGATGGTCTCTTATGTAATTAAAAGTGTTTTTAGAGACTGTCACCCCATGGGGTTTAATTAAGGTTCAGGCCCTAATAGCCACCAAGTGTAAAATGTATATTTCTATTATAACCTGATCCCTAATTCAGTGGCTTAAATGCAAGCAGATGTGCTGTAATGGGCACCTGCAGAAAAGAAGCACTGGTAATTTTCTTCTAGAAAGGTCTGGGTCACTGCAGATTTTTATTCCCATATAAAACTTACTAAGTAAAACTTGGCAGGTAACCCTGCAAAAGAAACATAGCCCCAAATGGAGAGAAGAGAATGCTTTGAAGCAATAGCAGAAGAGCAGAAATATCTGGACAACTTTCCTCAAAAAATGCAGAAGCAGATAAATAAACTTTAAAACAACATTAACCAGAAAACAGTATCAAACCAAGAGAAGGCAGTCATCATTAAGTCCAGACAGCAACTCTTTAGACAAACACTGGAATATATTTTGCACGCACTGCCTGAAGACTTGGCTGTGATTTAGAAGCCCACTAGAGCTGTACAAAAAAGAAGAGAAGGGCCTCTGTCTTGGGTCTCACAATCAAAGGGTGCCTATTTCACCAGCCATTCCTTACACCTGATGAGCCTTGACAGAGCCTTTTACTTCTTCCCTGTGAAGTCTTTGAGACACCATGCTTAGATCAAGGCAAGAGTAATCAGGGGATTATTTCATATTCTGTTTACTGCCTTATAGTTATGAGCACAGAGGAACAGAGAAATTAGCCCCTCAATTGTCAAGATAAACAACAGATCAAAGATGAATTTAGATTTCACCTTCAAATGTAAAAGAGAATGACTCTACAAAAATCATCTTTATACAATAAACTAATGTGACAATCCAGTCAGTGACTTGCTTGAGAACTCAATTTCAAAACCCTTGTCCTTATAGCTTAAATGGCTCAGATGGAAATTTGTCCACTCTATTTCCCCAGCCTAACTCAGTGAGGCCTGCTGGAGGGAATGAAGGCAAAACATTCAGAGTTTATGTCATAACTAGGAAGAAACATTGCACCTCATTTGCTTCTTTTTACCTCATGCTATTAGTTCTAAAGTTCTCCATTTTAAATTTTTGCATGCTTTTGTGTGCTTGCCTACAACAAAAACATTTAGGAGGTATTCCTGTGTTTCTACAAATGTTCTTTCCACTATTACTTTCACCTCATCAGTCTTCCAAAGTCTTATTCCCTTAGCAGGAAGTCATACACATACATGCACAGACACTGATCTGTATATAAGTGCCATAAATGCCAGCCCTCAGAGGAGAACTTTTCCCTGAGCAAAGAACATGAATCTATCAAACAGAGCCTCTCCTTCCAAAGAGAATATCAACATTCTGAAGTTTCTGAAAATATGGATAAATCTTCATTCTGAAAATGGAGAAATTTAGAAGTTTAACTAAATAATTACACATTAACCAGGTACACTAAAGAGATACTTGAATTGCTGCACCTAAATAACTTGCATGTAGAATAAGTTTCAGAATAAGAATAATTTTAGAATAAGAAGTTTCAGAGTCCACTAAAACTGGCTGTATTTCTACTGAAGATTTTAACGATGTTTGTAGCATAGCTCCTAATGAAATGTTTGGGCACATCATTTTATTACCACGACAATCTGGAATATTCTGAAAGAGCCATTTGCACAACGTGACATGAAACTGGATTTTCCCCAAAGCAAAAGAAGCCACCAATCATTGACAGAAGATGAGACCAAGAAAGAAAGAAGGTCTCTGAAGTGGAGAATTGATCGTTCACACCCTGAAACTTTCAGAATGTCATTTAACTGTAGCCTCCTAGAGTTCTGAATGGTTACAATCTCTAACCCATCTCTTCCCCAAAAGCTTATTTTAGTGTTTGTCTCTTTGGAAAAGCTAACCTAGTGCCAACAGTGCAGAGAGCACAGAATCTTCTCAGATGTATTCATGGACCACAACTATTGAACAGAGATGGCCTTATCAGAACAAGCTGTAGGCCAAGATAATCACACTGTGACAAGTACTGAGAAATTCTGTAGTAGGAATTCATAATAACAGGAAAAGAGAGACTTTGGTAAGTAGAGGTTCTTATTTTCAGCACTATGACTGTCAAGAAACTGAGAAAATGGCACTTGTCAGGGATGTTGTTACTTCAGGCTCTCGCAGCTCTCTACATTGTTTAGTGTATTGCTTAATTTATGTTTTCTCCTCTGTAAAAAAGGGTACTTTGGATGCTGCAAAAAGACTCTGAAATTTTCCTACTTTCTTACCACACAGTAGATTTCTACAGGTCAAACTGTTTGCAGTAATCACTGTTGTTACCTTTTCTTATATCCATTTCAGCTGCTCAGTTCCACTACATATGAGGAGCAGCACAGGAAGCACCAAATGTGTATTGCTTTATAAAGCAATGTGAGCTCTGAGCCCACTGACAAACTGCTGCTCAATAATGAAAGAGAATTCTCCTCTGCTACAAGCATGTCACATTTAGAGCTCTGCAGTGTGGCAGAGCAAGGACTGCAAGAACATCACTATAGTCACAAGTACCTACTGTTAAGGTTAGGTGTAGCCCAAGAATAATTCTTTCTGGAATGCCTTCAGTCAGAAGTCAAGAGCATAGCAGGTAACTGAAGATGCTGGGTGGATTAAACAAGACCTGCACTAAGGAGGGACACAGCTGAGCCTCTCCTGAGCTGAATATGTACTGAGCATCACTGTAATGAGACTGAAAATGAAGTATCTCTGCATATCCCATTAGCTTGCTGACAACCACACACACTGCAACATGCATGGCATTCAAGTGCTCCTCTAATATCCTTACATCAAAACAACAGCAACAAAGAACTCGTGCAATTCAAAAGCTCACCCCTAAACTCCTCTGAATTAATTTTGTATCAGGCTTTAAAGACAGAGAAGCCAGCAAAGCAACTGTGTGTAACAGATAATTCAATAAAATCTGGCACAAAGGGCTGAGAGAATTCATAGAATCAAAAGGTCAGACATGCATACTTGTAATGCCCACACCCAAAATGCCTCTCCAGGCAGCTGGGCTGCTTTTCCTGACACCCTGAAGAAGAAGAAAGGACAAAAGAAATGAACATGAACAGTATAAATGTAAATAGGATCATTCAGAAAATCAAGTCCTAACCAACATGTAGAACAACCTCCAACAAGAAGCTCCTGAATAAGCAAAGATGAAGAACCTTAGCCAGAGGTCAGATGAGTCTAACATTACAAATAAAATCTGTCTACCTGTCCACTGCCTTTGAGAGCAAACTGCTGTGTAACAGTAAGGATCATCAGGACTCTGAAATGGTGGCCACCAACTGCTACAGCCTCATCACAGGGACTCGCAGTCACACATGGAAAGCAGATCCAAGAGCAGGACTTCAACCTGACACAAGCAACACCTGCCTTTTACATACAGCTGTCTTTGAATACACCATCCAGATATTTTCAACATAAAGAGATAAGGCATCTCATTATTTCCCTCATTCTTTCTTTGCCTCTCCTCATCCTTCTGTCCCTGTTTTTTACCTGGAACTGATCAGATGCACATGTGTTCATCTCTGGTGATACAGGAGGTGTCTGTCCTATTGAAGCTATTTTTTCTGCTGCAGATATTGGTTTCAAAGGTTCCTTGGTAGGTTCTAACATACCCTGAATAAACAAACAACAAACAAGTAAATGAATAATCTATTTTAAAAAAATTACTTGCACACACAGACACATTTACAGACATTTCAAGAACTGCAGATGCAAATAAACTAGAACACACTACTACGTAGTACTACCCTCAACTAAGAGCTTGGGGGTAACCATGTATCTCTGGGACACTTTCACTGTGTTGAGAGGGGCAGGAGTAGATGGAGCAGGGGAAAATCATCATAGGTCCTTAGGCCTAAGAAACATTTTAGAGCTAGTAACAAAAACCCAAGTGTTGAGCTGGGGCTTGCTTTCAACTTTCAATAGTGTAATTTAAGCTGGAGAAACCAGTTACTTGATAAGGTGATGTCTTCTCCTCCCAATTGTGTCTAGACTATTTCAGAAATATCAAATGACCCATCACAGAAGTACAACTGCATTAATTCCATTTCAACAATTAAGTAATCCAAAAGAAACAAACCAAATTATCAGTTTTCAGAATGATACCAAGAATGATAATTACTGAGATGGAAACAAATGCATTACGAAGCATTAAGAAAATACACTCACATTTTTAATTTTAAGCAAACAATTCAAACACAGATAGTGTTATGAAAAATGTCTGAAATCTGATATTGAAAAAAACCTGAGGATCAGAAGATGTACAGAAAGCCCAAAGTTTGCAGTGAGACATTCCAACCATCCGAGAACAAAGAGAAACCCCCAAATAAAAGCACAGGATTTGCAACTGCAGCATTTTAAACCATTCTTGGAAAGTCACCTGCCAAGGTCAACTGTTCCACAAATGTTTCTACACCCTATTAGGGGAGCTTCGAATTTACCCACCAGTTAAATGATTTCTTTTGGACAGCAGAGAAACACAGAAAGCAATGTGGAAACAGAAAGCAACAAGACCCTTTACTCCTACTATTGCTGTTATCCACCTTATTGTGTGCATAAGTATATAAAAAATTTAGGAGACAATTAATCAGCAACAACAATCTGTTGCAAAAAAATAACTGCATGTGTTGCAAGCATAGCCCTGCTCACAAACTGGAAGAAAAAAGCAATATCCCAGAGTTGTTTTAACTATCTGTATCAGAATACCATGTTGACATCCAAAGAAGTACACAAGCTGGCCTTGATGCATGAAAAAACAGTAGAAACAACTCTATAAAATTAGCCTACATAATTAAATCAGCCTAATATAAACCAAAGAAAAATATTCTTTTACTATTCCATTTGTTTGTGGATGTTCATATGAAAACACAGGTGTGCTTGTCTGTGTGTATACATATACATGCACTGTTTTTTGAGAAAAAAAAGAACATTTATTTTGCTCAGACCAGCAAAAATCACAAACCTTATCTTCTCCCTGTTTTTATTGAATACTTCTTTCACTTAAAATCAAGTATCTGCTTGCACACATAATGAAAATTATTTATTTGGTAATTCTTTTCTAGCATTTCTACTGATGCCTAAGCCATAACTGTACTCACAAAAATATCTCTCAGCATACTTGGTGTTTAATGTAATTTAATATATTTCATTATATGATGTTGCTGGACCTATAACAAAAAAAAAACAAACAAAAAAACTAAAAAAAGCTTACCAGTCCTGCTGCATACATGGGTACTATAACAGGCTGCTTCTTGTTGCCTGTAAAGAGCTGATAAAACAAAGAATTTACTTAAGAGTTTCTTCTATGTCAGCGATGGAAATGTTTTTCAATGCTACAGAACTTAGGTAAGGTTAGTATCACAGAATAAATACTATGTTTATTATAACACAGTGGTTAAAAACTAAAGCAACTACTTATATTAATAGGGCTTGTAAAAGGTTGCCAGGTGGTCTCTCATGAACAACCATGTTCTGTACAACTATGCAATTAGGAGAAGGCATTCACACAAAACACTTCCACCTGATTCTACTTATAAGGCAGCTTCCTTATTTAGAAAGGCAGTTTTGCTGGCAGACTCACAATATTTCTTGTGTCAATTCCCAGGGAGCACAGAAGCTTTTTGTTGCTGTGGGAGCCACCCCACTGGTATCTCAGTCCGTATGCATCGTGGATGTCCTGCAGCTCTGTCCACACGTCCATCAGTTCCCTGCACAACCCACCATAAATCAAGTTATCATTCAGAAAAACAGCTTAGCAGCCTGGAATATTTATTCTGTTTTTTAATGCAAGTGACTTATCATACATTCCAATTAAATTTATGCCCAAGCACAATACCCAGGGGAACTAAAACAGCACAGTGGTCTCAGAACAATTATAGTTCAGACTTCTTACTGGAAAATGATGTCCACGGCAGACAGGACAAAGCCCACTTAGACTTCATCATCACATGAATAAATACAGTAATTTATAGCAAGTGTAACTAATAAGACATATTTGGTTAATTCAGAGACATAATTGAAAAGAAGATGATAGGCTGCTGAGTTGCTAAGTGAAGTACTCCTGGTGTATGCAGTCACTGAAAACTAGAATTCTGATAGACAGCTGATTTTCACTCGATGGCTTCTCAAAATACGTGAAGCAAGCACCGCATTTTAAATTACTGCCATACATGTTTCAAGTTCATCTTGTATTTGTTGTATTGTGGTTTCTTACCCAGTAGTTCCTAAGGTCTCCTCAGTTGTTATCTGCTTTTCACCTGCTTCCAGCAAATGATTCAAGGAACTTATTTCTTCTTCAATTTCAGCAACAGGAATGGAAGGAAAACAGACTTCAAATATTCGTTCCAGACGACTTAGCAATGTTGTCTATACCAAAGAGAAAATATTTATGTCAAGTTTTGCTAACTGCTATAAAGATAAGTCCAATATAACAACAAGATGGAACACAACTTATAGCTAACATGAGATTTCATTTACCACAAAATATTAAATGTCAGAGGACCACAAGATTCTTTAAACACCAAACATAGGCTAGGATCCTGTACACAGGATCCTTACTGTAAACAGTAAGGATCTTGCCCTCTGCAAAGTGAGTTCTTACAGAAGTGTCCAAAGTCACTCTGTTAGAAATTAGCAGAAAATGTACACAACAAAATTTATGCTATATAAAGATAATGTCTTGGCCATATAAACAGCATATATTGGAACTAATGCTTTCCAGGCATTTTAACTCCAGAGCATGCACTGGGCGCTGGCAGATGGATCTAACATGAAAAACAAAAGTCAAACAACCTCCTGCCCTCACAAAAACAAAAAAATCCCCCCCCCTTTTTTCTGACAAGCATAGTATGCTTTCTTCTTTTCAAGTTCTTCCCTTACATTTCTCTCTTCTCTTAAATACTTCCACATAGACAAGATTTCAACTTCTTGTGCCTCTGTTAACTGGTCTTGGACATCAGATGTACTAACGATATGGAATTTTTTTCCAACCCATTAAAAACAGGTAAACATCAAGCTTTTATTATTTATTAAAATACCAATTTCAATGGTATTTTTTGCAAGGTATGCTTGTAAAAATTAAATTAAAGCCTTTTTTAATGTACTCATTTTTGCCAGAAACACCCAAATCTCTTTTCTTGCTAAGGAAAGGAGGCACAAGCCTGACATTCAGTGGAGTGTTTCCATCTTTCTAGTTTAGTGTTCCTCAACAACCACTTTCCCAGTGCTCTGCTGCAACACACACAGGACAGCATCCAGCAGCTCCAGCACCTGCTTTTCTGCTGGGGAAATGGAAAAGAAACAGAGTAGGCGGAAATCCCAGGAGCATCCCACGGCGTGTGCTGTTTTAGCTGTGCCAGCAGAGCCCTCCTGTGGAGATGCAGCATATTCCAGTAACAATGTTGAATTTACACGCATAAGCCTCAAAACAGAGGTTTTTTGTTACAAATGAGATGATTTAAAGTTCAGAAAAGCAAGGCTGTAGGAGGAAATTACCTATTTTAGTTAGGCCAATCAATACAACTGGGACAAACCTTAATGCAGCAAAATATCTGCTTCACAATTCCAAGAATTATCTGCAACGTTTCTTATTTGAACTTTTAGCTGAAAATTTGCCTTGTCTCTCATCTCAGCTAAGCAACTCACTGACCATGAACATCAGCAAACATAACAGAGGTAAACATGTTATCAGAATATCTGCATTCTGTATTGGAGCTGGGGTGATGAGTCAGGAACTGGGATCGACTCTATCCAGACTATTCTTTCTGTTCAGCCACTAACTGCAAAAAACAGGAAAATTAATTGGCTTAAAGCATGAGCTCTTGAGTTTTACTGCCTGTGAAAGAAATGCCTGAAAGGGAGAGTCACCAGGTACAGTCACTTGCAAACCATAATGTAAAAATGTGCAAAGATCTGAATTCAGAGCAGAGACGACTCACCCTTTTTGTTTGTTTGTTTGTTTCTTCCTCATTACCTCTCTGGTAAATTCTGATCATAATGAGCCATGTTCTACAGTAAATAATTTTCCTTTTAATCATCTCTCAATGCTCAGTCATTCTGGCCATACACTAAGTTGCAATACTTGTAGGCTGTTTCCTGTTTGCTGACCAGAACTAAGACACTACCTTACGTTTTTAAGAAGGAAAACTAAACAGTATTCCACATTCTAGCCTGATGTTTCACACTAACACACAAAAGCATACTCTGCTCCAGTTTTAAACCTTAACTTTGCCTACAGTATATCACTTTCCCTTATCTTACATTAACAGGTGATGCTTACTTCATTTCTGTAATACAGCAAGAGTACAAATCCCCAGGGAAAAGCAAGAGGCAGATGAATGGCATTGGATCATGGAAACAGCAAGGCATCACATTTCTTGAAAAGGATCAACATTTCAGAACATGCTAGTAACTAAAAATATGCTTGCTTAGGTAATGAAAGAATTAACAGAAGATCTCTAAGAGCCAAGCAGAATCTCAGTCAATGTCACATTTCAAATTTGAGTTTAAGAATTGTGCCAAAATTTCAGGAACAGTTTAACTATAGCATTCTTTACACTTCCTGTCATCTTTTCTAAATTCCCAGTGAGGCTTAGCCCTTATTTCTATATGACAAAGAATGGTTTCCATAGCAAACCAGAATAATTAATTCTGCATGTGCAAATGGACAAAGGGATGAGTGCACAAACACACATCTCCACGCAGTGGCAATGGAAGCAGCTGAACTTGTTTTTGCAACTGGTGATGAAATCCTGTGGTCACAGCTTCCAGGTATTAAGGGCATCACCAAGATTTTAAAGCTGGTGTAAATGTCCACCTCCTACAAACTTTAATCTATTGTTGCATAAATCAGACTGCAAGAAAATACTGTGGATGACCAGAAGTAATGTCATGTCTGTCTTTCTGAAAAAAAAAAAAAAAGGCAGAAACCAAGGATTTTTATCCACTTCTCATCACTAAAAGTATTTGATACATGATTGTTCTCCATGGCCATTCAAGCAGAATAATTCTTGAAGGCACTTACAGAAGATGTGAAAAGGCTACAGCTGCCTTTAAACATTAGCTGTGATTCTCCAAACATCTGATAAATAGAAAAATAAATGTATTTATTTATTGACAAATTTAAAGCTTCATAGTTTCTGTAAATGCATTTTGGTAGACACTTAAAATAGGTGGTAATCACCACCAGAACCAAACAAAGTATCAGAGATACTTTTTAAAAATAAGCATAACCACAGGATTAGAATTTATCTCTGTGGCAACTAAACAGGGGTCAAGATCCATCCCTCAGAGCTGAAAGCCCAAAGTACTTGGTTGACACAATTTGTTTTTATTTCTTCTCCACCACAAGGTCATAGAATCCATAAACTCCTTCAACACAGCAATTCTTCACTGACCACCCAGCACACCAAATCCTCCACAGCTGCCCCCACATGAACCCAACAGTGACAGGTCACTGCCTTTCTTCAGAGCTATGAAAAGAGGAGATAATAAAATTTGCCATAAAAACAACACACTTGAGCCCCACTACAGAAACAGTGGACACAGTGGACACAAATGGCAATTTTCACCATGTAACTGCTGTAATGCTTCTGTGGGTGAAGTTTTGGGGAATTCTGTGTGCAAGAATGGAAAAAAAAACAGTCTTGCTTCTCTCCATGGTTCTGGTCCCATATAAGCTACAAGAACTCATCCAGGTGAACTCTCCTTCAAAGAGTGGAGTGGCACTTTGTCCTTCCATCCTCTGCCCTTTCCACCGGAGGGGAGGGCACAGCCCCATTTTTTAAGCCCTCATTTTCCCTTAGGAAATCTCTTACATCCCACAGCATCACTGCCCTGGCAGCCTCCAGAGGTGCTTTGAAGGGGAGAGTCAAAAACAGAGCATGCCTTCAACCCTCCTCATCCTGCTGCCAAGAAAAGAGGCCACAGAGGGAGCAACACAAACTCTGGGCTGTTTGCCTCTACCAAACACAAAACTGGAAGACCTAAGAATAAATAACAACAGTGTAATAATTAAATTGTTGAGCATGTTTAGATATTCAAGCTTATGTGAAAAGTAATAAAAGAAAAAACATTAAAGGAGATGGAAATGAGCCTATGAAAGATCCAAGATACTAAACATATAAAGTAGGAAAGGAATAAACCCATATGGACATGACTGGCTTCTGGTTGGAACTCAGAAGCTGAATGAAAGCTCTCAAAGAATGACAGAACAAAGCTCAGGGGCCAAGAAAAGAAAATTATTAACCACTGAGATTTTATTTAACTTAAATCATGAACTCACTGTTCTGCAGAGTGCCTAGCACAGCTTTTTATTACTATTTTAATAAAATAAAGGTTAAATGAGAAACTCCCTTTGCTGTTTTTTTTTAACATCCAAACCACATTTTCTGGTAACACATTTGCCTGTGAAGAGCTAAGTAGCCATTTACTCTTCTACCTTCACCATGTGTGTGCATGGGATGGGTGTATTTGGGGTTTTTGTTTGGTCGGTTTTAGTGATGCTCTTGGAATATTTTGGGGTGGTGAGTTTGGGGATTTTTGAAGAGCTAAACTTCATGACCATATAGCTAACACAAGGGAGCTGAAGAACCAGTTTCAGTGGATGCAACTCACCACGGGGAACACGCAATCAACTTCCTCAAAATTTTCTGGACTCAAGCATTAAACAAAGTTAAATGGTTAACTAAAACCACACAAGCAATCAAACAAATACCTAAGTTCTCAATTAAATGGTGACAGCTTTTTTTTGGAAAGTGTTTATGGACTGTTTAAACTCTGAATCCATTTCCTTTTCACATAGCAACAATTTGTTTCTTTGTCTGAAGCACAGGCAACACCACTCAGAAGCAATGGGACAACAGCTGCAGGCAGAAAAACTCCTGAGTACAGAAGCTTACAAAGAACACTAGTTTAACTTCTCATGTTTCAAATGTGATGGCTTGTCTCCATCCCCAGTTTAAAAGCAGGTTAATAGAAGGTAGTGCCATATATTTCTTAGATGTAAAAAACTGAATTGAAATATATGTTTTTATTTACATGGGAAATTTATAATGGAAACACTCGTCCTAAACTGGGATTTGCAAGGCAGAAAGAGGATGCCACAATGACCAGAGCTAAAGAGCTAAAAAAACTTTCATCAACATAAAATGAGGATTTTTTTAAAAACAATAATTTAAAGAATTAAATTAGGCAATGTTAGTCCTAAATATCCCAAATCTATTTTAAAAGAGTAACTATACAAGTTTTGAGCTCAGCTGCAAAGCAAATCTGAAAATGTAGTGGCTTAAGGGGAAAAAAAAAAAAGTTAAGACTTCTTTGCTCTTTTTACTGCTTGATCTGAGAGAAACTGCAGGGAAGTCCAGGCTAGAAATATGAAGCTGTTTCTCTCCTTCGTGCTGGAAGCTTCACCATTTATTCTCCCTCAGCTGAAGAATGCAACAAATATTGCATCTTCCATGTAGGCAAAGTACAGTTTAACAGTTATTTATTGTGACTACATAAAACTCACTGACCATTTCAGTTTGTCATGTTATTATCTACTGGTGTTGTACTAACTTTTCAGTCAGACCCAGAGAGGAAGTATAGCAGATGACACTTACGTGTCGTGGAAAAATGGAAAATAATTTTGTCCATAAATAGTAATGGTAAAACAATCCTCTCTCAAACTATTTTCTTTTGTAAGATTCCCCTCGGCCAGTCTGTTGTGAAAACCAGCAATTACTGGCTACTTTTAATAGGCCGATTCTTACTGTTATTCAGCTGCAAATACTTCAGAACTGTGCTATGGATTTAAAACCCCCAAACCTTTCCAAAAGGGTATATTTACAAAAGTAGCCAATACTATTTTAATTTACCTTACTGAACTGAGGGGCTGAAGTCTTTATGGTCACAATTACTTTTCTCCAAAAGGATGCTGATTGCCCAAGACAGAGTACACTCCAAATGACAGCGATCCAGGGTTTTCTTTGTCTGGGTGCCTATTCATGGCTCAGTAACTGTGCCTCGCCCACACTGATTAATCTGAAGAGGCAGAGCCTGTGAGCACAGGCTCTCTAATAACTGCAGAACCTTAAAACCCACTTGGAGGACTGTTCACCTTTTCCTTCATCCCTTGCCAGGATTTGTTAAGTTTCAGGTAAATCAGGTAAGATTGGGCCTTCCAACCAAGCCCTTCTTTAGCTCTTCTTGCTCTGGAGAGGCCCATGCTCCTTGCACACAGGCAGGCACAGCCATATTCCCCACCCACACGATTACCATGGATTATTACTGCTCTTGTGCCTCACTGCTGAATTCTATATATATATAGATATATACTTATATATATGTACATATATTCTTAATGCAGCAGAGTAACCCCCTCAGCTGACTAATGTTCAGCATTATCTCATGGAAAAAGCTGCACTACAAGCCTTATATTCATCATAAACAAAACTTGGTAGTGTGCAATGAGATTTCATAGAAGGGACTGATGCTTGTGCAGATTTGCTCAAGACTTGTTGGTTCAACCAGTTCACCCACAACTACATCCTAAATCAGTTACTGGACACAAAGGCACATCTCTAATGCAAAGTGCAGCCATACTGAAACCAAGCATTAGATCTTTTCAGCTGCAGACAGAAACTAAATGGATTAAGGCATATGTAGCATTAATGTGGGTTCAGGTGGTAGTCTGTGTGCACACCATGCCCTTCCTCCTCTCCCCTCTACACAGAGCTACTGGACAGAAGAGGTCAGCATGTTACAAATCCTGCACTGCAAATTGTGTGCAGAATTCAGAGAGCCTGAGACCAAAGGCAAGGAAGAAAAGACTATGATCTTTCTGCCACTACATGTGGCTATATAAGGTCATTTTGTGAACTCCCCGCCTCTTAGTTTCATCCTTTATATTGTATATTTTCTAATAAAAACTGGATTAAATAGTTGAATGAAGCAATGCCTATTTTTAATTAAAGATTATACCAAATCCACAGTCTTTAAACAGTTTGCCCATCATACATGCATTGTGCAATCACGACTGCATTCAGAAAGCACAATATTTTACTGCCATCTCCACATTCAGAATCTACAAACTAAGAAACAAAGGAAAATACACAGAGATCTTTTCAATGGAAACTTGAGCTACTGATAAATAACTTTGCTTTCATGCTGCATTCTGATGGATGAAAATTGCTGTATACATTATTTCCACATTTAAACAGCAGTGCTGCTGGCTAAGTATCCTTTTCAATTTTCTGCTTTTGCAAAGAATTCCATTAGGATCATTCTGTTTATAAACCATTCAGGATTCTCTCATCACCACATTACAGTGACTCTCCCAGCCTCACCATCACTGATCAAGTGTATTCAGTATCTTGTAAATGATCCCAGCTCACCTTTAGCCTAAGCTGAGATCTCAGTTTTCCCATCTATCTCAAGTGTCTAACACATGCAGTATTTGCACACAGCCTGCTCCCTTTGGGTTACTACAGCAAATGCTTTTTAGATCTGCCAGCAATACACTGATGCAAGTAATCCCCTCCTCCCTATCCCTCTTTAGGCTGGGTAATAAAAAACTTTGCTCTCTTCCCTCTCACCAGATTTATCTTGCCTGCCAGTATTTCTGCTCCTGCATCAAACAGCTGCAGAACCAAGTTTAATACATGTCAAACAGAAGATTAGCAATTAATTTAAAATGCCATATTTTGTGTTTTGACCTCAGTGACAACCTCTTAAGTGACAGCAAGGAAGCTGATCAAAATCTGAGTTTAATTTTACTAAGATTCTGCACTCAGAGTACCAGGGCTGTCTGCTGGCTCATGCTGACTCATTAGTTAACCTCTGTTTCTAACAGCAATTTATCAAAATTGGCTCAATGGATTATAAACAGAATTACTATTTAATCTTAAAACAAATCTTTTTTAATATAAAAAGGTTTTAATAGATCCTTCTGAAACTTAAAGCACTTACAAAATAACTACTGTTTATAAGAGCCAACTGAAAAAAAAAATGTAGCAATTGACATTACAGGGCTAAGGAAACAATTGCAACAGAGAAAGCATGTCCAGCTCAACTTCCTCTCCAGTTTATTTGTGTAAAACATTCTCTCAGCTATACTTCCTCTCTGGCAGAGGAGGGAGAACATCACTTTAGATTCAGTCACAACTGACTGTAGCATAAAGAGAAGAAATGAAAAAACTCGAAGTCTTAAAGTTTGCTTTACAATTAAGACTTTATGGCAAACTTTACGTAAGGAACTTCCAATTTACTTGACTTTTATCTTCAGGCAGGATTGGGGAGGGAAAACGTAATTACAGAGCCTCTGAGGGTTCTGTTTTTATAAACATCTACATTCAGAAGTGTTTTCTATTGAAAACCTATCACAAAATTACAGAAAACTTCAAGTGAAAATAACTTTTTGAAACCTTCAGGCTATCCCTTAATATTAATTACTTACTAGAAAAATGGGATGATTTACTAGAATCATCTCCCTACCCCATTTCTTTCTCAGATTCTGGACAGTCTTTCAAGTGGCAAGAGAAACAACTGAGATTAATTTCAATAATCTTAGCACTCTCCAATATTATGGGTGAATAGGTAACAATAGATTTGTGCTTTCAACATAAGAAATGGACCAACACATTCAGGTGATAAGCAAGCTCTTACACAGACACAAAAATCTGCCTGCAGGTTTACTCAGGAGCCTTTTTTTTTTTTTTTGGCTTGTGAAATCTCTTTGAGGTTTGGAGTGTTAGTCACTGCACGGAACAGCAAGCAGGAAGAGAAAGGACCTGAGGCTCACAGCTTTTAACGTGACAAGAAATCAGTGCTAAGTCCCAAAAGCTCCATTCCATTTGCTGATGCTGGCAGAGCTCCAGCTGGCACAACCTTCTGAAAAGCCACTTCACCTGTCACTGGTAGGAAATGGGAAGAGGCAGGGCTGTCACCAAGCAAGGTCCTGAAAGAAAGGACTTACCTCATTTCCTTTTATTGCCATAGAAGATCCAAACCTTTCAGACACATATCACCACTAACATCCTTTACTGCTGGTGCTGCTGCACGCTTCAGAAAGACAGAGCACACTCTAAACTACTCACATGGAATGACATGAATAAAAAGAAGCTTTGAAGAAAATTCTGTTCTGAATTTTGCAAAAGTATTATTAAATGCTTAACAAAAAAAGTCTGTGTGAATAGCCACAGATCTCAAAATGACTGTTAAAAGTACTTAGGAAATAACTAATTAGGAATTAATGAATATTTAGCAACAAAAGCAGAAAACATAGGAGAGGTGGTAAGAAATAAACCTATTTACTTCCCCTTCCTGGAAACTTCTAATTAGAAATAGCAGCAGCTTTAACAAATCACCAGTCCTCTGATGTTGCTATAATGTGCAGCTTCCCATAATTAATACCTAACAGAGACTTATTTTTAAAGAGTTAACTTCCCAGGAGTTTGAATACCCAAGACAGAATTCCACAGCTTGTGTTTTATCATGCTGTCTGCTCTAAGTGAATTAGTGCAGCTATTTACAAATCAAATAATCATTTTTAATCAGGTTTTGAAAACATTGATAGAGAATGGTGATGGAAAATTTTCGGAACCAGTAATCCCAGCTTCTGGTCATACCATACCACTATTTTACAAAAAGGCAACAGAGTGTCTCCCCAAAAGGCAGTAAATAATGAAGCAAGAGGAAAAGCTATCACAGGCTCTGAAATGTTCATGTTGGCTTATTCCTTTGATCAATTTATGTAAAGGATCACATGTAATCATCAAACCACATTCCTACAAGTTCCAGCACACCCTGCTCATTTGTCTGTGGGAAGTAACAGTGCTGCAAAGATCTGCAAGATCCAAACACAGCATAATGCTTCCTATCAGCCCATCTCACAGAGCACATTAAATCTCTCCTAAAAGGCAAACAAGGACTACTCAAATATTTGTTGTACGCAAATGCAGGAACCAGGAAGAACTGTATGCATAAGAGCAGAACAAGACTGAGGAAAACAAAGTAAGCACTTACCTGAACTGAAGGTGATAGCTCTTGGGATTGCTTACTGCTAGTCCCTTGGAAAGATGCTAGAGCAACACTGTCAGTCTTGTGTAACACTGGGCCATCACTCCTGGCAGACACGTCTGTCCTATGTGACTGCCACGTCTCTTTTCTGTGATGAGATTCACCAGCCTGCTCATCTCCAAAGGCAGCCCAAGAACAGCTGTCTTTTTGTTCATCTTCAAAAGCATTCCAGTCTGTAGCCTGGTTACAACCTGCTGAACTGAAGTCTGCAAAGTCATCTGAGTCCTGGAAAGCAACACTCTCATCTTGAGCTTTTGGCACTGAATCGAAGTCTCCAAATTCAGTATCATCACCATTTCCTACCTCAGTAGTATGCTGGAAGTCTACCCCAGAAGTTTTACTGGTAGTATCACATTCTAAAGTGTCAGCAGCCTGATTTAGTTCAGCTTGGTCCAAACTTGCTGGCTGCTGACAAACAGTACTCGTGTCCCTGAATTCACCAAATTCCTCGTTAGGTTCGCTAATGTGTGCGGGCTGTTCAGAAGTTCTTTCTGAATCAAGAGCATTTATTGAGTCTTGAGCAATCCTGAAGGTGGGAGGCGCACTGCTGACTGAACCAAAGTCACCAAACACATCATCATGTTTGTCACTGCAAGCTAAAACTTCAGTGCTGCTTCCACCATTCTTGAGATCTTCATCACCACCCAGTTTGTCTCCTGCAGGATCACAGCTGAGGCTTTGGATCTTACCAGCCTTGATGTCTGCTGCTTCTGAAGAATCCTCAGGCCTACTAAAATCTTTGCCATTCTCTATGTGATGTTGTCTTCTTCTCCCACTGTGCTCTCCGTTCTCTGTAGTGCATATTGAACTTCCAGTTGTTTGAGACGTACTAGAAATTGCGAATTCCAGTGCTGAGGGACCCTGTTCACAACTAATTTCTGAAATGCAAACCTCTTCTTCGCTATGAGTTACTCTGTTTATTCTGTTGTTCTCCTGAATGCTCACTGAGTCTCTTTCATTAAGAACACTGCATATTGTAGGCCCTGTTCCCTCTAAATGGGGTGGGGTTTTGTTTGAGAAGGTAGCAAAATCTGCAACATCTTCACCTGAGCTAGGCAATGAGTTCAAATTTTGCTCAGTGGTATGGGTGCTAACAGTTTTCAGTCCCTTTGAGTCACCAATACTGTCTAGATCTTCTGTTCCCTGAGGATTTACAGGGTCTGATGCTGCAAATCCATTTGTTAGAATCTCTAGACATGGAAGTTTCTCACCATTACAAGCATCTATTTGCTCCTCCTGCCTCTCAACTGTTACACCAGTTCTAACCACACAAGAAGAAAAACCCTCTGATTTTCCAGTGTTGTCTCTTTGTTCCCCCCTTCTGTTTACATCTTCTAAAGCGGTACCTGAAGTCCTAAACTTAGATTTTTCTTTGATAGTACTAGTAGCTGACATATCAGAAAGCTCCTTAGTATGAGTAGGAAGCTCTGCAATGCAGTCTTTATCTTTACCATTTTTAACAGATGTGAAAGTTGCAATGCTAGCTACATTGTCAGAATAATCATGGAGTGGGATGAAATGATTTGTGGGTATAAACTCTTCCTTTGGATGACTGTAGTCCGCTGTATCAAAATCAGCAAAAGCTACACCAGCAGTGCTCACACCAGAAAATCCTCCAAACTCATCTTCATCATCATCATCAGCTCCATTGTCAAGTGGTGGAGGGGAAGAGGAGTACATTCGAATAATGTCTGGTTCCATTGTTTGGTTCTGCTTCAACATTAATGTATTTCTGTACAAGGGAAAAACAGAGCTATGTTAGAACTTGGCTAGCTTTTGTGTTCTTACATATTTCATTTTTACAGTTTCGTGCCTCTTTTTTGAAGTGTATAGGTCAATATCTGTATAGTATATAGGTCAATATCTGTATTAGATACCTTTTGTGTTCTTACATATTTCATTTTTACAGTTTCGTGCCTCTTTTTTGAAGTGTGTATATAGGTCAATATCTGTATTAGATATCAGAAAGAAGCATTCCCCAAACCCATGTGTTTTACAAGTCACAAAGAATCTACTGGGACAGTTCAAGTCTCTTCTAAACTACATCATCAAACTGTCAGCAGACAGTGCTGAAATGATAGTCTTGAGCTGTTGTGCAACACGCTGGCACAACTAAATTCAGTTTTAATTAATCAGTTCTCTATTTCACATCACCAGCAGTTCACAAAACTGCCGGTGACCCTGGTCCATGTTCTGCCACACCCCTTTGTGTGCTCAGGTGTGTGACAGGAATTAAGCCACTCCACGGCCTATGCCACAACAGCCATACACATAACAGACCTTCACCACTGTCAAAGACTTCAAAAAGTGTTTCCATAACCTCTGAAATTGTGAAGGAGTGGAGGAAGGAACTGCTGTTAGAACCACTAGCTATGATCTGCTGCCCTACTCTCTTTCTACCAGACCATGAGTTTCTATTTGGTTGCCCTGTTCTCTGGATTTCCTACCCACAAGCCAACACACTGCCTCCAGAGCTGCTGCCACCAGCCTGCTTCTGTCTTAGAAATGCCTCTGCATTTCTCTTATCTGGTAAGAGAAATAAGAAATGCCATCATGATGCCACCAGTAAAGCCAAGAGCCAAACACACTTCATCAAAAACTTATTCTCAAAAAGAGAGCTGAGCACGATTATTCATAAAATATTTAACCACAAATCACTAAACCACAGGGGGAAAAGAAAAAAGAAGAAAGTATTCCCATGGCCTAGATAGAAACAGATTAAGGACTTTCTCTGTCTTAACACTGCAAAACATTAAAGGAACAAGCCAGGTATGGATGGAAAGTTTTCTTTCCTAAAGAATGATCTTGACTTTTTCAATGCTGTGTGCAATTAATGAAATAACTACTAGTATGTATAAATTCACAGTTGTACATACCACTGAACTAGTTCATACCTTCAAACCCTTCAAAGAAGAACTCGCACTAAGCTCTCTCCATTTCAAATGACACTGGACATGAATGAACCATAATAACACTAAGCCTCACCTACTGAAAAAGAGTGGAAACAACCTATACAAATTGGGAAATATTTGAACTTCTAACCACCAGAATAAGTGCAGACTTGACAACACTAGTTATGCAACACAGATAAAGCATGATCCTTCTATCCAGTGCCTTTAGCAAACAACTTTGTAAAAGCATCTTAAGAGCAGCACACAAAGGGTAAAAAAGGAACAAATGAAGCTCTGCAGTTCTCCTCAAGTGCAACATACCAAGCACTTGATATTTGCCAGGAAACTGGCATCCTTGAGCTGACTAACACATTTAAAATTTCTTTCTGAAAGGGTAGTTTGCAGTTACAAAAGTACATCATGCTTATCAGATGAAACCATGAAGTAATTTGTAACATAACATGCAAACTGAAGAGAACTGCAAAGGAATTTTGTTTAGAATAAAGCCTAAGTTGTCAACAAGCTCCCACATAGGCTTACTCAGCACCAGCTGCTTAACAAGGTATTTGAGAGAAGAGCTTCACTCTAGCTCTAAACTTCTGAACTTTCCCATTAAAAGAAAAATTTGTCTGTATGGTTCACCAAAACCCACGTGTTTTAAGTAGTTTCAGATTTATAAGTTTGTATAGGTTGGTTTTCACCTGAGTAATTTGAAATATCACATTCAGGTCTGTATTAATAACTACATCACCTTATATTAGTGGATCTCATTTTGGCAAGACATGCCAAGAAAAATTAATTCTTAACCTACAGAAGCCATAGATCCATATACTATCCATCAAAACAACTCTACCCATTTTTTTGTTGACCATTTACTGTATGACTACTTTAACCTCAGCTAAAAATAAATCACAACAGAGTTGAGAACATCCTTGGAGGCAAGGATGATCTAAAATAACCCAAATATGCAGTTTCAGAAAACAAACTGAATAATGTGAGAAGAGTAAGCATCACAATCACAGGGAATTTACCCACAACACTCCTTTTCTTTCCAGTTAACCTAAAAAAGGGGAGACAAGGAACAAGAATGATAAGGATAAGCACAGGACAAAGATAAGTGCATGGGAGCTGAAGCAAACACCCAAAATCCAATTGAACATGTAGGAAGATGTCTGACCATTTAAAATTTTTCTCTCCTGCAACTTCTGACATAGAGCAGAAAAAACTTCCTTCAATTTTTCATTTCAAAGCACTTTTAAAACATCACAGGGATCATTTACAAAGCAGCAGAGCACAATGCTCCAGCTACATTTCAATAACAGTTGCCAAAACAGGATCTGCAAGGAACATTAACTGTATATTTAAAAATTTGATCACAGGTTTGATAGTCTACTATAGTCTTAACCCACAAGAACCCACTGCATAACCAACTGTATGGACTTCTGTACACTTATTTTTTAAATGTCAGGTATTTCCAGTTATGCTACTGCTGCATTTTAAGAGCCAAACACCAAGAGCTCCAAAATGTATGAATCTGCATTATAAATGAGTGTAAGGTTACAACGGACACAATGTAATTGTTGTTGACAGAACTCAAGCTGTAAGAAAAGAAAGAAAGTCATAATAGTATTCCCCCTCCTCTTGACTAATCAGTGATAAATTTTTAAACTGGGCATAATCCCAATTCTCCTCACAATGTAAAACAGCATGGGTATTTTATAGTCTTAATGTAGTTTTCTTCAGAAAGAATTTCATTATGGTCCTCTTTCATGACTTCCAGAAGTGTTCTATCTGCCAGCTAGAAACCAAATTAGTTATTGTCCATTGAAACTTGTGGTGAAAACCCACAGGTCTGACAGAACAACTACTTTGTTCCTTATTTCATTTAGTTAATCCCTGCTTTGTCTGGCATTTCAAATACAGCTGGAACCGTGGCTTCCTCTTTTGTAGTCCTTTTACCCAACTCAGACATATTCTTGGTCAAGACATTCTGCTACATTATTTTGTAAACCTGGTATTTCAAGTGATGTTTACAATGTGATTTAACCTGAGGTATAATTGGAACAAGATCTATGATCAATAATATGGATATGATAAATAATATTTATTATCTTATTTTTGAGCCAGTTAGTGATCAAATTTAAAAGTCAAGTATAAAGCTAATGTGCTCTGTTCACTTATAGATTCTTTAAACATGTATTTCTTAAAAGAAACCACCAATTTTTCAGTACACTATATAATAAGGATTGTGATTTGAAGGAAATTATAACAGTCTTTACTTGTATAACAGAGCATAACTTGCCTAACTTCTGTGATTTGTAATAAGTAACAACCCAGGTTTCTGGCATCAGACCTTACACCCTGAGGTGAGGAATCTGACACAGTTAAAGTGTTCATGTTTAGTGCATTGCTTTAGTCACAAACACAGATTTATGTTGACAAATTCCAGTAACTTCTGCAGATCTCAACAGTTTAAGATTAGACTGAAGTCAGATTTCTATCAACTGCTCATGGCATGTGGTTGTACCAAGGTTTTCTAGGAAAAATAAAGAATTGTATTCTCTCTCAGATACCATTTTCTGTATTTCTTTCTTTTACCTGTTTGCTTGTTGGGTTTTTATTAACTGGAAGTGCTAGTTCCTGCTTCCATGTGCTTCTTTATATTCACATTCTAACGTTCACCATCAAGGAATTTCTCAAAAGTTTCAGTACCACAAACAGGAGACCACTGCGTAAGTCATACTATAAATGCAATTCACCAATACACTCACAATACATACTGACATTGTACTCTAAAGAAGAAAAATGTTGATTAATTAATTAAGATTCAAGGTTCAAAACGTTTTTCTCAAGTCACATGCATTTAAGAATGCAATTCAAGTTAATCTGAAACATTAAAAGAAGAGAGAAAACAGAAATCAGTAATGCCAGAAAAATTCTGTTAGGCAAAGAACTGGAAAGAGAAAATGCATATTCCCCTTGTCTGATCACTAACTAGGTTTTCAAAACATTTACAACAAAACCAGGTTATCTGATTATTTGTTTGCAGTAAATAGGGAACAATATGTGCTTTCCTCACACACAGATCACATCCTTATTCACTACCTTTTTGTAGAGTAATAGCAACAGCCTAACAAAGACCAGGCAGCATAGAGAACAATGCAATTACACTACACAAAAGCAGGTATAAATAGTTCCTTCTCTGTGTATCTTCTAAGGCCGAACTTGAAACAGCATGTTTGGCTCTTATATAAGACCTAAAAAATCAGGAGGTCGCTAAGAGTATCTCTAAAGCAATACTTGAGGCATGTAAATTCAAAAGAAACCCCTTGTAAAGCAGAATGTTTCCTTTAACTTGAGAGGAAGCAAAGCAATGAATAACCTCTCAGCTGTGGATTATTCTGAAGAAAAGCTGAGTTAAGCAAACCACCTCCTTAAAGCATACAGGAAACACAATAATCAGAAATGGCACAATCAAGATCTCCATGACAGAAATTACAACGTTACTGAAATACCTCACAGTAAAAGCCTTGCAATGGCAAGGAGATGGATTCAAGTCATTAGCTGCTAGCCTCTGATCTTTCCAAGAACATTTAACTCTTACTGCAAGGGGATTCCTCCAGCAAATGCCAAAAATATCACAGTATGGACCAGATTTAGACTTCTTATTACAGCACAGTGTTTGCTTTCAGTAGGAAAAGCTGTCCTCTTCCATTATCTCTTTGCCCTTTCTCTGTCTTATGAACAATGGAAACCAGATTCCCAGTCTTTCTGCACCTGAGAACCTATTTCTAGAATGGTAGTTGTAAATGAGGAGAGCCTGTCTGTCAGAACACCATTTCTGCAACCCAAATCCACTCTAGAGAGAGAGAGTGTCTGTCCAGGCTGAAGTCAATATGTTCTTAAATTGGTTTAATAAGCTTATTTTTATTTTTGGAAATAGTTACCAGCAAACAAAATACAGCAAGAAAATGTTTACTTCATAAAGCCTCCAAGAAATCAATGTTTTCGATTTTGAACTTCATGCTGTTACAGCCAGAAGGTCCATTACCCAAAGCAGGACTTTCAGAGCACCTTTTCTTGGAGTTGCATGAGGTGAGGAAAACAATGTTCTTCAGTTCCAGTAAGGCAAACTTATCTAGGCCTTATTTCTCACTACCAAACATTTGGAATTAATCAATTCCACCATACATTACTGTGGTTTCAAACACTAAATTTGCTGGACACTTTCTATTACAAAGTGTTGTATGTATAATGAACATTAAAGTAACAGAACTCGGGACAGCTTCACCAAGAATCTGGCACTAATCTCAGGCAGCTCATTCTTCCTGTTCTCCTGAACTCCCCAGGCTGGCCTTAAACATCAGGAACCCCTAGGCAATCCAGCCTATTCAATACTCAAACCTCTCAGACAGTGCTGCTCTTCCTCTCATCACTGACAATGCAGGAAGACCAAGCTAGGTGGCACAAATGTGAAATTTGAACAGATCTTGGATATAAGCATTTTCATTTTAAATGTTAAACTATATAAAGGAGCAAACATGTATTTTCAGTATTTGTGCTGCTTCACTTCTCCCTGTTTCATTTTGGCTTAGCTGTAGAATCAGAGGAGCTGTTGGAAAATATTAATCTAAATGTTCTGTTGGTTCATTAAACTCCTTTTTTAAACCAAGAATAGCATTACTCCCCAAACCTAAAAGACCAGGTTATCCTCAAAGTTACTATAAGCAAAAAAATGTTTCAATTCAAAGTCTACTGATGTGCTTTAACAGCTGCAGACGAAGATGCTGCCTGGACATAAATCTGTAAACAGAAAGTGGGGAAAATGTTGTAAGAACAAGCACATCTTAAATTCATATGGGCAAACACAACTGGCTGGGACAGTCAATCAGGTTACAATCTGGCTCTGTGGAATGCAGTATTTGTGTCTAACACACAGCCACACAATGTGTAAAGACAGATGTCGTAAGTAACCTAGAACTCAGATGTTTTCACTCCTATGATCTCTTAAATTCCTTTCAAAACAGTGCTCAACTCAGCGAGAAATCTATTTCTAGATGTTACCCTCAAATATACTAGCTGGGAATGTGTTCTAAATTGGGATAAAAAGATGCTAGATTAGAAAGTATTAGAACTAGATTACCTAGGGTCAAATGTTCTCAGAGGCTTCCTCACAGAGCAGTGTGATCTCCATCACATACAAACCCTTCAAAGTTCACCCAGAACTGCCCAGGGCTGCACTCTGCTCTGACAGCTTCTCCCACAGCCTGCAGAGGAAATACAGCTGCACAAGGAAAACAACCATGGGTCTTCTTCCCATTACTGCAAATGTACTTGCTGCTTGTTTTTCAGTGAGCAGGCTTACTTATTCACCATTTATCCCACCTACAGACATTACCTCATATTAAAAACACAGTACAGGAGGGACACCTAATACTCCAAAGAATAAAATCTATTTTCCATCGCTTATCAATAGACATATGAACTTGAGGTTTCATGTTTCCTTCACCCTACTTCCAAGCATACTGAAGTGAAGAGAGGATTTGCCCTTCCCTGTGGTCTCCCAACACGGGACACTTTGATTTGAAAAACCCAAATTATTTGCTTTACAGCAGATTTCTTAGATCACCTTGCAAGTGGCACCAATACAGAAATATTCCTTGCAATTGAAAACTTTAATTGCCTAAGCCATTAGCATGAAAGTCTACAGAAAATGAAACTGTCAGTTTTCAAACAAGGCATATTCCAAGGCTTTTTTCCTCTGTGTGTGTGTGAGTGCAATAGCAGCAGCTTACTCAGTATGGTTTTTTTTTGCACAAAGGAGAAAATCTAACAGACAAAATTTCTAACACCTAGGAATGAGTAGGATCTAAGGCGCTTCTCTGACTATCTAGAAAAATTATAAGTATTTTGAATCCCCATGAAAGGGTTAGCATGTCATTGCTCTGAAATGTTCACAAAGAAGCAGTTTAAGTTGTCAAACAGCACAATAGCACAGAGAGGAATGAACATTCTGTCGAGATAGATAATGGTATCTGCAAGAAAATTATGCTGCTGAGTGTAGTGAAAACAACTCGATCGAGCATCAGTTTCTTTACCACTGGATTTCCAACTGATACCACCACAGATCTGCAAGGACAGCTCAATGAATATTTCAAGAGGAAAAGGCAGAGTTGACTGAGGTCCACCTAAGGTGCTCTATTATTTCCACTGTGAAAGACAAGTCTTTTCAAAGTACCGGGAGTTTCAGAATATTACTTTGGGTAATTAAGGTGTTAAAAGGCTTGTGTTAGCTTAGCGAGCTACTGGTGGAGTTTTTAAGTAGGAATGTGGAGATCACACAGAGCCCTCATTGCCAGCAATATGTAACACAAGTATGATTCACCGTGTGAACTCCAGATTTTATAGTCTATTAAATCCTTTACTAAACAAAAACACAATCTGAGCAAAAACAAAGTACATTAAAAAACAAATGAGCCTGAGATCCTTCAACTGCTTACTTATAAACAAATTAAGGAAATAAAAACAAGAGGTCATACTTTCACATGACCTTAAAAGGTCATACAATGTGTACTTTATGCAGCCATCAATGCAGAAGAAAACACCAGAGCTCCATTACCTTTTCTACGTATTTTTAAGTCTCATTCTCACATTCATGCTCTTTACTCTTACTGACATGACAGTTTAAAATAAACAAAACAAGTCCTCAGTAGTCACAGGTACTCCAACTCTTCCCCAGGCTCCCACAATTAATGTCACATTCCTCCAGGTACAGCTCCAACTTCAGGAGGAGAAACTGCTACCTGTGCATTGCATGAGCAAACCCCTGCCTGTGCTGACAATACAACAGACCATTTTTATTTCTGAAGTAGGCTAATTGCCTTTCCAAGTCTAGTTCATATGTCCAGAGAATAAAACAAGGAGGAAATACTTTTAATTTTGTTCAATCTCCAAGGACCAATCCAGCTAAAAAGCAGCATCCATCAAACTCACTCTACCCGGGCTCAACAGCTGAAAAATGAGTTCTAATGAAGCACGTTTGGCTCTAAACCATGCATGGAAACAAAACTTGTGAAACCAACCCAGCGCAGCTCCTGTCAACAATGTTTCCCTACTCACTCCAGTCATTTATGAACAGATGTTTGCTTAAGGAGCATTAAACTGCCGGTTTCCATTTCTGTGCTGAAGATGGAAAGAAGGGCTGTCACCATTAAGAGGCCAATTTACTGACACTTAGGAGGAATCCCAAGGTTTAACCGTTGTGTTTTTAAGGCATTGCCTTCTCTAAAGAAAAAATTATATTTTGGCTCATCAAGTAGACACTTTTCATAGCAAACTGAAGCGTCAGGACCTAACAGCATTTGAGCAATTTCGCCCCATTTCAGAACGACATTACCTCTTCTACAAAAAGAAAAACACCACACTTAAATCACCGTAACTCTGTTCCGCCTGTCACGTCCACATGCATTTAGCGGCACGCTTTACGCCCCTCGAAAGAGAAAGCTCGTCAGGAAGAGCCGCACACACAGCTCAACTTCTTGCACCACATCCCCGAGCCGCCGAACCCCAGCACACGGCGGGCCCCGCCGCAGGACAAAGCCGAGCCCCGCGCCCCGGCTGCGGCGGGACGAGCGCGGGGCTTCCCCCTGCCCTGCCCTCGCCCGCGTCACGTCCGGCCCGGCCCGCGCCCCGCCGTGCGGAGCGCCGCGCTCCCTCAGCCCTCCCTCAGCCCTGCTCCGCAGCGCTCCTGCGGGGCCCGCTGTGCCGGCGGGACGCAGAGTGCCACAGCGGCTTGGGGTCGGAAGGGACCCCAAGTGCCAGCTAGTTCCAAGCCCGAGCGGGCGTGTGTTGAAATTGTAAAGAATAACGTTTAAAGGAGTAGCGTGCAAAGCCTGGCGTTCGCCCTGCGGCCGGGGTTAACTGAGCTCCGTGCAGCGGTCGCACCGCGGTGCGAATTGCGTTAATAAAACAGCGAGCGAAGTGTAACATTAGAGCTTTGTCACGGCATGGACGGGGTTGGGAAAGACCTCTGAGGTGACCGAGTGCCAGGGACGGTGACTCTGCCGCCTCCCGGGCAGCCCATCCCAGGCTCAGTCACCTTCTCTGTGAAGAAATTCCTCCTAAACCTTCTCTTGCTTACAGCTACGGCCTCTTGTCCTGCCACCGGTGGCCTGGGAGGAGAGGCCGACCCCACCTGGCCGCAGCCTCTTGTAGGAGCGATAAGGTCACCCCAGAGCCTGGATACATACACGCCATGCTTAAAAACAAGGTTAAAACACTGAACTTCGCACCTTTCAGATAGGTTCGTGAAATAAAAATACCTCAAATGCGTTTAAGGGTAATTATAATTAACCTGCTAATTTAATCAGCAATAGAAGGCTTCTGTGAAGCAGGGGGGAATTCCATTGTTAATGCAACGTTTGTGTGACGTTCTGAATCCTGTTGCAATAGCTGCAGATAATCATGGGTGGCTGTTAATGAGTCTGGGTGATTATTAATGAGGCTCTATTCGCCTCCTGGTGGCTGTTCTCTTTTTACAGCTTAGTGTCAGAAGCGCAGAGTGAAGCTGTGCTGACCCGGCAGGACAGAAGGAGAAGCCTGAGGGAAGAGAAAATAGGGAAATTTAGCGTTCAGAGCTCTTTGACCTTCACCCAGTGTACAACAATGTGATTTACAAATCGAAAGGCTATAGAGAAGATCGTGTAAAAACCGTGACTTTGCTGTAAAGTAACAGAGGAATGAGATCTTTTTCCCCCCTCTCCCTGTGATTTACAAATCGAAAGGCTATAGAGAAGATCGTGTAAAAACAGTGAAATACTTTGCTGTAAAGTAACAGAGAAATGAGATCTTTTTCCCCCCTCTCCCCTTAATATCTGGCAGTAGCCATGAAGTTCCAAAAGCCCAAAGCATCCCTGACTGTGTGGTGCAGCTTCGTGAATAATCATTTTCCATTCCATCTGTGTTTAATTTGTGGTCATTGGCTATGACTGTTAATCGTCCTGTTGTAAATAATACAATTGGAGAAGGTAAAATAATAATTACCTTCTCTTTTACGTCTGTCTTACCAATCATTTCAGTGATACATGAAATAAACATGCTGCCTGTAAACTCCCCAGACAGCACCAGAAGCCCCATTGTTGTCCAGAAAAATAAGATTTTTTACCCAGTGCAACAAGCCAATAATTACACACTCGAGAGAGACATTGGTTATTTATCCCAGAATTGCACAAGCCTGGGTCCTCTGTGGTATTCCACAAATCAAGCACACCAACTATAAAAACTTTTTACTATTTATACATTTGAGCAAACAAAGGAATTAGTGTTCATTGGCTACAAGTTACACAGTTCTCTTGTTAATTGGTATTCTCTCCTCTATTGTTTGATGACTCTCTCACCTCTCATGCTGATTAGTCTGCATGCTCAGGCTTTCTCTTGCTCTGAGGTGGGCTCTCAGCTGTGATCTGTCCCTGCTGGAATTACCTTTTACCCAGGCAGGGCTGATTCAGCACGGTCACTGAGTTGTCTTTATTGGTCTCTTTCTTATCTTGGGAGTTCTGCTCAGTGTCCTTGGGGCCCATAAATTCTGCATTCTTTGTGTCCACTATCAGTGGTTCATCCTTCTCCCCAAGCCTGGTTAACCTCCCTCTGGTCTGAGATCATGGAAGCAAGTCCAGCCCTAAATTTTAATGAGGCAATTCCACTCACAAGTAATTTGTTTTTCTAGCACCTGTATGTCAGACCTTGTTGGCTGCTCTCTGTTTAAATCCCCCTTCTTGTTGATTTGGCTTGAAAGTATATAAAGACCAAACATTAAAGAACATCCTTTCTTAAGAAAATTTTACATGTTACACATTTTGCACCACTGGCACCCTAAAGAAAAACAAGATAGTAAAGCCCTTCTTGTGCAAAAGCCCACAGTTGCAGAATAACCATGTATCTCAGAAGAAAATCCAGGAAGATAAATGGTGTCAGTAATCAGGTTCTAGATTAGAAGGAAATTTGTTAAGTAAAATTTCAGATGCTTTGAAGTGACTCATATCCTCAGCTATAAAGAAAGGCAAAACATTCCTCCAAATAGTCCCTGCCAGTCTGATGTGGTGAAAATTTCCTTCTCTTTCTTGGTGGCGTTCAGAAGTTTCCAGGAGCAGAAGCGTTAATCAGTATGCAGTTGTGAGTCCATAAAATTCACTTAACTTGAATGCAAGATCAGATGAGAGGTAAGCATGTCACACAAAAAAATGAAGCTAATATTCACTTAGGCATAGTGTGAGTGATTGACAAGATGTGTGGGATTTCTTCAGTCGTTCCTGCATAAGCTTTGCTGGCTGAAGGAGATTACATTTGCTTGTGAAGGCAGACTGACTCTTTATAATAGCATTAGCCATATCATGTATTAGCTCTGTGAAATGGAATTCATGGGTTACAACAGTAATTTCAATGTTATATTTTAAACATATGAATGTTTCCTTTACAGAATTGCATGAATTGTAATCACTGTATCTTATTTGGAGATGATTCTAGCACGGTGTTCTATCCATTTTCAAATAATGATGAGGTGTTTTTAAAGCAAATACTTTCAAGCCATTTGTTTTCTTAAAGCATGGTGATAAAATTTATAATGTTGATATATCCACCTCAACGTGAAGCCCTTCCTCACCGTGCAATAGAGGTTTTAAGTCGAGCTGGTGTGGTCTAGGTGGGTCCGAGGCTGAGCCTTGGCTTGTTGACTGCAGCAAAGTGGCTTTATCAGTCACTGCTACCGAGTCCTGAACTGTCAGGAGAGGGCGCAGCCTTCCCAGAAGTCTCAGATGGAAAAAGGTACTCTGGTGTGTCAGATTGATTCAGAAAGGCTCTCCCAAAACCCTGTGTGGTCTGGAGGTTCAGACACTCCTTCTAGTTTGGGAATTGAGGATGGTGGAAAGAACCTGCGATGGTCTGCATCCATGTCCTTCATAAAACTTAGTCATTCATAATTCTCAAAAAAAAATTGAGGATGTAGTATTTACATAGAAGAAATTTAGGGTTTATTTCTCATTTTGAAGACTACAATATGGCTACTGAATTTTGGTTTAGTAAATTTTGATTTTATACAATCTGTACCATATATTGTGTTGTGTGATGCAGAAAATCTTCTGAAAGATGTTGTACTGCTGGTAGTGGATAGTGCAGTTCTTTTTCTTTTTTCCTTTTTAATTCCAAAATTACATACAGTGCAACATGGCTCCTGCCAGTGCAAACGTTTTTGGCTTCCCCACTGAGTGAGGAAGAAATTTGCTATAATCAAAGGCTAGATAAGCCTCCAAAATTCAGGCAGTGTACTTCCCTCTCTGCTGTGTCTGGCAATGCTGCTGATGAGAAACTATCTGGTCAGTGTCCTGAGAAATTGTCATCCTTGGTTTTCCTTATTATTTTTTTTTAAATTCACAATCAAATCAGACACTTAAAGATTTTATATTATCCATAGAATTAATTTTAAATGGTCTTTTAACATACCAAATAGTTTAGTTTCATTAATACCTTATGCTTTCATTTCTGCTATTGGCTCCATCCTCGGCCAAGTGCTCTTCAACATCATTTTTGGGGTGCAGGACTCAAAGGAATACTAAGTTTGCTGATGTCACTAAATTGGGATGGGCCTCTCAAAGCCAGAGAGGCCCTGCAGAGAACCTTGAGGAATTAGAAAGCTGGGCAGTCACCAACCATGTGAAGTTTAACAAGGGCAAATGCCTGATTCTGCACCTGAGGTGGTGCAACCCTGGATGTGCAGACTGGGGAACGAGAGGCTGGAGAGCAGTGCCATGGAAAGGGACCTGGGGATCCTGGTCCATGGCAAGTTGAACCTGAGCCAGCAGTGCCCTGGCAGCCAGGAGGGACAACCTGTCCTGGGGGGCATCAGGGACAGCATCCCCAGCCTGGCAAGGGAGGGGATTGTCCTGCTCTGCTCTGCACTGGGGCAGCCTCACCTCCAGTGCTGGGGACAGCTTTGGGTGCCGTGATATAAAAAAGATATAAAGCTGTTAGAGAGTGTCCAAAAGAGGCCACAAGGATGGTGAAAGGTCTGGAGGGGAAGCTGTGTGAGGAGTGGCTGAGATCACTTGGTCTGTCCAGCCTGGAGGAGACTGAGGGGAGACCTCAGTGGGGTTTTTGACTTCCTCACTGGGGGCAGCAGAGGGGCAGCACAAATCTCTGCTGGTGACCAGTGATAGGAGTTGAGGAAACAGCCTGAAGCTGAACTGGAGGAGGTTTAGGTTGGATATTAGGAAAAGGTTCTTCACCCAGAGGATGGTTGGGTGCTGGAACAGCTCCCCAGGAAAGTGGTCACAGCACCAAGCCTGGCAGAGTTCAAGAAAGATTTGAACAAGACTCTCAGGCCCATTGTATGATTGTTGGGATGTCATGTGCAGGGCCAGGAGTTGGAACTCAATGATCCTGACATGTCCCTTCCAACTCAGCATATTCTAGTATTCTAATATTCTGTGAAGTCATTGCAATTCATCTTTACAGAGTGTTTTGACTTTTTCTTGTTCTGACATGAAACTGAATTGGCACATTTCTCTAAATGTTTTCAATTCAGTAAAACTGCGTTTATTTTAGACCCTTATAGCTGAAATAACCCTACAACTGCATTATGAAGCAGAAAGGTCTTTTCTGACTGAATTCACCAATCAGCCTCAAAAGCTTTATATGAAAGGTATTTGTGGCTGTGGTTTGATGAGGTGGGCATTATGAAAGCTACTTGAATGAACGATCTGTGCTTTCTGCTGGCTTCTAGATGGACATCAGTCAATGAAAGAAAAATTCTGCAGTCACTGCTAGCTGAGTTAAAGCTGCAGCTGAGCAGAGAATGATCTGTTGCTTAAGCAGCCTGTTGCTGAACCCCACTGTCCTTTGGCATGGGAAGGTGTAAAACAGATTTATGAGCAGTGGATACTTGTTTCTTTGGGAGTGGTTGGTGCCTTGAGCTCCATCCCAAATCAGTGCACACTGCCTGGCTCCTCCCCAGGGCAGTGCTGGGCTCTCACCTCTGTTAGAGCTGAGGGAGCCAAGAGTACCTCTCTTGGTCCCAGGACATCACCCAGCCACATCAGAGACCCCTTGTGAAGAGCCCATCCGGGTCTGCAAACTTCCCCACATCTCCTGCATTGCTGCTACTCCCTTTAGCTCTGACCTCTGGGCGTGCAGAATGACCAGGCCCTGGTTTCTCTGGTTTTGGGGATCCAGCAAAGGTGGTTTAGCTTTCCCCAGCTCCCCAAGCAAGGGACTGTTTCCATTCTGTTCCAGTTGCAATGGCATAAAATATAAAACATTGTAACCTATGTTTCAGATGCAACATGTAAGTATTCTGTTTGATGCAGTGCAAGTTTGTTGGAACTTTTCGCAAGTCTCCCTGGATATCTTTGCTGGAGTTCTAGTACAAAAGTGAGAAGGCATTGTTATGTCAGCATCTCATGCTCTTGTGATTACTAAGCCATTAAAATTTTCAGAATTGTCCTTCAACAGGCCTGAATATATTAACTACGAAGAACCCAGTGTAGTTACAGAGAATGGAAATAACAGTTATTTTAGAAGTCTCTTACATCTGAATGTAGGTTCTTTGGGGTTTGACTCAGGCTTATTTGGGCAAGAATACAATTGTTGACACTCAACAGTGTTTGTTGAGAGGGTTTGGGTTTTTCTGGGGGGGATTCGTGTGGTGGCTTTTTTTTGTTTGGTTGGTTTTTTTTGTTTTGTGTGTGTTTTGTTTTGGATTGGCTCTTTGGTTTGGTTTGGCTGTATGTTTCTTTTAAAGAGGTTCTTTCTGAGTTTTAACCACATTGGCAGCTGATTTGGAGCACCTAATGAAGATGAAGGCTCACATTCTTGCCATATGAGGGCTTACCCAGTGGATTAACCAGATCATGAATGTCTAAAGAGCCCCCTTTTACCTGCTGTGGCCTAGACCACATCCTCCAAGTGGCACAAGTTAATGACTTCAGTGTGGCAATGCTACACGTGCACCTGGCCTCAACATATTTGCATACATAACTCATCAGCAAGGTGTGCAAAGTGTATTTTAGTGTATATACATATTATTGGTGATGAGGCTTGTCAGCAGAGTCCATAACTAACCCAGGTCTGACAATACTTCCTTGTCCTAGAAGATGGTATTGAATACCTCAGCTGTCAGCAGGAAAGCAAGATTTCTCATGCCTACAGCAGCAAAGCTTTCCAGTGCAACTAGTTATTTCAGTTTGGCTCTTGTTGGCTTTTTTTTCTTTTTCTTTTTTTTTTTTTTTTTTTTAGTGCAGGCTCTAAATGCAGAAAGCCCATAAGAAAGGAAATCAAAACTATTCATTTCATGTCCATCCCTTGCCTTTAAGAGGTGTGGCTTGTGACCTTTTTACATTTAAGATGAAAAGTGTTTAAAAGAGGTTAAGACCATTATTCTGTTTTAAGGGTTGCACTCATTTATTGGGCAAAGGTGAGTTGATTTCCAAAGTCATCCTCCTCCCTGCTGCGTCAGTTCCTTTCTGTGAGGGAGGAGTCAAGAGCCTCCAACACCCTGGAAAATCAGCTGATAGGAAATTCCAAGGTACAAACTATTCACTCTATGTGTGTAATAAAGATGTGTGTAATAGGCACCATGACAGCAGTTTCTTGCATACCAGCCTATGCAGGGTAGTAGCATACATTCCTGTGTTCTTCAGTAACATCTATTTGAAGACATTTTCATTTCTAAGACATTTTTGAATTTGGGGATATTTTGTTTGGTTGGGGTTTTTTTTGAGGTTTAGGATCACTGAAACTTACCTCTACCACTGTTTGGGTTTTTTTTCCCCATATATTTCCCTGCAATATCCTGTTTCAATCACACAAGTTCATTTCACTTCTGTATGTCAACACAGTCACTGAAATTCAGCTGGCATGTAGATGTTTTGATTAAGTTTTCCTAATAAACTAATGTTGTGTGACTGGCAGTGATTCTTATAAATAAAAATAATTTGAGATTTTTCTTGCAAAGGTCATGTCCTTTTATTTCTACAGTGAATGACAAAATGTCCATTAAACACGAGTGATAGTAGTATTCAGTTCCAGGTTTTAAAATGGAAATGGCAGAGGTTTTTCTGGGTTAATGACAACTTATGTCTCAAATGCAACTGCTATGCAAGGAAAGTGCTCTCTTTCATAGGTATTTGTCAAAATCCTTCTCGTTGCCTTTCAGATTCATATGTGTTGCCTTGTTTATTTGTCAAAATCCTTCTCGTTGTCTTTCAGGCTCATATCTGATGCCTTGTTTCAGAGCCATACGTTCCAATTTTATCCTCTGTCATATTTTTCTGTAATAGGTTTGCTTTCTTGATCTACATTCATTGAGATGCAAAGCATCTGGCATGTAGGCACATGAGAAGGCTAAATCTCAGAAAAAAGAGCATTTCTTCCTTGAAAGCTCTTACACAAGAAATGTGTGAGATTGGCTGTACCTGACCCTAAACTACCTGACGAGGCTGTTGTCATAAACAAGAAGACAGAATCAGGAGAGGAAATACCATGCTGCAAGTAGAAAAAATGTGTTTGAATGCTAACAGAATGTCAGCCCCAGCTGCCAGAGTCCTGCATTGCAACAATCTTTGGCTGCACCAGCAGTCAGGATGAGACCTTCTGATGGAGGGATCTGTTGGTCTCTGTGTCATGCCATTGTTGTCTCACAAGCAGAAAGAAGAGAGAGTGAACACCTGACATTTGCACCAAGAACAGGCTGAGTGGGGGAAGGAGCAGGCAGAGAGGATTGTGGAGAGCAGGGAGGGAAACAGCAGGGTGACAAAGACAAGCACAGACAATGGGGCAGATGAGGAGATGAAAAGTCCAACCTCCACCCCTTCTGTATCCAGGATCAGTCAGAGATCTCTGGAGAGCAGCTGAACCAGCTCTGTTTCCATGAAAAGAGCTAGGAAAGATGACATTAGGTAAATCCAAGTACCTGAGCAATCTGTTTAAGGTCATTAGGCTCCTCTTTTTAAACCATGGCTAACTGGGTCTCAGCAGTGGGAAAAGGATGCTGTCTCTGAGTCAGCTTCTTGGTTCTGGGAAGGAAATACAGTCCCATCACACTTACATGGAGTCACTGATGTGGTCTGCAGGAGCCCTTGCCAAGATGTGTCTCTTCACTGTTCTCTGCATCTCTACACCAAACGTGTAATCTAAGGGCAGCCTGTGGCACTTCAGGGGAGCAGTGAGCTGCAGTCACCCCATCTCCAAAGTTACTGAACTCAATGGATGTGTGTCAGCAGTGAATTTGGCTCACAGTTTTCAGTTTTTAACTACCGAGCTGAAAAAAAGTGTAATACACATAATAAATCTTTTAATTTATAGGGATGTGTGTCAGCAGTGAATTTGGCTCACAGTTTTCAGTTTTTAACTACTGAGCTGAAAAAAGTGTAATACACATAATAGATCTTTAAATTTATAAGGTTTAGTGCTTCTTGCAAGGAGCCTCGATTCCCAGCACAGGCTGTTGTTCTGAAGGAGAATCTTTTGTCTCAGTTTCCCTGCATTTATTGAGTTGTTTGTAATGTAGGCCATAGGGTCTTTTCTGTCTGTTTGGTCAGATGTAGGTCAGCAGTTCAGTGGATTCAAATAAATGACTGATAGCAACTCCCAATTGGTTTGCATGGAAATGGCATTGGGCCAATTGCCCAGTTGTGGAATGTTGTAGGAGCAAAGGAGACATACTTATTTCCAAATTTGGCCACAATCCATATTATATCCATATTTATCCATATTTTGCTGCAAATGGCCTTGTCTTTTTTGGCAAGACATCCCATGAGCAGAGAACTTATCCTTAGTAACTCACTGTTCTTATACTGGGTATATACCACTGTTCCATGCTGGGTGGAGTTTCCAACAAGTTCTCCTCTGTGGAGAGGCCAAAACCCATGACCCTTGGTAGGCATGCAGCCAGAATGAGGCCTCTGGCTCCTTGGCAGCCTGTCTCTGATGCTGCTGTTTATGGGATCACTCACAGATCTTTAAGCAGCAATTAAATCTCGGTGCAAAACCTGTACCAAGGTTTTTCGAGGAGCAAAGACTCCTGTGCACATCCTCATGTGGAGCAGGAAGGAGTTTCAGGAGCACTGCAGAGATCTCCCACCAGTCAAATGCTTGTTCCTCTTATTCAAAGAGGTGGTGGGATGTGAACCCACTTTTGTTCAAAAACAACGTCAGCATTTTAACATGTGACTGCCCCCAACATGTCCTCTTGTACCTTCTGGGATCTTTTTGTCTGAATTGTGCTGATGGAATCCAATTGCTATCAGATGGCCCTTTGCAGAGTTGCTTCAGGGGTGAAGGTAATGTAGACTGAACATGCTGGGGTAGCTGTCACAAACTGGCCTATTCTTCTCTTGCTTTTGGCCAGCCAGTCAGGGATGGTTGGTGTATCCACTTCACAGCTGCTGAGCCATGAGTTTTTGATCTTTTTTTCTGTATAAATGCCTTCAGATGCAATTTGACAGCAGCTTGCACTCAGAAGATTTTTCCACTCTGTAGTTCTACTCTATCAAGACATGCTTAAATTATCCTACAGGCCATGCCTTCAGAGAGGCCTGGGTTAGTTACACATCTCTGGTTTTGACTGACAGTTTATACACCCCCCCTAGCTAGGCCACTTCTCTGGAGAGTCCCCCTTTCTTGATCTGACAGAGATGCAGGCAGACAGAGCTACAACCCTGCGCTATATAGAAGAAAACCAGGGTGATAACCCCTACAAAACATGACAGTCACTGCATACTCGGGTTTGCCTTGGAGCTGGTTTGCTTTTACAGACCAGTTTTTTCTGAGTCCAATCCTGTTATATACACACTGTAGCAGTGCCTTTAATTCCGTTTTAGAGTGGAACAGATAGGTTTCTTTCCCTTTCACAATTATTACCTTGTTATTGCTCTGCTCTCTAAAGTGTTCTGGTTGCATCGCACAGCTGCAAGCGTGCCCCGGGGCCTGGTGCAGCTGTGTGTGTGTGTTTTGCTCTCTTGGTTTATGGAAGGAGTCATCACTGCATTATAAACTCATCTCTGTAGCTTTTCAAAGCTCATTCTTGCCTATGGGAAAGCTTCATGTGTGAAAAGTGTCAGGTTCCTTGTGGAATGGGGTGGATTTTTACACCCCAAGCTGCATCTTGCCATTTTTTCTGCATTAGAACTGGAAAGAGGGAGCAGGTAGGAGTAGGTCAGAGCTGTATGGGACCCCAGTCTAATGCTGGACCTAGGTGAGCCTCTGCAGAGGTCTCCAAGTTTCTCTTGGAAGTCAAAAATGATGATATTGAATGAGGGAGTTTAATGAAGAACAGGAAATAATCTCTGCCGTTGTGGCAGCTAGTGGGAAACAAATAGCATTTGTGAGAACTATTGAGTACCAATTGTATTCCTGTGAATTCTTTTAGGATGATCTAACACCTTGGTGTTGTATTCAACCATCTCACCTCCCAGGAAGCAAGCATGACCACCAGAGGACTTTCACTGGTGCACAAAGATGCTCATTGTCCTTCCCACTGCACTGGTATTGCTCAGCTATGAAAAACCAGAATCACTGTTTTTAACCAGAAAGTGGTCGCTAGATGAGAGTGGTCTCCCAAGGGACTGTAGGTGGTACGTTGCTCTGTTGGTAGAAAGCAACAAGCTGTGTTCATATCTACCTAACACACATATAGGCTTTGGACTCTTTGGTGTTAAAATAATTTTGAAGATCAGGAATAACGCTGTGTGTGACTACCTGTATGTATTTACACTTTTCTTGCAAAGGACAAAAAGAAAGGAGATGCCGGGTTTTTTGATGATTAAAATTGTTTGTCTGCATGAAGATTGTTTTCTCTGAGGCTTTGCTGCATGGTCTTTTACAGCTACTGGGCTGCTTCCCTGTAAGATTCTTCCAGAGAATACTGCAGAGCAGCCAGCTGCCATTAAAACTGAGAACGTGTCCAAGTCCTTTGACTTCCAATTCTTCCAATGTCTAAAGTCTGACTTCAGACATTATCTTTAAATTACATCTCAGTGCTGGCACTCTGTCAGCATAGGATCACCCTTGCCTAGATCTTTGTCCATTGTTTAGTATTGCCCTAACCTGATTGGGAATCTGAGGGTTTTCTCCTCATTTCACTAGGGAGTATTAAAATAAATTATTCTGATATAGAGACTATAAAATAGGTTAATTTTTTTTTTTAATTCAAGCACTGATTCTCTATGCGGCAAAGACCTCACCATCCTGAACCCCAATAAATTGGAATAGCAATAAAAAATATTTGAAGATGCAAAATGTTGTATGTCTGAAGTCTTCTGGTTTAACAAAATGTCATTGTCCCTCTGTTGAGAATCCACAGTCCCAAATCTCTGCTCAGTCTTTAGGTGGACAATGTGGACAAGGAACTTAGAGTGGGTTAGAACACATCAGGACTGCTGAGTCTAGCTAAGACTGCATATAAAAATAATATTGTCTTAGAAAGTAAAAAGGCTGTGTCCTGCATCTGCTGAGCAAGGGCTTTCAATCCCATGGGGGTTTTTTCTGTGCTCTGGCAGGTTCACAAAATAGGATGCATTCTGACTATAGCTAAATAAACAACTGGAGGGGTGTTGTCTCTGCAGAGCCACAGACCTGTCCCTTTCTGTTTTCAGGCACTCTGGCCATTCCCTGTCCTTTGTAAAGCTCCAGCCTTACGGGGGGGGGGGTGAGCACGCTCACACACAGCATTGGTGTGACCTGAGACGGAGCCCAACAAGTGCTTTCTGTCCCACTCCCCTGGAGCTCATCACTTAATCTCTGACATATGTATGTTCTGGCAAAGTACTCTGAAACACCCATCAGGCTGAATCAGGCTTTGTGTAGGTACTGAGCATTCACCCATCCCTGGCATTCAGCCTTTTGGAATCAAGGGAGGGGATTGTCCAGCTCTGCCCTGCACTGGTGTGACCTCATTTCTAGTCCTGTGTGCAATTTGGGGCACCACAACATAAAAAAGACATTAATCTATTAGAGTGTGTCCAAAGGAGTGCCATGAAGGTGATGAAGGGAGTCAGGGGAGACTGAGGGGAAACCTCACTGGGTCTTCCACATCCTCACAAGGGGAAGCTGAGGGACAGGCACTGATCTCTTCTCTCTCGTGACCAGTGACAGGGCTTGAGGAAATGGCATGAAGCTGGGTTTGGAGAGGTATAGGCTGGATGTCAGGAAAAGGTTCTTCTTCCAGAGAGTGGTTGGGCACTGAACAGGCTCTCCAGGGCAGTGGTCACAGCACCAAACCTGACAGAGTTCAAGAAGTATTTGTACAATGCTCTCAAGCACAGGATGTGAGTCTTGGGATGACCTGAGCAGGGCCAGGAGTTGAACTTGATGATCCTGATGTCTCCCTTCCAACTCAACATATTCTATGATTCTATGGTTCTGTGAAAAAATGGTTAGCTACACACAAAACTGGCAATCCAAAGCAGCTCAGATCAGATTTGTGTGCTGCTCTAACCTCCTCAATATCTGTGGAATACCAGCATTGTTTCCTCTACATTCAAGTGCAGGAGACCACCAAGGAATGAAGGCTCAATACTGAGACATTTGTCATTTCTGGTGCTGTTTGTAAATAAACTCCTCAGCCAAGAGCTATTGCATATTTTGAATTCCAAGAAAGCAATGTTCCGTGTCTTTCTTCGTGTGCCAGTGCTGAATAGTTCAAAAAGAAGAGTGAAAAAAAATTACCCTGCTCAGTCTAAGAAAAGTGATAAATCAATTCCCTTGAAACACAGTTCTGCTTTACCTGGCTTTACTTTCAGTGGAAGGGGAAACACACAGTGCTTTCCTATTGCCACCTATTTCTGGTGATGCAGGCCCTGCTTGTAAGCCACCCAAAGTTCCTGTAACCAATAATTCCTTTGGATCTCACTAATGAGAAACTCCACTCTCAGCAATATGGAAAAGAATTGAAAGTAAATAAAGGTCACATGTTTACAGAGCCCTTCCCATGTAATTAGCATTTCTAGTTGATAGAGTGTATTGTTTCTTACTTCTGTGTGTAGAAGATGCTTGCACTGCCTGTGGAATGTTGTGCAGGCACTCCCTAAGTGCTCTGGCTTCTTCAAGAGCCTTTTATTCAGATCCTTTTCCAAGCCTGGCAGGACAGGTGAATCTCTGCAGAAGCAAAATGGCAAGTGTCTTCTTTATTATGTTAGTTATGTATAACCTTCCCTCTGCCTTCAGCACTGAAAGCTTTTGCTGTTTTTTGCTTTCTTAGGGTTGTAGTTTCTTTCTTAATAGGTACTTAAGGAAACACCTGTAGCCACCTACCTCTGGTCTACTGTTTCCATATCTGGTTTATTCATTTTTTTAACTTCAAACACAGGGTGTGTATGTGTGTGAAAAGAAGATGAGGCATCTACGTTTAGGTGTTTGGTAGGAAGTGAGTGTCTTCAAGGTTCTTTTATAATCCCTGGAGCTAAGGCCTCTGGAAAACCATTCAGGACATCAAAATCATCCCTGCTAAATCATCCTCTGCAGAAGCATCTCTCTTTCCACTGCCTGTATAGGGAACCCACAGAGACCAGACTGAATTACCACAGCTGAAATAAGATGCTGCAGAAGGTGCCATAAATACCCCTGCAGTTTGAGCTACTATTCACCCACTGAAAGGCTTGAAAGGCTTCCAGTTTTCTCAATAATGTAGTCACTCTGCTCACCTAAGCAAAATTTTTTTAAAAGTGCATCTTTGCAGAAAATTGTGAATTAAGCACCAGTCTTTATTGCACCAAACAGCACTTTTAAATCCTCTCCCCAGGAAGCTGTTGACACATGTTGGAGTCACTCTACCACCTTCTCCTAAGAAATGCGTCTGTAATTGTATTTGTGTCTATGGTTACACGTTGCTGTGGAGGTGTTGGCATGCTGATCTAGACCTGCAAGCCAACCAGCACAGCCTGTGGCTTCATGGCCCTATATGGCATTTCACCTGTGAAGGTAACCAGGATCTCCCTCTGAATCTCTTTGAGGTCTAAACTAAGCAGCTTGGAGGATGGCAAATGGAGCTGCTCCATGCCTGAGATGGGTGGCAGTCTCTGGCAGGGAAAGCTGTGACCTCCTGTTTGAAACCTGGCCCACATCACCCAGAATGTTATGAAGGATGATTCTTCCTGCCATGCCTCTCCAGAACAAGGTGTTCTCTGTGGAGCCGTGTGCTCTGAAAAGCCAGGTCTGACTGCTCCCTTCCAGCACTGCAGGTAGAAGAAGATGGCTTTAACATAAAGGAAGACACAAAAATTATCTGGAGGCTGGCCAGAGGCAGGTGGGAACAGGCTGAGAAGGTGGAGGTCTGTTTGGTCTGGTGACATGGATATGTAGATTCACTGTCTAAAATCCCTTGTGGGGAGAGAAAGACATGGAAGGAGTCATTGGCTGCAGTCAGTTTGGGGTGGAGGGAGTTTTCTTAAGGCCAGGCGTAGGAAAGCTTGAAAGTACACATTTCAGCATAATTAGAGGCTTTTCTGACACGAAGAGAAAACTTGATATGCAAAGTCTGTACATTTGGATTTCGTGTTGCGCTACACCTCCAGATTTGGCCTTTATCTTACCTTTACATCAGGATGTTAGGCAATTCACCACCAGCTGCAATTTACTTTGACTCTGGTAACTGTTAATTCTTACAGCATGGATTTTGAAGACTTCTTTTAGAAAAGTTTCCAGTTTGTTATTTGGTCATTAAGTTGAAAAGGTCTGTGTACCTTTAAAGAGGTGATAATAAGCATGATGAAAGTGTAAAGAAAGCTAAGTGATACTAAGAAGTTAGGTTATGGTCTTCTCTTTATTCATCCACCTATTAGAGGATGAAAGGGCATATAATGAGACAGAAGAGTGATACATTGAAGGCAGACAGGGATTTTCTTTGCATGTAGTATGTTGCCATTCCTGAACAATATCCACACGCATAAACGTAACAGGATCCTGCAAAAGGTCAGGCATTAAATATCCTCCAACACCAATTGCAATAGCAGTGATAAAAATATAATTTTCAAGATTATGGAGTGGGCTTCTGAGGTCAGCTATGCTGTAGCTGTCTGTCACAGCATTCCGTGTGCTGTCCTCCAAAACACATTCCAGTTAACACACCCAAAGCCTGGGAGCTATTTGCTCTGCCCGTTTTATCAAGTGCAATAGTCACCATGCTCCTGGGATGGTCTGTGACCATCACTTTATTTGTATTGGATACAATAACAGCCTGCTGGGATTCTGGCATTCTGACACTACCTGAGTGGTTGCTGAATGCTTTAAGTGTACTTCAGCTATTTCTTACACACGTGAACTCATATTCTGCTCTACTTAGAGATGCTTGTGTTGGCTCTTAGTGGGAAGTTTGAGACCTCTTCTGGTCCTGTACAAGTCCTGTCTAAACCAGCACAGTGACAGGACTGTTAACCTGGCTGATATAATGCCCAGAGTTCTGGAACAGCTTCTCTGACATGAGACATATAAATGCTTCATGAGACCTGGAAGTTGCTGACAGATGCTGCTACACTTCGACCCTGCACAGGCAGCTCCTGCTTGCCTCACAACCAACTTTGCTTACAGTCAACTTGTCCCTCCCAGCTGTTTGCCCACATCTGTACAGTTTTCTTCCCAGATCTTGCATCTCTGCAGTCCTGGTGAGGTTTAGAGGGCCAGGGACCTCTTCACCATGCTTGGCTGTGCAACATGGGCACCCCAAACACTGCCCATTGGTAGCTGAGAGCCAGGACTGAGCCCTTGAAGGATACCTAGGGATGGCCATCAGTTCTCTCCACTGGTACAGAGATAATTTCATGTAGGATGGGATCAGGTAAGACAGGAGACATACAGGCCCTGTGACCTCAGAGGACACTCTCAGAGGTAAAACCCCTGTGCTTGCAGTTGTTAAGTTTCTGAGCTGTGCATTCTCACCTTTTCCTCCTACCCCAAGCAGTGAAATGTTTGTTGGTACTGTCCAGGAATTCATCTGTTGGTATTTTAATATGCATGTGTACGATCACCCAGTTGCTACAATTACACTGTGGGAATCTTGTTTCTAAAAATACACCAATCTCTGCTGCTCTCCAACACAAGCATGAGGTAATGGATCCTCAGTTGCCAGTCACACACAGGAGGAAGGAAATCAATACAGCTGGCAATACAGAAAGACTACAAAAATTGTAATTACAACTAATTTCCCTTTCACTTAAAAACATCATCTTCTAGCCTGCATTATCACAACTTCAGCTTTACAATGCATTAAAACAATCATGGGCTTCCCTTTGCTAGATAAAATCCTGTTATTTTGCTTGAGAGCATTTTTGGAACAGCTCAAAGTCTAAGGTTTATTATGGGAACCTTAAACCAGCTCCTACTGCAGCAGATACTGTGTTGCTATCAGTGTACTTCCACCAAAACTGAGAGAGATTTTGCATCACTCAGGTTGTGATTGCTGTATTTTGTCTAGGGAAACACGTGAGCACACCATCTTTTAAATTTGAGGTGCAGCAAACTCCCCGATCTTGTTCTATCTCCTCTTCTGCATTATTTAAATGGCAGTTGAAAGCGCTGTGAGTCAGTGGAGGCTGTGAAAAAAACTGACGGAATGCCATTCATTTTACTATTATAAAAAGCTGTGTTTTGGAGGGATTTTGCATTACAAATAGCGCCTCTGATTCCAGAGGATCTACTCAGTGTATAGCCTTACTCAACCTCACCATTGTATATTTTGTCCAAATAATGTCTGCCTGGTGAGCAAAAGGAGGGGAGGCTTGGGAGCCTGAATGTCAGTGTTGCAGCCAAAAGTCACAGTGATGAGACATTGTGTGGAAATCAGTGTATTCCAAATTACACCACTGACTGCTGAGTATGGCTGCTGCATCTCTGTGCTTCCCTCTCCCTGCCCATAGAATAAAAGCAATAAGGTTGGAAATGGCAAGGGGCATTAAGTGAATTAATGCTAATTTTAGATTTTGTCAGTGCTTTGAAGTTGTTCAGTGAGCTACATAAAGTGTAGCTCACTGAACAACTGTGCTACATGTAGTACACCTTGGTTGGTGTCTGCTAGAAGACACATAAAGGTCTGAAGCCACAGAAGAGTTCTTCTGGCAGTGGGGTTTCCAGCTGTGGTTCTCCTGCAGGGAGAGGACTGGCCATCCCTGAGAAAAGGCAATGGAAACAGAGGAGAATGCATGAAAGCCATGTTCTGCACTTACACAATAACCCAAAGCTGCTCCCAGTTTTGCCCCTCAGAGTCTGTTTAATAACCACTTTGCTCATTGTATCTTTCTTCCAAAAATTTGGTGTAAAAGGAACCCCTCTATCCTTGCTGCAGGCTTTTTACTTTTAAATTGAAATATTTTGTTTTCCCTTAGAGGTTGTAGTCAATCTGTTACTTTCCTGAGAGTGTTTTTTCTACCTAGAGCCATATTCTGTCCTTAGTTCTGGTCTGGATCTCTCTTAGACAGCCATTATCTTTCCCACTGAACAGAAAACTTAAGAGAGCAGCCAGGAAAGAATCCTCTTTGCCTCTTGGAGCATGCAGTGCTGCAGCTGCTACTGGAGCTGGTCATACATTACAACACTGTCAGCACTGGCTTTTCGCCCATCAAAGGGGTTTTTGGAGCCAGGCAAAGGCAGAGCCACTGAGCACTGTCAGAAACCTCCAGCATCTCCATCCATGCCTGGCAAGAGGCTGCTCCACAAGAACAGAGCTTTACTTCTCTGCTCCATCGAAGCAACTCCTGCCCATGGTTCTGCTGTTAGTATCAGGTTGCTTAGTCCTGAAATCCCACTTTTCTCTGCTGCTTAGATCTACTGTTCAGCTCCAGTGGAGTTTTTCTGATTAACCAGGCTTTTGTTCCTGCCTTTCAGAGTCACAAGGAAGCCCTGCTCTGCCAACCAGGAGTCAGCAGAGCTCTGGTTTGCTGTCACTTCTTACCCCTGGGAGAGACAGCAGCCTTCTGCCTGCTGGGAAGAGAGCTGCTGAAAGACACCTCCTTCTCAGGATCTTTCACAGAATGACCCTTCCTGGCATCACAGCCCTGGTCTAGCAAGGCACCAGTGAGGAAACTGAAGCCTCAAAACTTCAACAGGATAAGAAATGTGTAACTTCTGAAGCATGTTGGAGCCAATGTGATGTTTCAGAGCTACCCTCTATTCTTAGAAAAGTGGGGAAAGTCATAATTTAAAAATAAAATCAAGTGAAGTGCTAGCAAGGAGTCATATTGGTGGTATTCCTGTGTGTAAATCCCTCAGCATGAATTGGCTTCACTTGAAGCTCAGAAACACTCCACCAAAATAAGGCCCAGCTGTGAGGTGTCTGTAGTGCTGATCTGAACAAGAGAGAAGTACACATGGCTCTTGCCACATCAGGTGTCCTCCTCACCCCTTCTCTTCCCCCCAAAACATGCCTGTGGTTCACTTTAGGATTACAGGTCAAACCAGAGCCTTCCAAGGGCCTCTGCAGGAGTTAGCCCATGCAAGTGGTGAAATTTAATGTATATCCCTCCATGCACTTCTGCAGTGCTGTGCTTCTGCTGTCTGGTGGGGACTAGATGATGCTTTGTACCATTCACAGCCATTTCTGGTTTGCAGTGAGGTTACCAAATGCCATGTTTTATCTCAGAATCTCCAGATGTCAACATATTCCTTCTTGGGGTTGTGTGCAGTAAGCAAAGGGCCAACCTCTGTCTGGCTTTGAGCAGGGATGGCCACAGATTAATACTTATGGCTTAGAGCTAGGATGAACTTCCTGTGCAGCATCTGAATCAGTCATTTTATTGGCAGAAAACCCACAGAACTGGCTGTATTCAAATCCTGTTCATCTGCTGCTCTAGTACTGTTTGAATTTTGAGGTTTCCCTCAGAAAAACTCCTGTGTTTTACAACCACAAGAGGCTGTAGGGCATAACCCTTTACCCACTTGGGTCACGCAGAATTTTTCCAATAATTTTAACTGAGAGAAGCTGAGACCTAAAAGTTTCCTCTTGCACTCAGTCAGGCCAATGTGAACACTACTTAAGGTGACGCCAAAAAGTGAAACACTGGATCTCATAATAATGTGCCTCTGGAACTGATCTGGTGGTTTTACTCACCCTGTAACACTCACCCATGAATCCAGCCCCACCAAAGTGAGATGAAACACATGTGTGAGTTACACTGCTGTTTCACCCTGTGCAGAAGTGATCAGTGACCTGTGCCTCTGGCTCTGAGTCTGCCTGTTAACTCCTGAGGCTTACACTGCCCAGTGATGTCACCAGGAGTCTTGCAAGTGTCAGCAAGCTGTTTTTCCCTCTAATGAAGTTATTTGATTGTTCTGCATGGTGCATTTAAACCATAAAGCAGTTTTGTACAAGCTGCTACCAAAGCTGCACATCTCATTCTGAAGTTCCACACTATAGTCTAATGAGGAGAAGAGTCTGAAAAACAGTCAGGAGATAAAACAAGCCAGAAGTTAAAGAAGTCAAGAGCGTATGTAATGAGCATTGATAGTTCAGATAAAAGACAGAACAACCTAGTGAAGATTTCATGTTTTATTGTTATTAAAAGTTCATTATGAAATCAGCACGACACATAAAAATAGATCTGTGGTGAATGGTACATATTACTGTTATTGCCCGGTCGTTTTGTGCACACTCTCACTTTTTAAAATCAGAAGGTAATGAATACAAGACATTTCACCAGCAAACTGTGAAACCAGTGTTCCTGCAGCAGAGAGAGGCTGTGCTTCCTGTTGACTCTATCCAATGTATAATGCAGTCAGAAATAGTCCTCTATTCACACTTAAAAATAAACTCAGTTTTAGAGTTTGCCCCAGCTGAAAATAACTGGAGAGTGAGAGCTAGAAATAACTCTTTTCTTAGGGACCTATTTCCATGAAAGTCAAAGGGATTTTTGACATGGATTTTAAAAGCAGAAGGACATAGCTATTTGTTGACAGACAGATAGAGAGGCCTAGCAACAGGAGCTAGGGAGGACCTGTGGCAAACAGGAGTTTATTATTTTGATCTTGCACATGCTGCTGAATCTCCTTGTTGTAGTAATTGTCTATGTTCATTGCAGCAGTGATTGCTGGGAGGAGCTGGGAGGGTGTATCAAAGCCAGATAGGGCGTCTGCAGCTCATTTTTTTTCCCCCCTGTTTGGGTTGGCATTGATTCTAACCCTGCACACCATTCATTGCAAAGTGACTTTCACCTGTGTGCTTTTTGATCCATGTGAGAAAATCAGAACAATACCACAATTACAAAACCCCTCACCAGGTCACTTACTGTTCCTACACTGGTATAAGCTTTTCTTCCTTACTTCTGTGCTTCTCACAGCAGACATCTGAGGCTGCCTTCAGCCCCTGACTCTTGTTCCTTACATTGTCACATCAACTCCAGGCGTGCTGAGAGGTTGCTAACTGACTCAGCAGAATTGTTGTTCTGCAGTTTTCTGCATGGAAAGGTCTCTGTGCAGCCTCAGTGCAGAAAACAGTGCTGCAGCTCTCTGGGGGAAGCACTTCTTGTGGACAGGAGGCCAAATGAGCCCCACGTCAGATATCCTGCTTGAATGTGTGTGGGGAAAAAATACCTTAGTGGTGTGGCTACTCCAACATTCTCCTGTTATTTATTTGGGAGCTTCTTTTACATCAGGCGAGTAGGAACATGAACCAATCCATGCTGTCCAAGCTTGTAAGCAATGCTGGTGTTTTGCCACAAGTCCTGGTAGGGAGCTGCAGAAGGTGGCAGCTAAAAATGTGGGAAAAGCCCATCCCTGGGAAGCTGCCATGCATCTCCATAGCCTGTGCCCTTGTCTAGCCCTGAAGTGCCCTCTAATGCCCTCTGAACTCCTGCTCCCTTAGGACTACAGCACATCATGCCACCCCAGCCTCACTACCAAGCTGAGTGCTGTGGCCACTCTGGCCTTGTTTCCTCCACAGTGAACAGTTTCAAAGATGAAGATAAAAATCTTGGTGCTGTTCCCTGTGTGGAAAATCTCTGGGCTTCAGTCTCAGCCTCACAGCAGGAGAGTGACAAGGGTGGAAAGCTGTCACAGCAGAATGGTGATTAAGGCCCTCCCTTTTGGTTTTCAGGCTGTTTACTCAAAACAGCCCTTGTGAAAGATGCTGAGCCTCAAGCACATGTCACATTCAACCGGTTTAGCAATATTACGCCTGTTTCTGCTCAAACTAGCCAGGGAGGGGAGGGAGAATATAATATTGTAGTGCAAGTTCTCATAGACAACATATTAATATTTAGTACAAAATGTTCTTTCAAGGTGGGGCAAACATTTCTAATTGTGACACAAAAAGAAGGTATTTTGTAACAGTTTTAACAAGTTGCCTGTGAAAAAGCGTTTGTGTGAAATATGTTTAGACAGACTACCTCACATGACACTGAAATATTTCAAGGCTCCTTCTGAGCAGGCAATAACCTAGTTTTGTTTTTATAAAATCAAATCAGCTTTATCACAGCCAATCCCAAACATAATTAAATAATTTGGTTGTGATTTTTTTCATTAGTTGTATTTTTTTCTTTTTCCTCTTTGGAAAAATAAAGCTATGCTAAGTTGAGTGTTTCCACTCCACATGGGTTTTACCTTCAAGACTTCTTTCATTGCAGAATCAACTTCCTCATTCAGAGGAAACCACAGAAATATTCAGCTAATAAATTTTAGCAAATTATTTCAAAGGCTGGTTCATTCACTCCTGAAGTCCTGAAGAATTGCAGCTTCCAAGAGGCTCACAGACTACTTCTCCCTACTGAAAAGCATTTTATAAACCTGACCTAATATGAAAACAGTCTTTATTTCATGCCTATTAGGGCTTACATCCAAAACAAAGATGTGAGTAATCCCTAAATTGTGGAGAGTGAAAAATTCAGGTATAAATTTTGCAGTGCAGTCTCCCATTTGAAACATTTGGATTTGACCCAAAGTCCAACTAAGTAGAAACAATTAAGGCCTCAGTTTTCTCTGACTTACACTGTATGTGCAAGTGTTCTGCAGTTGCATTTTAACATGATCAGCCAGTGTAAGTCAAGCAGGAGTGGAACAGCCCTTGGTTACACAGACATCATCCTTTTTTCGCCTGCCATTGCCTGGTAGTGCCAAGAGCAAAAGAAAAATAAAGAGGCTTCCAATCAGGTGATCGACAGATAGACGTGTAAGCTTTCTTTATCTGTGACTTTCTGCCCTTTCTTGAGCTCTCAGCCAAGCCATAACCCATCAGAAGAGGATTCACAGCCATTCTTGCCTCGAAGCCTGGCTCAGAAACCACAGCAGGGCAGGATCATGTGGTGGAGTTATGCAAAGGCAAAACCAGAATGAGGGTCATCAAAAGAGCATTTTCCCCAGAGAGCAAACTCCTGGAGCAGGAACAAATGGGAGTGCCCAGCACAGCAGGTGGGGACAGGAGCAAGGCAGGAACACCAGGCCTGGCTCCCACCAGAGATGCCCTGACACTGCACTGAGCTCACCTTGGCATCCCTGGTGTAGGCACAGTGCTGCGCCAGGCCCCCGCGGGAGAGCGAATGCGTGGGGGCTGTGAAAATCCAAGGCAGCCAAAATGCTTTTTCCAGGATACAGTAAAGGCATGGAGGGGGAATCTCTACTGGTGGGCTGTCAGGGAGATTCCCTTTGGGTTTGTGCTACTGTAGGGTCATGGTGCTACTTACACTTGCCACCGGCCCAGCGGGCCAGGCCCAGGCACCGGCCCTGCATCAGCAAACCTGGCTTTGGATGTCCAGCTGGAGAAAGCACTAGGCACAGAGGGTGCTAAATTTCTCTCCAAACAGAATTCATCTCCTGCCTGTATCAGCTTTGGACCCACAGGGAATTTCCAAGCTGGAGAAAAATCCAAAATACCTCATGTAGAAGCACCTTTCCCTTGGATTTTTATTATAATAATTTTTAAGAATATATTTTATACCGAAACACTGTCAGCATTCTTTATACAATGGAAAATGACACAGTCATTATGTATCATGTAAAAGAGTAAAAACAGAGCAAGACAGGAACATTTCAGTTCAATATGGAGTACAAATAGAATCTGATGTACAGCTTAAAAGCCACACGCCAGATAAAAAGTTAATCTGGAAAACAACAGGTTTTCTTTTATTTTGGAAGTAGAAAGAAAAGTCAGGGAACATCAAATGTTAAGGCTAAAAATTAAATTTTTTACTTGTATTTTACAGGTGGTAGCCTGATTCTTAATTCATCTGCAGCAGCAGCAACCCCCCTGCTTTACAAACAGATTTGCACTTGCAAGAAATAAGAATCAGGCTTCTATGCTCAGAGGACTCTGATTGACCTCAACAGGCTTTGGACTAGAGCCACAGTTGGAATTTCAGCTTGCAAGTCTAAGGCTTCTTAACTGCAGGCCAAATTAGCACAAAATGAGGCTTTGCATTGGCATTCTACCCTTAACTTTGGATATTCCAGTTCTGGTTGCTTTAAACCACACTTTTATTGCAGGTTTAACATAGTTCTGTTTGTGAGATACTTTTTTTGCTTTTTCTTAAATACTGTGCTACAGAGGATGTTTTTATAGTCTGGTTTTTAGTCCCTATATTATGTGTTTTCAAAATTGCCTGAATGTATGTTTATATCATGATTACAGCTACTCAGAAAGACCCACTGAAGTCCACTGTGAGCAGCCAAGGAAAAAAGTGTATTTAGTCCTAAAGAAGTCAAGAAAAGTGGCTGTGTTCATTTATAGTGTAGCACAATGACTGTGTTTATACAGCTATACCTACTATTTAAAAAGCTACTTGAAAAGTTATTATTCATGTGCAGTAGCTGATTTTCAAGCATTAATAACTTGGCTGTCTAGACAAGTTTTAATTGTCATATCAAAGGCCAAATATGTTCTCAAACAAGTGTAAAGAATCTCCCATCTCCCTTGGAAAGAGGCTGGTTCTCTTTCAGAATGAAGAGATTGCCAAATTTAACTTTTTCTCAGGTTATGAAAGCACAGTAAAACCCAAAAATTTGCTGTTTAAGTTTTTAAAATTACTTCATCTCAAACCTATCCTGTGCAGCAAAGTTAGTAAGCCCTGAAAAACAGATTCTAGTGAATATGCAGAGTTCCCCCCCACCAACTACCATGCCCACGTTTTCCCAGGGCCTAGAGGGCTCCATTAAAATGTAACTAAATGTGCGATAGGAAAAATGGTTTTTCAAGAACGATATGTAAAGTTTACCCAAAGAACCTAAGACATTTTGTACATTCAAAATGTTTACACTTTGCTGTTCTTAATCTTAAGATTGTTCATTTTTACTAATAATACATACAATGAGTATAAATAAATAAACTACAGATAAGTTTTAAAAATTGTATTAACAATACGTTGTGCAAAAACTCATAACGATCTACATTCTATGCAAATACCCTGACTAAATTACACAGGCTGTGTCCACGCACCCTCAGTCAGTTTTTGCACAGTCCATGGGCCAAACCAGCAGCTGAGGGCAATCAGCAAAATTCCATTAGGAGCTATGGAAGTAATGCTGATTTACACCAGCAGAAGGGCAGGCCCCAAGGTTTGTGCAAAAATGCCATAGAAATCAGTGGGAATTGTGCTTGACTAAGGACTAGACAGTTTGATTGTACCCCATTAAAGTGAGTGGGAGTTTTGCCATTGATTTCCATGGAACCAGGCTCAGGCCCTGGGTAAGGACGTCAGCACATGGCCCTATGTTGTGCTACACTACTCCACTTCAGTGCAGAAACAATATTTGCAAAAGAAAAACTTGTTTTTGTCGTCACTACTGTTCAGTAACCGGTTTTAGCGCTGCATTTCAGAGATTGCCTTTTCTGTGAGATTTGAAACGAGACTGCAAGTCTTTCTGAATCCATTCCAATTTGATTATCCAGCACAGGTGGGCTATTTTGATCCAAGAAAAACAGCTCAGTGTCTATAAACCAACAGTGCTCTTCGTTAGGATAAAACACAGCCCGGTTCATCGGCACAGGAGTGAAGAACTGCATGCGGAAAAGGAACAGGGCAGCCTTCCTACCATAGCTGTGTCCAGAGCCGGCTGTCACTGCTCCCAACGGACGATGGCACCTGAGCTGGTTTGGAATCTGCAGTCCTAACAAGCTCAGCCCAGTTTTGTAAGCTGAAGATCTCCATTTATCTTTATTGTGTCAATTGCTGACAGTGTTTCAATACGGTGGTAAAAATCAAAGAGCTGATGTCCATCCACAAATATTCTAAAACGGGGATGCTCGCAAAGTATCTCAACCTGCAAAAGATAAAATGTTGAAGCATGTTGTTCACAGTGTAACTGGGAAGTTGTTTCACAGCACACAGAGAGCACTTCAAAGAGCTACAGCTGCACACTGTGCTACTTATGTGCCACGCAAGAGACAAAGGTGAGACCAGTTTGGCCCTTTGACACCAGTTACGCTATGATGGATCTGCTCTTACTGCACAAGGACATTAATCCAATCTCAAATCTCATGTTGTCCTAGCAGTAAGCACGCTGCAACCCAGTCCACTGGCTACTGGGAGGTTTTGTGTCTTGGAATAACGCCAGAAACAGTCTCAAACTGCTAATCACAGCAGGAGGAAATTTAACCTCCAACCCAAACCTTACATTCCTTGTGTGACGGTTTCAGTTCGAACTGGGCAGAAAAGACTACAAAATTGTTGGTTTTGGTGGTGGTTTGTTTTTTGGTTTTTTTGGGGTTTTTTTTTCCTGCATAAGGAGACAGCTCCTTCTGCAATGCTTCCCACACTACTTTTAATTTACTGGAAGGGAGTAAACACGGAAAGGGGATATAAGTTTGTTCCTCCCTCCCACACACACACAGCTGCTGCAGAACTAAAACCCTTTCACTCCTGTGGCTGCAGACAGTCCCTGACAGACTGGACTCCATCCTGGGGCTGCAGTGAAGGAAATGCAGTGCAGGACTGCTGGGAATTCAGCTAGACAGCTCTCAGGAGGCACAAACAGAATCAGGGAGGACACAGCTCACCCCTCTTCCTGAGAGACTTGCAGAAATGCTCTGGAAAAGCAACAAAGCCTGGAGCTGAACAAGCTTGGACATGTTGGGAGATTCCTGATGTTTGGGGTGGCTTGAGAGGGTGCCCTGTTAAGCTTTGCTGGAACTGCCCCAGCAGGAAGCTGGGACATGAGGGCACAAAACATGCACTTTTACAGGCTCTTGGAGACCTCCAGGTCTAGACACACTAAGGAGAAAATCTTCAGGGAAGCCACATGTAAATCCTGGGTCATTTCCAGAAGCTGGAAGTCCAGAGTGAAGTGCTGCTACCAAACACTTGACTCTGCTTCTATTACAGTGTATAAAAATGGGAACAGGGCCCATGACAAACTGACTGTGCCAAAGCCCCAGTGACTTCGAGCACGCTGCACCAGGAGAAGTGGCAGCAGGCAGTCCAGGAGAGCTGGAAGTCCTGGATCCCTGGTAGTGCACCAGGTACCAAGGAAGCGGCTGCGCTGCCATGGAGCTCCTGTGTCACTGCAGCAGTGCCTGCCTGAGGCCTTGTTATGTAAAAGATATGGTTAACACTGCTCACGGTCCGCTTTTCACATCACCTGCGGCCACGCCACAGCACTAATTGGACTGGATCACAAGTAATTGGCAAGAACACTTAATAGTCTTAATTTATTCACTGAGATGGAGACCATCAAAGGTACAAAGTCAACTGGGAGCCTCAATTCTGTTTGGGCATTTGGGAAAAAAGGAGGAAAAAAAGGCAAAATAACTCCCCTCCTACAGTCTCCCATGCTAGATGTGCAATTTTGCTGTCCTGTATCATCATCTCTCATTAGTGGGACATGCACAAAACTTGCTCTGGGTAATTTGTCTGGCTCGTCTGAGGGCCCAGTCACCACCCAGTGCAGAAGGCAGTGGAACCCTTTCAGATGGAGCAGGACCCAGCCTCCAAGCCTTTTCAAGTACATTTCCCACACCACCAAAGGGTGTTGCCAGTTCTGATGGGAGGGTGAGTTTGTAGAAACAAGTAGAGCGCAACCAATTTGCAGCAAAACCAGTCATATAAACACCCTCTTAACACCAAGCATCTGGGGAGATGGTGAGCTTTTGGGGTTGGGGGAGATTATCTTGGGGGCAAGAAGGATTAAGAGAGTTTGGCAGCTGGTCACAGCACTGGCATTTAGCAGAGGGGCCAGTGAGGTTTTGTAAGAGGGACAGGGAGGAGGAGGGGTTTTCTGGGTCAGCTGCATGGAAAAGGCATGCAGCCTTTTTCCCTCAATGTAGTGAGAGGGAAGCAGCCCTCTGCAGCTGCATACTTTGTTAGTCCTGATTTGCAAAGACATCTTCACATAACCATAAACACTACAGATGGGACTCTGCTTCTAGGTCAACCCAGTCCATCCACAGCACCACAGCACTTCCATGTACACTGTTTTCAAGTGACTACAGATTTAAATTTGATGGAAGGTTTAATCCCAGGGTTCAGCAAAGAATACCACTATTGCTTAGCTGTTTAATCTGCTAACACGAAGAGCTACGGTCAACCTTAACGTAACATCCCTGGGGACAAAGGATGAACGTGATCCTTATTAGCTGCGCTAAATTGCAAACAGTACGTCCATTAAAAAAACCATCAATATATACAGCAGCCCCACTGAATATTAACATTCTCCAGTAATAACTTGTAATGCACTAATAACATAGAGGTACTTCTTAATTTATGGTTATAAAACTAAGCTCAGGAAGTTGCACTTCATCACACAGTATTACAACCTCCGACCTGTCATAGCGCCCAGGTGAGGTGTTCACAGCCCCATCTGAACTGCCTGCAGCTGCACGTAGCAGCGGGATCTCCATGCAACTGGATGGATACAAACAAACCAGCAACTGGTGTCTCAACCAGAGCAGTGCGGGCTGCGCTGTGATTTCATGAAAGGCACGTCAGGTTCTGCTGCAACTCGTATCAAATGACACTTTATCAGACATGGTGTAGGCCACTGCCATCCTGGTACTCACCCTAAAAGGCTGGTCCGGTATAAATGGAAAGTAAGGAATAGATGACTGCTCTTCCCCCCATTCTCCGGCTACACAAGAGTTTCTGACAAACTGTCTCTCTGTAAACACAGCTTTCAGTTCTATGGCTACATCCGCAGGAGGATCTTCAGATTCCCCACAAGTCAGACTGATGCCAAAGCTGCAACACAAACAGAACAGCTCTCATTCAGCCAGAAGAAAAGCAAAAAAGCCCCACATGCCACCAGTCTTATTTCTCATCTTATTAAAGCCGTATAGTGGCACAGGATGGAAGACAGCTCAGATCGTTCAGAGCTCTCTGAAAGCTCAACAGGGACAACAACGTGCTTATGGAATACATAGGTGTGTGTGTGTGTGCATTGGGCATATATCTGTACATATATGCAGATATATATGCTTGATACGCTCCTTGACTCCCAAGTGAAAACGGAATCCCTTGAAGAAATGCCCCCTCTATGGGTCAAAGGAGAAATCAGCATGCTATATTTAAAATGATAAAAATAATCCTTTCCAGAAAGAAGGGATCCGTGCGGATGTGTGTGTGTGTACGTGCGGGTGGCCGCCCCCCTTCGCCCCCTCCCCGGGCCCGGCGCCCCCGGCACGGGCAGCCCTGTCCAGGTGTTACCTCTCGGGGTTGAGGTCCACTATGCCCATAACTAAGATCTTCTTTCCCGGCCTCATTCCTCCTTTGATGTGCCCACAGAAGGGGACGATCTGGAAAGGACAGGGGGAAGGTGGCGAGGGTCAGCTCGGCATCAGCAGCGGCCGCCCTTGGGCAGCCCGAGCTGAGCGGGGGCGGGGGCCAAAATAAAATACCACCACCCCCACCAGAAAAACAAACAAACAAAAAAAAAAACCCAAAAAAAAAAAAAAAAAAAAAAACCCCAAAAAAAAAAAAAAAAAAAAAAACCCCAAAAAAAAAAAAAAAAAAAAAAACAAAACAAAAAAAAACCAAAAACCAAACAAAGGTGATTTACCAGGCGAGGGAAGTATACATCAGCTTGCACCGGAGATCCCAGGGAGTTGTTTAAATGCCCGTCCTCTATTTTCTGCAGGTAAAAAGGAGAGCGCTGAGGCAGGGCCAGGCGGAGCCCCCCAGCCCGCCCCGCTCCGCAGGTGCCCTGCTCGGGCCGCGGGCCCGTCCCGGTGCCCGTCCCGGTGCCCACAGCCGCACTCACCAGCGCGTCCCGCTCGGCCACGGTCCCCGCCATCTTGTGGAAGCGGTGGCGGCGGCGCTGGGGACAGGGCGGGGGAGAGGGAGGGAGGGAGGGATGGAGGGAGGGAGGGGGGTCTGTGGCAGCCGCGGCGGCGGAGAGGTAGCGGCAGAGCCGGAGCGGAGCCGGTGCAGAAGTAGGAAGGCGAGGAGGAGGAGGAGGAGGAGGAAGAGGAGGAGGGGAGGTGGCCGGCTGGCACTGCCTCGCCCGGCGGGGAGCCCAGCCCTTGGCCCGAGGGGGAGCCGGGCAGGGCGGGGCGGGGGCTGCCGCCGCTTGCTCCGCTCCGCAGCCCCACGGCGGGGCCGGCCCTCGGCGAGCGGGAGAGCGCGGCTCCGCTGAGGGACGGCGCTGGGCCCGGGCCGGCGGGGCCGGGCCCCTCACCTGGCGCCTGCAGGTGATGGGTGCCTGGGGAGGGGCCGCAGCAGCCCCGCGGCCATCATGTCAGGGATCACTTTATGCCCGAGCCTGGACACCTCGGCGAAGGGAATGCGCCGAGCCGGGCGTCCTGGGTGTTCCCTTCCTCCAGAGATGGGGACACTGCTCGGCCCCTCCGGCATGAACCTCCACCCCTCTGCCCTCCGTGCCCCGTGGCGAGGCCCCTCACGGGGCTGAGACCCCGAGCGGGGTCGGTGGGCAGAGCTCCGAGGGTGAGGGGAGCCTCCCGGCCGAGTGCGGCTGGGCCGCCCCGGGCCCGCCGTCCCTGCAGCCTCCGGCGAGGTGCGGTAATTGCATAAGCCGGCCCGTGCCCGTGAGCTCCCATTGACAGGCAGTGGCCGTGGTTACGCAACGCGGCGGTGTCTGCGGGTGTCCCGCTCCGCGGGAGCGCGGCGACCTCCGCCCGCGGCCACCGGCCCCGCTCGTGCCGCGCCGGGGTTCCCAAGCCTGTGGAAACCGCAGCAGGAGTGACCCGACCCGCCAAACGTGCTGTCACGGTGCTTTTGATGAGTTCAGGGTCTTGGGTGTGGGGAACTGAGGAAGGCTTTCCTGTCGCTTCTTCAGCACTGGGGTTTGATGGCATGAGCATGCCTTTAGGAACGTGACACAGCAACTGGATTTGGCCTGTGCTCTGCAGGACCTCACACAGGGGCCTTGGGTTTTCGTGCCTCTTGCTTACACACTGGGCTGGTTTGGTGAATGTCCCTGTCCTTCCTCCTCCGAGGCACTGTGAGGATTAATTACATTGAGTAAAGTGGAGTGGCAGAAGCAAAGTCACTGCAATATTTAGGGTTTCAGTATGATGGTGTCCATTGGGAAACACCTGCAATCAGTAGGTGATGCCATTTGAGAAATCAAGAGGTACTGAGTGTAAGAACAGATTGTGCAAGTGTTTTGACGCTTGGCTATTTTTTCAGTAGTGCCCACTAATTTGGGCATGTTTTCCTCTCTGGATGCCCAGCTGGAGATGGCTCATAGAAGCTGATGTTTGGAAGTCACGTAGTGAAGTCATGGCTTCTTCAGGGTGTACCAGCACAGCTGGGCACAGAGGCAGTGAGCATCCCTGTGGCCCAGGTCTCAGCATGGGAAAACCACTGGACTGTTTTCTTCTTGCCAAAACATTGAATGTCTCGTCACCACAAGGGAAAGCATCTTGCTGGAGACTGAATGTGTAAATAGTGCAGTAACACGAACCCATCACACATCAGAAACAGCTAGCTTTACAGTGGTCAGGTGAGTGCATTCACAAGTTTACCACAAAGTGGAACTGGAATTAGCTTGATGTGTTTCACCTCCTGTATGCTGCTCAACTCACCATGATGATGATGCCAACTGCATTATGTTTTCTTTTTCTGTTGGCCAAAGAGGGAGCAGAAATCATCCTAAGCTTTTTCTTTTTTTTAAATTTAGTTGTATGGTGTTACACATTGTCCAAAGAGCTCTTTTCAGAACTGTTTGTCTTCTCTACTGTACAGAGAGACACTTTGTTTAATAAAATTAAATTCATTGGACATAAAATCAGGCCAGCCAGTTGTTTGTGCCAAAGCATGATGTTTTATGAAGGGAGAGGCCATCATTATGTATCTGTTTTGTAGCTGGTTTTAAATGAACTTTTTCATTTCAAAATAATTAAATAACAAGACTTGTCCATTTGGCTAGCTGCTTTGCCTTGTGCTTGTCTTTTTGGCTTGTTTTCCCAAAACTAGCACAAATGCAGCATTTATTTTGTTGGCCATGGATTGACTGGAACAACCCACACTATGAAATTTTGATGGAAAAGGACATTGATGAGTTTTTAAAGCTCTGGTGGCCTGTGCCTGTCTGTTTCTGTGCCATGTTATCCTCTTAGCCTGTAATAGAGCAGGAGGACACTGAAATCCTCTGTATGCCATGAACAGTGTGAGGCAGGCAGAGAGGAGCTCTGCCTTGGTGTGCCCCTGTCCTGCCTGTGTGATGGTCACTCCTGTAGTTTCTCTGAGGGAGGTGTTCTCCAGCAGAACATTACCTGCATTGCCCAGCAGTCCATGGAACAGGATTCCATGTCTGGGCAGCACTGTGCCTCTCACCCATGGCAGGGCTTCCTTGGGTTCCCTCTGCAAAGAGCTGCAGGGTGAGTGCTGCACCTAAGCTCCTCTACTTCTTCTGCTGAAAAAGGAGAGGTCTGAGCCAAATCTGTTCCCTCACCCATGTAGTACTTGTTAAATCATGTGTAGAAAATAGCCCCCATTCAGTATTTTTAACACCTTTCTTGGCAGAGAAGCTCTTGAGTTATCATACTTGAGGGCCTGAGCTTGCAGACCTTGTGGTAGTAGCTGGAGCAACATGATAAACATTTGTGCACCACTGAAATGGTGCTGAAGTACAAGCTACCAAACTTGTCTGGTTGACCAAGTGCAAAAAACCTTGTGGACAGGTATTGTCTTCCATTTTTGGGTTTGTACAGCCTTTAGCTCAGTGGGAGCCTGGGGCTTTTGAAATGCAGAGAACCATATAAAGATTAAAAAGAAGTGGCATGGCGTGAACACCATTTGGGAGCAGTTAATGACATGCCCAGCCCAGCCACCAAAGCCATTGCTGAGAGCTGAGAACTGGCAAACCCAGAACTTCATCTTAATCCCAACACCTTGTATCTTGCAGCCACTCCCTTTGATGATTTAAAAAGGTGTATCTAATTCTTAGCTGGCCTTCACTGGCAAGGAATGCAGCACGATTGCAAATTTGGTGTGGTATAATTACCCTGCCTTTCTTGCCCCATTACCACTGACATTACTCTCCTCATGCCTGGGTTTATAGGCTGACTTGTAGAACCTCTCTGGTTTGTTTTGCTTTTTTAATGACAATGTTGAGAGGATGGGAGGTGTTTGCTGGTTTCATGGAAGCTTCCTTTGGTTTCTGGGTGGCAAGGCACCTCATGCCTGGTTTTTGTAAGACTCGGAAAAAGCTGAGTAATACAATAAAGGAGAATGTCTGGGAATAAATGTGATTCAGTGGTTGGAGTCAAGTGTTTAATAGTTCAGAGGAAATGCTCATTTTCGGGATTGCACCTGAATGGCAGTGCTGATAAACAATTATTTGGGTTGTATAGTGGGTTTTTTTTACCTTTGTAGCCTTGCTACTGCAAATCCTCAGTTAGAGGGGTTTTTTCCACACATAAATTTACCCTGGATGGGGTGTCCAAGGCAGGGCTTGGAAGAGGATGGTACTGACAATTGCAGGGGTTTGAAAGGGGCAGGGGGCAGGAGATGTCGTACATGCCCTCTTGCTGAGTGCCTTTAAAGCGTTCCGAGGACAGGTTCCTGTGGCACTGTGCACTGAGGCTAAACCACGGGGTGCTGTGCTCTGGGGGAGATGTCCCTGAGCCTGCCCTCCCACGCTCACCCGTGGGAAACACAGTGACAGTTATCAGTACGGACAGCATGGAAGGAGTGTTCAGCAGCCTGTGTGCTTTCACAGGCTTGTGCTGTCACATCCCCGTGGATGGAGGAGGAAACCCAGGGCCAGGAGCATCATCCTCCTCTTGACATTTATTTCATGTGGCTTCACTGCTTCTTGTTGCCCCCTGAATTATTGCGGTCAAGGGTTTTGCCCTTAGGCTTTGAGCTCTGTCTGTGTGTGAACCCCCAGGAGAAGTTGGTTTTCTGGGGCTCCCAGTAACAGATTGTGTAAACTGATGTTTAAGTGGGTGGTCCTGGTGGCTGAGTTGGCTGGTCACACACAGAACTGCTGCTTGTCTGGTGCAGAACGTGTGTGTATCGCAAATATCTGTCTTGAAGACTGTTTACTGAAGTTTGCCCCGGGATCTCAGGGCATGTGCATAAATGCATGTCAGATACAGTGGAAACCACCTCCAGCTCACTGCTTGCCTCTTCTTATAGCAAACAGGGCACCAAACTGCACCCACAGCTGCCTCTGTCCCCTGGACCAGCTGTGGGTGCCGGGTGGGAGGAATGAGCTGGCTGGGGAAGAAGAGCAGGGAGGTCACCATGAAAACATGACACTCGTTACCTGCCTCTTTCCCACTGGCTCCTGCATTGCCAGTTTCAGGTGAGTCGTGGTTCCCACATCCAAGAGGCAGGCAGGAGAGGTTCCCAACTGTGCCCATGCCACACAGAGAGCAGAGGGGGGAGCCAGAGCTTGGACAGCACCTCTGTTCTGCCACCATGCCCTTCCTTATGAGTGCAGAGACCCATCTCTGATCTCCTTCTGGGGTCAGCAGGCCCTGAGGCTGTTTCTGCTGTTTTTCTGCAGCAGAAAGAGCTGTGGGTGGACACACTGCTGGGGTAAGCTGGGGGATGCTCCAGACACAGCTGGGTAGGGGAACACAGCTCCCCAGCTGGGGAGAGGTGTCCCTGTGGCTGCAGCAGGAGCTGCCTGACAAGAGAGAAGAGATGGCTTGGAGCTCAGCTCACTCCATGTCCATTCCTGCTGCACAGGACACCACAAGGAGCCAAGAGAGCCTGGGTGAGCCAGCTGGAGCTGAGCTGCCTCTGTGCCATTGAGTCTCTCTGCTCTGGGCTCAGTCATTGAGTGCTGGTGCTCCAGCCAAGCAGTAGAGGCATCACTGCACACCTTCTCCTCCTCCTGTCTTTCCCAGTGGAGTCCAGCCAGTGCTGGGATCCTGGAGGAACTGGTGGAGACCAGCAGAGATGACAGTGGGAGACTTTCAGCTGCCTCTGGCTCTGCTGTGATGTAGGGATGTGCAGCCAGTGGAGTGAGGTTTTGTGGGAGGGAGGGAGGGAAGGGGAGTCCCACGGTGCCAGTCATGGAGATGGAGAGGTCTGGGGAGCCACCAGCAGCACTGGTATGTGCTAGCTGGCGGTACTGGGAGAATCCTGTCCTGCAAGACAGGGAGCCTGGGAGCACAGAGAGTCTCGGCTCTGCCAGGCTCACCCTGCTGGTGCCAGGTGACAACTCACCAGTGGCCCTTTCTGCTGAGGGGCTGCTCTCCCAAAGGAAGCAAAATCCTGCCTCCTTCTGCCTCCTGGTTTTCTCAGAGTTCCGTGACTCTGTTGCTGCAGGTGCTGGTTTGTGTTCATCAGCTGAAGCACTGTGACTCCTGCCCTCCCCCAGCTCATGTCCACAATAAATGGTCTTTTCTCTCTTCTGACTGTGTTGCCACAGGATTTTCTGGAGCGGGGAGCTGATGTTTGGGGATAAATCCTGAGGGAGGAATGAGTTTGGGATCATTGCTTGTCCCGGCATCCTTCCTAACAGGCTGGTCTGAGTTGAGGTGCTTTAGGAGACAAACCAAAGCAGAGTATCCCACCCAAGGGTGGAGGGTAAGGGACCTGTGGAAGTTTTCTCCAACATCTGCCCCAGCAGGATTCCCTAGAGGAGGCTGGCCAGGATCATGTCCTGGTGAGTTTAGGGGATCTCCGTAGAGCAGGGCCATGTGGTCAGAGTGGGGACATAGACCCATAGGGCATGGTGCCAGGAAAGGCTGTTATGGATTAGAGAACCTGGGTGTTGGAAACCTAATGAATTAAGTGGTGAATGAGTGAAATGACATGTTAGATTCCTATGCACAAAGGGGATGGAGCCTTTATTTGCCAGGGTTTTCTGTTTGCTTTCCTAATGAGCTCATAAAATACAGTTGAATTTATGAAGTAAATACTTGTACTGTGAAGATGAGGTATCCAAATGTACCATTTGGATACACTGCTCAGTCCAGAAGCGACTTGCTGTAGCTTTTCACTGTCTGCAGGACAGGGTGGGGGCTGTTCACAATTTTGAAAACCTCTGCAGGGAATATTCTTCACCTGTAATTTAAAAAACCTGCCTTAATGTTCTTGCTTTTAAAGTACTTTCTGCAAATGAAATGTGGAACATGGGAATCTCATGGTGGCCCCAGCAGTCCTGGTTATATGCAGAGCAAATTCTACAATTAGTCATATGTGGGCAGTGCAGTTCCTGCTGGATTTCCTGGACACCACTGGTTTGTCCAAAGTGGTTTGCTGGTTTTGGTGCATTAGGAGCAGAGCCAGCATCCGACTGAGTCCCGAACATCTACAGGTACAGTGTGGGACTCACAACTTCTCTTTATCATCCAACAGTGCCTTCAGAAGACCCCATTCAGTCAGCACATCTGCCCAGGCTGGGAACAAGGCCGTTCCAGTGAGGAAAAGGAGAGCTGGGGACTGCACTGAGTGGCTGATTTCCCAGCCAGGTTTCCCAGCCTGTGCACAGGGGTTTCAGGTCCTGCATTCCCATCCAGCACCTGTTGCAGTCTGAACTCCTCTTCCTGTCTGGGTCATGTGAGGTACCCTCCGCGAGCAGCACTTTGCTCTTACAGGCATCCTGCTGTGCATTGCAGCAGTTCAGAGCTAAATAATTTATCTAGGAAGAATGTTTTCTACATGGCTTAGAAGATGGAAGAGAAGAGGAATATTGCAACAGCAAACTGAGGGGTGGACAGATACATTCTGCCTCTCAGTTTCTCAGCATTGCACTTTGCCACTTTTGTTTCAAAATTGCTTTCTCTCCCATAATTATCTTCAAAGGAGAAATCTGATCCAAAATGTTTCCCTTTATATATATATAAAATTTAGGGTGGTTCATTGATTTCCATTTTTAATAATAAAAGTGAATAAACAAAAGAAAAAAGCCCCACAGCGATATATTACCTAGTATTTAAAATAGAGAGAATGCTCATATGTGCCGCAGCACACTTCATCTGTGGACATCAAAGTGTCTCATAAAGGTCATAATCCTCATTTCAAAGATGAGGAAATAGAGGTGCCGAGAGAGAAAGTGGCTTAGCAGGTCAGTGACAAAGCAGAGCAAGAGTCCCCTGAGCCTGTACTGCAGGCAGAGGTGAGGGAGCAGAGGAGAACAAACCTGTCCTCACCTAATCAGGACAGCTGAGTCCCAAGTGCAGTGAAGGCAAAGTGACACTGCAGGGAGAGCACCAAATCATGCCACAAGCCATAGAGCCAGCAAAGCCTGGTTTCTTCCAGTTTTGTGTCTAGTCCAGTAGTTCAGGGTTGTCTGCTGCTGGCCTTTGATGTCACAATAATGGGGTTCCACCTGTCTTTCTCTCACCAAGGGTACCTGGGGGAGCCTGGCTTCTCAGCTTTGTTGTCTGTTTTCCTAAAACTTTGGGCTACTTGAGAATTTTTGAGCCTTCCTGTTGTGTGTGATCACTGAGGCAGTGGAGTCACAAAGAACTCATCCTTGTGTGTGCACACAGGCATGTTTGTCTCGGCATTGCAGTTGGGGGTTGCCTTAGCCTATGGAACTGCTCAATCAGTCAGCACTTTAATGCTGCACATCTCTGGCTTTGAACATTCTATTCTGTAACAGAGTTCTGGAAGTGGATAAAGGGTGGCACAGAAGGATGTTCACAACGTTGGTTCAGTAACCACTTATGGGAAAATGTTTCCCAAGGGAGAGACAAAATTGGACTTGCAGCTCTGTAGCTTCAACTTCTTTGAGACCTGAGAGGCTCACAACACAGTAAGACTCATTCATGTTATTCATTTGATTAATAACTTGAATGAGAAGGCTTCTTCCTGCCTGCAGCCATGCCCCCTTGGGTCATGGTCCTCTCACATCTTGTTACCCAGAGAGGGAGAGGTTCAATGGGAATTTTGATGGGAAGATCTAATGTAGCAAGTCGTAAGCTGTCTTGATTTGTAAACTCTGGAAATACTCTGGGGAGGCTGTTCAGCTTCCTTGATGGCAAATTGAAATCTGCTGATAAGGGGTTGGTTTTCTTAACTTTAACAGAGCTGTTAAAGGTAGGCCATGGGTGCCACAGGTCTGCTGGCCAAAAAGTGAAGGCACTTGCTCTAAGGAACCCCCCTGGTATTTTAGGAGTGCTTCTAATGGCTCAGAAGAGAGCATCGTGCTCTCTGAGGACTAGATGATAGCTGCTGGATGAATGGCATGAGTTTCATGGTGTGACATGGCCATAAGTTCATTGAAGATCCTGGAGTGTTCTCCATAAAGGGATTTACTTCTGAAGCATAGACACAATTTGGGAGATTGTCCCACTCTACTCATATTTTAGGAAGCAGAAAAATCAATGGGAGTTTACAAGTGAGTAGGTTTTCTAAACAGAACTTTTTCTCCTTGCAGGTGCTGTTAGTCACATTTCCAGTGATTGCTGCAGTGGGTGGGATCCCTGTGTGTCTGGTTACTCATGGCAGGATGGTTTATCTGAAGGGGAAGACCCTCACCCATTAGCTTCTAGTCCACTGGCCGTCTGCTGAATGTTTTACATCCCCAGGTGCTTTAGTAATCTGCTTCCCTTAATACCAAGACATTTTGCTGATTATCAATATGTTCCTTGGACTAGTGAGGCTTTACTGGCTGTTGTTCAAAAACAATTATTTAGACATCATACACAAATGGTGGTCAAGGAGGGATGCCTGAAGATCCCTCTCCTTCACACCTTACCAGAAGAATATTCTTTTTTCTGGGCTATGTGGTCTTGGTCCTCCATCTCTTCTGTGTCATGAACCTAACATTCCTCATTGGCTAACCACTGGTCTCATGTCAAGATGAGCCAAGACATCTTTCCTTCCCTCCAGCCAGTGTGGGTGCTTTGACAGGATGTGCTGGACTGATCTCAGACTGAAGGTGACATTTCTGTGTCTGCCTTGTCTTTGATGAATGTCACAGTGCCCTTGGATGATGCACCAAACCTGGCATGACAACACGAGAGGTAAAGCAAGGAATAATCCTCCTTTGTTCCCATGCACCAGTGGGATTCAAAATCCAACTGGAGGAGGCAGGAGGTACATTTTCTTAGTGTTTTGTGTTGGCCACTTCAGGTGTTAATTACAATTACCCAGCAATTATGACACCTCATATTGGAGGTGAGTAGCTGGGTTTGGGTATTTATTTCCCTGCTGGATCCAAGCACACAGAAGGGAGGTGTAGGAGTTTCTGTCACCACACCTAAACCCTTTGTCGGTCTTGGGCCAGAGCGCCCAGGGTGATTAATTGTTAATGATGGAGGAGCTGCATTGTTTGTCCACAGAATAAATAAAGCATATTTTCCAGCTGTTTCCTCCTCCAAGTCTCGTCCAGCTCCTTCCAACTTCCCCACATCACTCCCTTTTCCTAATCTCCCCATCTTTTCTGTGACTTTCTACTGCTGTTTCAGCTCTGGTGGTCAATTCCCAGGGTGAGAGAGGGCATTCCAAGGGCAACCTGAATGTCCCAAATGCCCCCATACAACCCCCTTCCCAAAATAATCTGTGTCAAAAAGTGTTGGTTTTGCCTTTTTGCAATGATCACATTTAATTATTAGTTAAATATCGAGGTCAGCAACCACTCCTCTCCCTAGAGAAGTACTATGCCTTTTAAACAAGCAGAGCTGGAGGGCAAGGGCATTCAATGACCAAACCATCTGCAGCAGAATTGACCTTTCCATTTGTCCTTCAAAGCCAAGGTTGCCATATTTTCCCAGAACCCGTGACCTATATAGCAAGTTGGTGTCCTATTGGGGTGGCTGGCCCTAAGGTGCCCATGTTTGCTGCCACCTGTTTCAGAAACTGCCATGGTTTCAGGATCCTTATGGAAAACAACTCTGCCATTCCATCAGGTCTTTCCAAAAGCAGGAATGCAGCATAATGGGACACACCAAAACCCATTCTGAAAGTAGTGCACCAATTAAATGGACAGACCCTGAGGACACTCTGAATCAATATGTAATAACAGTGGTGCTGTATGAAGCTTCCATTCCATCAGAGCAGCTCTGTGACATTGATTTGTGCCAGAGAATAACTAGGAAGCTTTTCTGTCTGTAAATCCACTTCCTAACCTGGCAGACTTTTACAGCATGGAAGTGTCTGTGTGATACTAGTTCCAGTTTCTTCCATGTGTCTAGCCTCTTTGCTGAGAGTACATCTTTAGAATTGTTTTTTTCTGTAAAAGGTTTTCTTGGAAAAAAGATAATTTTAATTACAGTTTTATGATGTTCAGATATTGGAGTCTTTTCTTAGCAACGGTACATATATTTTTTCTAGCATAAAAATGCATGTGTGTGCTGGGTTCTGGGAATCTGTGGAAATTATGTTAGCAAGAACATGGGTTTTGCTCATATGTTGGGAAAGCCAGTGCTGCCATTGAATTTAACTCTAAACAAAAATAACCTGGGTACTGTTTTTCACACATAGGCCACCCAATTGAGAAATGTTCTCACTGCATCAACAAGGACAGCTGTGAGAAGTCAAGTGTGTTGGAGTCAGACTTATCTCACCATCTTCAGGTGTCCAAATTCAGCACCATCAACTTGACTCAGACTCTCTGTATAAAGAAATTCGGGATGGAATGAGCCATCATGGTTCCTGTGGAAACATGAGGTCTACAATTGTCTATTTCTGTCCACAGGGTTTTAAGGGAGCCCAGAACTGCCACTTACAGTGTAAATACCCAGTATCAGCCTAGATAAATCCTGTGTTTGACCCCTGAGGTTCCCAGTAGGTCTCCAGAATCCCAGTCTTACCTCCCACTCACCTAGGTGCAGTGCACACTGTGTATATACAGCACCAGTCCCTGCTCAGCCTGTCTTAATTAATAACAGCTTTATTATCTGATAGGGACCAACAGAATATAACCTGTGACACAGAAGGCTGCTGCCCTGAGGATGGTTCCCTGCAAGCAGATGGCAGGCAGAAAATATGCCAGAAATGCTCTGCCTCAGAAGGTTCCCTTTCAGGCATTGCTGGCTGGTGTGGGCGCCAGCTACAGAGGAGTTCTTCAAGGCTAAGGCAGCATGGAAAACCTGCAAGGGAAAAACATGAAACCAAACAAGGGAAGAAGACCCAAGCAATTAATATTCTCCAGTGAGGGTTTTATTTCAGCCCGTCGCTCCCCCTCTCTGCTTAGCACTGTAGATACACACCTCGTGGGAGAGCAGCTCTGCCCAGGGAGGTGTAGCATCCACACAGGCAGGAGAAGGGCTGGGAGGCAGCACGTCCCCAGCTGAGTTTTACAGACTCAGAGCAGATTTCAGCAGCTGACGTCATGACTGGTGTGAGGTTGGTGGGGACGTCAGCAGCAGAGGCAGCAATTAAACCCCTGCACTCTGGCCAGAGGCACAGTCGTGTCCTGCTTCATCCGAAGCAGGGTTGGTCTGACACAGCAGAAGCCTTTATGTAACCAGGCCAGATTTTCACTTTTGGAGCAACAGTTTCAGAAGAACTACAGAAACCAGACAGGATTTGTTGCTACTTATGAGCAGGGGGTGAGCGCTCTTCTCTGCCTCCTGTCTCGCACCTCGCTGGGTGACAAGTATGTCAGGGAGTGAGAGCTGGTCTTGCAGCTGACTACGGGCTTCTGTTTTTATTCCCATTTCCTCTGTGCTTTCTGTTGGGATAGCAGAGGTTTGCACTGGCATGTGAGACATTTTCTTATTGCTCTCTACAACCGCAGTCGCATTTCAGAAGCGTTTTGGCACGTTGCCCTGCTGGCAGCCCACAGTCGCAGTAGCAGATTCTCAGGCTGAAATGTTTTTGTTGCAATGCATTTAGCCCATCTCTATTATTGCTCAAGCTTTTCTCTTCTCCCTCATCTGCTCTGGCCGTATCAGGAGGTATGAACCTTTTTCAGGGAATCTTTAATATTTTTCAGCGTTTGGAGTGAACCTGAATAAACACTTTTAGGTAAAAAAGCTTAATTGGAAAGACTTAGTGTGTTTGTTGGCTTGTTGTTCTGGCTGACACCATCTCTTGCAGACACAGTATTACGACAGCAGTAGTGCAGCAATACACTTATGTTGGCTTGGTGCATGTAAACACGATTGTTTGAAGGGGAAAGAATCATACTGACATGCCTTCCGACTCCTGATGTGGTCATTGCCTTTCCCTGAGCGTGCTTTCCTTGTAGACACACTCACCCAGCGGTCTCCTGGAAAACAGAGGCTTAAAACTGATAGGCATTTTCTAACAACACTTAAAATTGTGGGATAATTAAAGTCAAATGCTTTAATTCATCGGTTCTCTTTTCAAGTAAAACCATTCAGCCAGAGTAAGAATAATAGATGACTCCCTGTGAGTTCATCAGCTGTAAATCCAGGGTGTAAAATAAAAAAACACATCATAAAATTTCTGCCCTGTTTTTTTCCCCACCTCTTCTTTATACGATTCATCTCTTTTGGAAAGCTTATTAATTCAAGACTTTAAAATCATGGGCTCTACGTGGGGAGCAAGGATGATATGCAGGCAGGGGACACTGAGGTCTTGATGTGAAGCAGGGGTGGGAAGTGTTGGCATCCTTGGTGAGGAATGAAGTGAGCCGGAGAGCGGCAGGCTGCGGGCACATGCGGGCTTTGGGGATCCCTGCCCAAGTTCAAAGCACACAGACACTTGCCTGTAATGATGTATTTAAACACAGAAGATCTTAAATACATGCACAAACCTAAACTCCAAACCTGTCACCTCAACATGTGCCTGTGTTGTGGATCAAAGCCTGCACAGTGAAGTGGGTTTGGCGAGAGCAGTGCTGGGATACAGGCTCACAATGACTGGGACAGGCAGGGCAGAGCTGGAGTCTTTTGTAGGAACTCAGCCACCACTGTCAGAGTCTGTAGAAGCCACAGTCTCCACTTAACATCTTTAATCTTATTATCTCAAGCCTTTTATCTTCCCATTTTCTTGTCTGTTTGTTTGTTTTCTTTAAATTTGTTTACATCTACCGAACTGAAAGTTTTTCTGGAAATGCTGGTATGGCTTTTAACTGCAAGAGTGATTCACAGAGAATAATTAATTCAAAGATCTCAGCATCTCTTTTCCTTGTAAAAAAAAGGTGGTGGATATTCTGTGATTTTCTTGAAAGATTTTTCCCTCTAAATGTGCATGTTTACACTCACACCCACACAGACTCACACACATTTGCAAATGCAGACACTTCCCTCTTCTTCTGGAGCTTTCAAGTTCTGGAGCAGCACATCTGACCTGTACAATTAACCCTTTCTGCTAAGTGTCTCCTTTATTTATGTCTAAAAGCAAGACAGAGCTTTTGAGGTTGGTGGGGCTCATCCTGTAGGTTTTTGTCCACACCTTAAACTTCCTGAGCTTCCTGCACTCAGCAGGCACATGCAAACAGCAAGGAAGATCTGTGTGCCCCATGCTATCTCCTGCAGAAGTGGTAATTTCAGGCTCCATCTTGGAAGCTGCTGCTTGGCCTGAATCAAACCAGGCATGTTTCTAAGGAATTAAATAGCACTGATCATCTCCCAGTGCCCAGGATTGTTCCTCAGTGTTGTTTAATTTATTAAATATTGCTGTTGATATAAAGATCTCCCAGTGCCCAGGATTGTTCCTCAGTGTTGTTTTATTGCTGTTGATATAAAAGTTATAGCTTACTCTCATTTTTCTATCTATTAGCAGCAAAAGGAGTGAGTTCTACTTCAGACTTTGTAAGCCTTCAGAAGTATTCTTAGGCAATAAATTAAGACTGGACCTTGCAAGTCTGGAAAACAAGCTCATACAGAGCTTAAGGGCTAGGATTTCCCCATTGGCACCATAAATGAAGTCTCTCATGAAACCTGGAGTGGCTCCTCACTGTAAACATCAGCCATACTCGAACTATTTGCTTATTAGAGCTCACAATTTAATTTCACATTTAGGCACCTAAAGAAAAAAACAAGTTGCTAAACACCTTTGAAGAGTAAGATCTTATTTTCTCCCTTGTTCTGAAAAAAGGTCATTTATGCAATGCCAGAATTCCTGTAGCTTACTACTTCCCAATATTATTTCAGAAGTTAAAAGCTATGATGCTGCTTTTTAATCACCATCACAGCATGACAAAAATCCTACTTACTCTGCAGTGATGGTTGTATCATTGCAATACTTACAGCTCCCTTGGGACCTGTGCAAGGTAACAAGAAGGCTGGAGGTGAGCTGGGTTCAGCCAAATAAACAAGGAGCCAAATAAGCAAGGAGCCCACAGCAGTCACTCTGTAATTATACTCCAGTTTTTTCTGCCTTGTCTATGAAGCAGAGTCACTGGAATAGGAGAGCTTTTAAAAATCAGGGAGGACCAAGGTTATTACAACTAACTATAACAACTCTTGGCTTTTTGAGGGCATTTATTCAAATGCCTCTAAGCCCTTGCTCTTCACAAAGAGAGATAAATGTAATTATCACAGTTCTAAAGTGAGGAAAGATGAGGCTTAATTAACTACTCGTGGATATACAGCAAATGAGTAGCAGAGATGGGAACAGAAACCAGTTTTCCTGACTTCCTCTGGCACCTGAATCCCAGTGCCACCTCTGCCAGGTACACACCACAGTGAGATAAGGAAGACCATACCACCGTGGGTAAAAGCTGAGACCACAGACAGTCCCAAACCCAGCTGCAGTGTCTCTGGATACACCTATTGCCTATGGTCTGGTCTGGCATTTGGAGAACACATGCTGGCATGAGGGACCTGAGTGTTGTATGTGTGAGAGACCATTTGATTGTCATAGTGTTGCCCTCCCAACAATCCTAAAGTTTACTAGTGGGAAAGAGATACCTACTGAGGCATTGCCCACCTGGCTGCTCTCTGCTGCTCCACCACTCCAGCTGTGCTAACCAGGGACTCCTGGCATTATCCAAGTCAGTGGTTTGGGATGCAGCCACAGTGATACACACCCTACACCATCCACTGAGGGCTCTTGGTTTCCAACCTCTGTCGCTTTTGTTCCAATGGCAGGAATGTTCATGCAGGCTCAGACAGGACCTGTGGCCACTGAGCCATGCACTGGGAGACTCCTTGTTCCAGAAAACTGAGCCACACTCCTGGAAGAAGAGGCTGTACTAGGAGGTGCAGAGATGAGATAAGCCAGGCACTGATTCCTCAAAGCCAGCACTTAGCTGTTGTTTTCCCAAAAGGCTGATGACGGAGAAGGATAGCTTTAAAGTGTTCTGTTCTGAATAAACAGTGCCAAAGCAGAGGAAGAGATCTCTCTTTCACCCCTCTTGCTGACTTTGGGGCAGGAATATTCAAACTCTTTTTCCTCAGTGCCTGCACAGCCTGGGTGCTGTGTCTTCCTTAGGCATCGCAGCTGTCATAACAGCTCTGGAAGTCAAGGTGCTCACGGCATCTCCACAGGCTCTCCGGAGGTTTATCCACCTGTTTGTCTTAGGGTTTTCTTTTCTTATGGTTGTGATAGAAGTTGTCTCAGCAAATCAGGAGAATTCATTGCTACACAACTGAGATCACTTTCCTGTTTGGGTCAAAATGTAACCTAAAGCTTTCAGATTCCACTCGCTGAGGCTTTCTGAGCACGCTGGTGTGTGTCTGCAGCCATTTACCCAACTCCAGGAGGCAAATCAAGTTAAAATGCTCAGAACAAGTTTTTTCTGGCTTTTACTCATGACTTATTACGTTGCAGCAGTGAAGCTTTTAAGACAAGAAGGTATTTCTACTCCAGGCTGAAATAACAGGCTTTAGCACAGCCAGCAGGTGTCTTGCTGCTCACAGCCTGGGCAATACCTGCTTTTGCTGAGAGTGGAAGTAGCTACCACTGTGGCAAGGGGTGACTTTGATGGCAGAGGGAAACCTGTAAATGGGAATCATAGCTTTTACTTCCAGCCACAATCAGAAGACCTATTTATAATTTGCTCAGCTTCCTGCAGGACAATGTTATTTTTATCCCACTAAAGCTTAAGGGCAAGCAAAGAAACCTTTGAAAATTTGCTGTCTTCACTAGATTGAGTCAAAGAGACCACTGGATGCTACATGCAAATGCATGCGTGTGCATGTATCTTCTGTTGAAGGTTCTCCAGTGTGACTTTATATTCATGGCTTTCAGGTCAGATGGCACTTAAAGATACTCAAGTGCTTGAAAGAGAGAAATGGAGACTCTGAGTCAGCGTTTGGGTGGCAGCCTGATCCATCACCCAGATACTTTCTTCCAAGGAAAAAATTAAAACAGATGACATTAAAGTGCTTATTTCTGAGAAACATCCTGAAGACTGAAGGCAAGGAGGAGGGAGGGAGAGAGGAGCAGCAGCAGCCGTCACCTGAAGGTGCTGTGGGTAGAGATGCTGCTGCAGCTCTCCTGCATCCCCTTCCACTGTGCAGATGTCAACAGCTGTAAGAGGAGCCCAGGATGTAGCTCAGGTTTTGCTGTCATTGCTGATTCCAGAAGCTATTCTGGAATGCCACCTGCTGGCATTTTTCCTCTTAACTACCCTAGAGATGAACTGTTGTGTGGTCGCATTCCAAGCCTGGAAGGAAAGAGACAAAGTTGACCTTTTCAGTGAATGTCCTTCTTGTTTTCTTGGACAGAGGTTGCCCTGAGGCCCTGTGAAAAGTCCTATTATGTAAGGGGGGAACTTGTTATGTGGGACCGGGAAAGGGGATGCCGGTGCCAAAAGAAGGGATGAGAATGGATGTGGATGAAAGAAACAAGGAAAAAAGTAAAACAAGAGAGAAAAAAGTCTTCACGACTAGTGAGGGATAAATGAGGTCTTCCATCAAGAACCAGTTTAGATGGCTCTCAAAAAGGAACATTTAAGTCCATGATTTTGCTTTTTCCATCAAAGTTTATATGGCAGAGATTAAAAAAACCACCAAAATCTTTTTAGTTTTTAGCTGAAACACTTTAAATTGGAAAGGAAGAGGAGGCACAGCTTCTGGCTGCTCTGCTTTTTGGCACCAACACCAAAATCTGCAGTGCTGATGTTTATAATCCATGACAGTCCCGACAGCCAGACCAAAGCAAAGAACAAAGGCCCGTAGTGACCAGTCACCCTCATTCACAGTGGGCAGAGCTCTGCATGCTGCTGCTGCATGCAATGGGAATAAACCTCCCAGCTGCCATTCTCCTCATGGAGACACCATCCTGCTGCTCCTCCAGCTTCCTGGCTGTGACCTGCTGCAGCTTTGAGGTTCCAGTGAAAAAACCCAAACAAACTCCCAAAGCACCCAGAGGGTCCCAAGTGCTCTGAGCAGCCTCAGAGGGGACCTCCACCCAACCCTCTACCCAGTAGCTTTATCTGAGGCCAGCCCTGGGCTGCCTCCTAGGTGGGTTGGTCTCTGGTTTTGCTGTCAGGATGGGCCCTTAAGGGGATGTCTTGTAGCTTCTCTCCAGCCCCCTGCAATGATTGCACCCCCAGGTGACCCCTGGGCTTGGGCCACCCCTTTGCTGTGTCTGGGGCTGTTGATGGAAGCTGCTACCAGCACCCAGCTCTGCTCAGAGACTGTGCTGTGGGTGAGAGCACAGCCTGTGCTGGGTCTCCTTGTCCTGCTTCATGGGACAAGGCTGGTCCCTGAAATATATATATATATATATTTCTATAGTCATCTTCTGTTCTAAGAGTGGTCTCACAAGCTATATATATATATATATATATATATATATATATATATATAGTCATCTTCTGTTCTAAGGGTGGTCTCACAAGTCTTCTTTTAGTAAGGGCTGTGAATGAAATGGTTTCTCTGAAAATCACTGTGTTGAATGATGGTGAAATCCTGCAGTTTGTGACTGCCATGAATGAGTAGTTTTGAGCACTCAACCTCTAGCCTTATCCAAGGCACAAAGATCTCTAGATAGTCTAGTTGGGAAGCCTTGGCTTTGCACTCATCCTTCTGGAATGGTCTGAGCTCTTTTCCAAGCTTTTCTTTTAAGAGACCAGTGAACTTCTGGGCATAAATCTGATGCTCACTGATGACTGGGAAGGCAGAAATGTGATTGAACAGGACTGTTCTGCTGCTGTGTATCCAATGGTCTGAGTAAACCATCCATACCTGTAGAGGTCCTTCTGGCATCTCTGAAAAGCCTCCTGCTCATGGTCAGGTAGGGGAGGCTACTGGGACTTTGAGGGGTTTTTTTGGTTTTACATACTTATTTCCTTGTGTTGCATGTAGAAGTTGATGTATAAAATATTTATGTCGCATGTGGAGAAGCCTTTTGAAGTGGAGCTTCTTCAGTAGAGTGTACTTAGGGTGTGAGTACAGCATAATGGTTTTTAGTATTTGGAGTTTTATGAAGTGATCATGATGCCTCTTCCCCCAGTAAATTCTCTTCTTTCAGACGCTTTCTGTTGTACTGCATGTTGCAGAAAAAAAGCTTTCACTTCTGCGGTGTATCACCCAGGGCTCTCCTTTTGGGTGAGCACTGCCAAGTGACAGATGTGTTCCTGCAGAGCACTCACGTGCCTTGAGAGCACATCTCTGGCTCAGCAACTTTCTCTGATTGGGAAAATGCTCTTTTTGTGGGGAGTAAAGTACAAGGAGATTTATAGCCTGCACTGATATAATGTGATCCAGCCATGACAGTCCTTTCATCATAATGACTGATGGATCTTGTTGTTATTATTCTGATTTACTACTGTAACAGGTAGGTTTGATCTACACTTGCCACAAAGAATGAACGTGTGAGGAAGGATAACACTGGAGTTGTTGTGGTTCAAACCCACTCAAGAAAAACTGCCCTGCATGTAAGGTGTGGATGTTTTATGTTGCTGGAAAAAAGCCAAAAGAAAAACCCCAAACCTTTGCTGTTTGAGTTTGCTCTTTTCAGTGTGTATTCGAATTTTTGAAAGTGAAACTCCTGAGTTCTTCTTCTCACATTGTTGATGAGTTCTGTGTGGAAGTATCTGTGGTCAGAGCAAGTCTTTAAGCAATTGGCACCAGCCCTGATTCTCTTTGATTTGCAGCCGGTGAGTTTTTCTAAGTGAGTCTCAGATCTGCTGGTGTTTTAGCACAGGAGCTTTGCAGGGAGGGCCATGTGGCACACAGGCAGATTATGTAGCCTATACATAACCTTTTTTGCAGTAATAACCAGTATCTTAAAAAAAAAAAAATACACTTGGTGAGAATGATCCTGTGTTTATCTCTCTGTCACTTCTACAAACTTTCAAACAAAATGAGTCATGATATAACTCAATTTGTGTCTGAGCTTCTAAAGCTGGTGAGAAAGGGGTGGGGACTGACTGGCCAGTCTTCTGTGTCTTGCACAGCCCACTTTCCGTGCCAGTAAGGTGCCTTAGTCTGTGAGTCTGTCAAATCCCTGTGCTGATGGCACTTTCACACATTTGAGAGCTGTAATGCAGGAGAAAAGGCTGTTGTCCTATTATCCAGAGAGCTGATAGTTCAGCTGGCTTCCTGGGCATGACAGCAAGCTGACAGTGATGGCACTACTGAGGCTTTGTGGATTCTGACTGCAGGCAAGCCTCAACAGAATAACCAGATCAAAACTGCTAACACCATAAGCTTTGCTTAAAAATTAATTAGTAGGAAGGAGGAAAAGGAGGAAGGGCGGACACTGCTTTGATGATTGAATTGCAAAAAGTAGCACCATGATAACTCTGAAGGGTGTTTGGGCTAGAACAACATAAGGTTTGGAAATATGTGGAAAATATGTTAAGAGGCACCTCCCAATGTGCACAGGGTCTGGGCTCTTACTGTTTTTTTCTGACACTCGTGGGAGCTCAGTCCTCATCAATCTGCTGCTAATAGTTTTTGAAAGAGGGGGCTGATCATGCTTCTGACCTTTCTGGATGCTTCTGGTGTTCTGAGGTTTAGATTGGATATTAGGAAACATTTCTTCACTGAAAGCATTGCCCTAGCCCTGGCATAGCCTGACCAGAGAAGTGATGGAGTCACCATCCCTGGATGTATTTAAAAGATATGTAGATGTGGCACTTGGAAACATGTTTAGTGCTGGCTTAACATTTGGACTCAATGATCTTAGAGGTCTTTTCCAGCCTAAACAATTCTAATGTTCTACATTGCCCAAGGAAAGGATTCCAGTCCCTCTGAAGAACAAGCCAAAGGACAAGATAGAGCATCTCAGGTCCAAAACACAGGTAGCCCAAATCACCAGCTGCATTGGGGGTGCACTGGGGGTAGGTCCTCATCTGCAGGAGCAGGCAGGACTCCAGTGGTGGGGGGCAGGGCCTGGGAGCTTTTGTGCGTTGAAAAAGGCTTCTGTGAGAAACTGCATTTCACCTTCTTGGGATGTAAAGCCCTTGTGTTCAGCTGGCTTTCCATGGACACACCTGGTGTCCAGCTTGAAGGAATACAGACATCTACTGCATGACTCTGGGGAGGCTGCAAAGTGACGATCTGGATATATGGGTGTGCATGCACATCTTCAGTAACATGCATTTACTGTAGGCAAAAATTACACCATTGTTTGCAGTTATGGCTTCCTTATTCTTCCTGCTAGAGCTCCCTTTTTTCTCTTCTGACTTCTCCAAAATTCCCACTTTGGCTGCAGTTTTCCCTTGTTGCTGCAATTTTCCATTGTTTCTTTCTTGCCTCAGGCTTGGTTTGTTTCTGTGAAGTTACAGTAAAAGAGGTCTCAATGGTTCTGACTAAGTTTAGAAGGGAACTGATGTTTTGTCTTAAATTTCTGTCTGAAATAATTTTTTTCATAATTTGAACACTTCCATGTTCTGAAAGGCAGCCTGGAAATTTGTCTGGAAGATGCACATGGAGTGAAGGGTGTGCTTTTTTTGCCTTCAGGAAGTAGCCAAATGATTCTGTTGAGTTATGGGTCTGAAAATACTTTTGCACATCCTCGTGGGAGAGGAGAGGTTAGACATTGGCAGGAACCAGCCTTTGGAACTGGTATTTCCTCTAAGGGAAAGGGAATGGGAGAAAATGTATGGAATACTGAGAATGAGACAGATGAGCAGATGCAGAATCAAGGATAAGGATGTGGAAAGGAGGGTGAATGAAGCTTGTGTGGTAAGATATAAACAAGGGAATCACTTAAAGGGACTGCTGCCTAAAATTTCCCTCAACACACAGACATTTCCAGCCTCTGAATTTCTTTATGGCCAGCCAGAAGCTGTGCGATTTGTTCCAAAGTTGTTCCCTGCCCTGGTTCACAGGAAGTTAACAGCTTCCAAATTGTGCCAGGATCTCACGTGGTTAAGACATGCTTGTTGTGGAGGTTTTGTAGCAGAAATACCAACACTGGTGTGAATGGAAACACCTCCCTGAAGACACCAGAAAAACAGCAGATGAAGGGTTAGAGGAGTGGCATGTATTAGTTGCTACAGAACCACACCGTGCGTTTCATGCAAAGAAATAAGCAGAGGACAAAACCCAAACTGGAGCCTTAGAGATAAGGTGACAAGATGATGACCCACAGCAGAAAAACTGTGAAATGCCCAGATAAGGGTAACAAAAGACTCCGTTTTGCCTGAAACTCTTGAAGGATGAGGCACAAGATCATCATATCCACTGCTGACAGGTATAAAAGGTGCATGCAAAAATGAAGAAGAGCCCATCCCAGAGATGCAGTGGAGTGGTGGTATTGTCCTAAGTGCTTCCTGCTGTGCTTGGCTGGTCCTGAGCAGATTGATGCATGCAGTCCTGTGTGTGTGAGTATGTTGATGGGAGAATGGGAGTGGGTAGGATCAACTTACTGGAATCTTTGTAATAAAAAGTCACTTTCCCTACCTCTAAGGCCTTGCAATGAGTTTTGTTCCACAAATTTCCCACAGTAATGAGACTAAATGTTCTAGTTCTTCTAGTAGTTCATGTAGGAGGTGATATATATCCACATACATTTAATATAAACCACAGTTGCCTTTAAAAAATACCTAGATAATTAGATTGCATAGTTGCTATGTTAAAGGAGTATTCCTACTAAAGTGAGGCACTCAGCTGCTGTGAATGGGAGTCATCTGTTTAATCTTCATGCTGCCCTCTTGTAGGAAAGCTGCTGCCATCCAAATGTTTCTCATTTTCTAAATGCTCGGCTTGAGAGGTGCATTGAATGCTGCCAATTATAGGTGACACCACTGCACTGAGGCATATAAAGTGCCACAAAAAAAGCACCATAAAGGAAATCAGGCCACCTGAGTTACCTCTCCAGCAGGCTTTCTGCATGAGAGGTTCTGGCTGACCTGGATGCTGCAGCTATAAAGGAAGGCAGCTCTCTGCTCCCACAGAAGTAAGAAAAACTGGTGCTCTGACCACAGTCCAGGTGCCTTTTCTCCCTTTCCTCCCTGTCTCTGTTCCTGGCCATGTGAGCTGTGCAAAGCAGCCACCTGTACCCAGTGAGGGCTTGGGGACAGCTCCACTGCTGTCAGTGCAAGGGGCTGGCATTTGCTTTTCTCATGGAATTGTGGGGAGAGAAACAATTAATTGCTTGTGAAACATTCCTGGGTGATAGTGATCAGGTATCCAGGAGTATAATATGTCTATGTTCTTAAAATCAATAAGGATAGAGGAGTGACACTGAGCAAACAGGGGGCTGAACGAATGCTCTTGGTTTTGTCATTCCTTCAGTGGTGGAGGAGGACCTGGGATTGTCCTGTGAGCAACAGTAATGCCATGGGATTGAATAAAATAACCTTTATGCAATTAAGAAGTTTATAAATTGAAGATACCCAGCCATATAAATGTGTCTTTGTTAATTGCTGCTCAGCTCTGCTGTTTTCCTCATCTCTTCACAGCCATCCTGTTTGAAGGAGTGGCTTGTGCAGGGGAGTTTCTGGTTCCCTGTGCCATGCTCCTGGTCTGATGCTGTGGATTCTGTCTGCCAGACACTGGACACTGCTGCAGGCAGACTCTTGGGCTGCCTTTGAAGAAGGCAAACTCACCAATCCTTAACCAGTAAGTGAGAACATCTGGGGAGAATATTTTTTATTGCTTCTTAGAAGTTCAGTTTACAGAAAACAGTGCATTGTCTTTTACCCTCTTTTTCTCACAAGAGCTGGCAGGGCTTAGTTTGAGTTACATAAATGTTTGCAATAATGTCCTTGGTCTAGAGTTCAATGAAAATATTTGGAGATCAGTCAGTGATTTTTAACATGGCCACTTAAAGTCAAGTTGAAAATACAAGGGTAGTGAGTTCCTTACTCTTCTTGCTCCCTCAAACGTAGGGATATTTCCCTGCTGCCAAAGGGTGGATCTCTTCTGCTCTCCAACAATAAAAAGCAGATGATTTTCCTTCTTAAAATACCCAAAGGGGATTGCTAACACAGATCCTCTTCTCTGTGTGCCCATCCTCATGTGCAGAGCCAAATCCCATCCCTTCTAGCAGCAAGGAAAAGCAAATCCCTGGCATTGAGGGCACCCAGATTAACCCACTGCAGGATTAGGATGCTTGAGCTGTTGTTAGAAGATTAGTATATTTGGTTGTCAACACTTGGCCTGAAAATGATTTCCAAAGAGGTCACTGACTCATGGGTGCCAGTTTGCCCAGCACATTGGGAAAGCCCTGGAGTTAAAGCAAGTGGCTGTGAGGATTAAACTGGAGCACTGAGTGTGCAGAATATCTGCAGGATGAAACCTGTCGTGGCTGGTGGTGGGGACAGGAGGCTCTGGCAGACTGATCATAATATCTGAGCTCCTGCCTTGCTGGGGAGGTGTTTCTGGGGCTTTGCTTTCTGGAGTTTCCTGCTGATGGCAGTGTGTGCCATTAGGTGGGTGAGCTGCCCACAGATGAACTTTTCTCAATTCCTGCACAGTGCAAAATGAGTTTATTTTGAGGACAGGGCCTCCACAGGGGCATCTCTAGGTAGAAAGCAATTGGCTTCCACTTTCTGTTCTGGGACTCAAACTGTCTGTGCTCATAATGTTTTATTTCAGCTGCTGGCAGGAGGATTCATGTTGAGGGTTTCTTTAAAATATAGGATGTTCCTCTTGTCAGCAGGGCACTAATACAGCACAAAGTCTGCTCATGCTAGGTCATCACCTTGTAAATGCTTACATGGCTTTCCAGTGCATGGGGGAGTGACAGTGGAGCTGTGGTCCCAGTGCAACCAGTCCTGCTCTGGTGTGTGCTGGTGTCTGAGTGCTGTGCAGCACCTCTTGGTGCTGCAGAGACTGTGCATGGGGAGGGATGGGCGTGGTAGAGCTCTCCTTCTTGAAAAGCAGCTTTTCTTCCTATTTATTTTCTTCTTCTGTTAAAACAAATGAGGGCTCTAAAGAGTCTAAAGATAGTCCCTTTAAAGATTTTTGGTAATACAGGAAGAGCCTGGATTTTCCTCTGTTTTTCAGTGGAAAACTGCCCTGATGGTAAAATAACTGTTAGTTGGAAACTGTTTTTCTCTGTCATGAGCCAGATGAATACAAAGTTATATTTGATTCAAAGCAACTTGTCTTGAAAAGTACCAACCACTGCCTGTGTCATAGAATTGGTTCCAGTGATTTCATTCAGCAGCATTATCTGGATTTCAAGACACATCCTCTTGTAAATATGGATTTTTATCACGCTTCTCTTTGTGCATCCAAACATTAGCAGCCATTTCGTGTCTGAAATTAGTATAACTGCATTTGCCACTCCTGTGACAATATAATTTTATTTCCTCAACAGGCCAGCAAAGATATTCAAATTGAAGAAATAAGCCTAAAAGTTCTCTCAGAGAAAATCCACTAGAGAAAGGTAGGGCCTTTCCATAAAAGCTTCCTTTGAGTTTAATTCTGGTATCTTAGAGCTATAGCTGTCCTGAGCATTCCCACTTTTGGGAATGCTGTGCAGCTTAGTGAAGCAAGAGACATTCAATTTTAATAACTTTATAAGCACTAAGTACATTGCTCTGTATTTTATGAACGTACCTGAGGGGATTTTTGTAGAGCTGCATGATAAAATAATTTTGAATATTTTATCCAAGGCCTGTGCTGTGATTTATTCTGAAAAAAAACCCCAAAATCTTCTGAAACCCAGAATGTGGGCTTTAAGTTTCTGCCTGGATTACAGAGTGTGGCCAGAGGACAAGGCCACCACTGTGGTGGCATTGCTTCCACTTGTCTCCCTGCAACAAGAGATGCATTCTGGAATAAGCAGCAAGAACATGGCACAGCAAGGTGTGTGGGGGGGAGGTGGGTGTGTTTTTGTTCTTCCACTTCTCCAGTGTTTCCTGCATGCAGAACTTTCCCTAGATTTAGGTCGGCATGGGCCTGGCTGACCAGCTGTGCCTAACAGGCACATGTTTGATAAAGTGACCTGTATTCAGTGAAGAATTTCAGGCCACCCATTTGTTGGATGAAAATGTAATGTCTGACATCATGCTGAGGTCATTTGGAATGTCTGATGAGTAAAGACATATATATGCCTGTACACACTAGACATGTATAAGAGGGCCATAAAGAAGACATGCTCCAGTGTGGAAAAAGGTGCATTGTAGGTTTTTATCTACTAGGAGCAAAGGCCACAAAGTGCTTGTAATGGTTCTGCTTGTACTTCAGCCCAGGCTTGCTGCAACAAGTGCTTATAAACTTGAAGGCAGTTTCTAGGACATGGGCAGAGTCACTGTGTACATATCTGGGGGGTTCACAAAGTGAAAAAAGGAGAGAAAAATGCCAATGCCACCATGCTGTGAGCTCAGGCCTCTGTCATCTTCAAGGAACATGCTATGCACAAACAGCTCTTGTTTTTGATCCATGTGTAGAGCACAACATGTTCTCTGGCTAATAAGAAATAATCATACTTAAACCACTGGTTTCCACATCAGAATACCTCCAAGGGGTGGACCTCAGAATGCCTTCAAAGGGTGGACCTCACACCTACACAGATAAATAGACAGCAACAGTGCTGGCTGGATGCCCTGCACTTCCCACAGCTGGCAAATCCATGTTCATGTGGGCTTTCCACCCCTATCTCAATGTGGTCAAGGAGGCTCCAGCTGGGTTAATTCCCAGTCCCATGATGTTTTTTCCAAAGGGTGAAGATAGTTGCTAGTTAATTCACTGCCTTTATATTTGACATGGGGCCGTTCCCAGCCAGACTGTCTGCTTGGTAAGCACTGTGGCTGCACAAGGTAAATAACATTTTGATGCTGAAGAATATTTTAAATTGGCCATAAAATTTTAATTTGAGAGGAAACAAGCAGAAATATAAAATGAAAGGAGTAGATGTGGTGAGACTGTGGTTCTGTAGCAGACAGAGGTGAAGGTGGTGATGATCAGCTTGCATGGCTTGCACTGCTTCTGTGGGGTGGGCTTGCACTGCAGGGCAGGAGCCTTTTCTATATCAAAGAACAAAAATTTACTCATGACCCAATCTCCGTCTGGGGCTGTAGGAAGATCTGAAGATGCTCACAGGATCCAGACTATGGATCTATGTTGTTTATGGTCAGACTGGATCTTAGAGTTCTTTTCCAACCTAAACTTTTCTGTGGTTCTGTGTATTATATCTCTGTGCTCATCTCTGGAAATGTTTAAGGCCAGGCTGGACAGGGCTTTGAGTAACCTGGTCTGGTGGGGGGTGTCCCTGCCCATGGCAGGGGGGTTGTTGGAGCCACATGATCTTTCAGCCCCTTTCCAATTCAAACCATTTTTATCTCCATCTTTCCCAAACTCCAAATCCAGTCTGTTTCTCCAGCACCCCCTGCCAGCATTTCCCACTCAGGAGCACTAAGATTTTGAGGTGCAGTATTTTGCTTTAAGTGCTCAGTTTCCCTCCTCCTGGCAGGGATGGGGAAGGACAAAGCATGCACTCATTAGCTACTGTCTGCCAACAAGTTGGGAACATGCAATGTTATACGAAATGTCTGGCTGTTATAAAAGGCTTTGGTTAAGTAATCACATTTCTCTTGCATAAGTGCTTGTTTTTGGGAGGCTTTGGCCAATTGGAGGCTGCAGAAGCACACAGGCAGAAAACATGTCTAACTTCTGTGAGTTTTTATTTTTCTTTTAATAATAGTAAGTGATTATTAATCTGCTGAGAGTTGTATGAAATCTCTTTAGATAAGGTTAGGAAGCGGAGACTCCCCAGCGCTGCTTGAAGCTGAACCACAGCTGTAAAACGCTGCCATAAAGCCTGTGTGGATTCCTGTGAGTAATATTTCTGATTCTTCTAATGGGTGTTTGTGACTAGAGACTGCAGGCAGGAAACGTTGCAGACATTTATTGCAAGCAGTAAGTTAGAGGGAGGCAGGAGGTGAGAGACACTAGTGAAACTATTGACCTGTTTAATAAGGCTTTCCTCCTAGACTTCTGTAAGCAAACACAGGTTTCTCTGAAGCTGTGCAATCAAGGTCCTTCCAAATATGCTAATGAAAAAGAAATGTGATGCTGAAGTCAACTACAGGACTATGGGAGGTCAGAGTTTTGGCCTGACGGGGAAGTACAGGATGAGCTAGTCCTGTGTACTGGAGCAGGAAAATGTCCCATTCTTATATTTTTATATTCTTTCCTTGATCATTGGCAAGTGTACAGTGATATTTTTCTTCTACGCTTTCATGGCTTTCAGAAATCTGTATGTCAGTTATCTCCTGAGCCAGAAATTATGTCTCTAATAGTACAATACAACTGTACAACACAATAGTACAATAGTGGAATTTTCTTTTCAGAATTTGCTAATCCAGCGTATCTGTTGAACACAACATGTTGTTCTGTGATTTGACTGACATAAATCTAGTTGGGATTTCATATCTTGCATTCTTCCACATAGGATTTTAATTTTTACTTTTTAAAAGGGTGTTTTTTCTGTTAAGGTAGAACTGAAAAGGGAAAAAACTTGTACAGACTCACAGAAAACAGAACCTCCCTTCCCACTTCCTTGTGACGTGTCTGGATGCAGCCCGTTCTGTGAACAAAGCCTGGAACTATAAAACAATTCACTGAAGTGGAAACTGGAATTTATTGTTCAAGACTGAGCAATGTGAAACAACTCAGTTGTTACTCCTGCCAACCCTGGAAAGCATTGAAGTGCCACTGTAGAGAGAAAGCAGTTCAAGTGCTGAGCTGTGAGGAGAAATAAAGCTGTTGCCTATAGCTGGGTGCATGTGTGCTTACTCTTAGAGGTGGCACTAAACTTTTCTGGCATAGAATAAATGCTGGACTAATGGAATTATCTTGGGAAAGCTCAAGCCACTACTTACTAACTTTGAAAAATTGTAGAATGTGGATTTTATAGTCTATAAAGTTCTTGAGACATGCTAAAGCAGTTAAAGCTTATTTGCAGGCAGTAGATGAGGGGGTAATACCACCATGAAAGGAAGTTAATTTGTCAGAGTTATAGGATTAGAGAGGTAAATGTGAAAAGTTATGTTGAACTAAAAGACACTTGGCTGCTAAGTGAAGACTTCAACATTTTCATATTTGCTTCCTGGAGTGGGCAAAATTGATAAGCCTGTTTGCTTCAGTAAAACAGTGATGCCAGATAAGCTAATTTTGTGGGCTAATTATTTAGGCCATTGTGAAAACCTTAGGCAAACCTAAGTTATGGCTCTTGCAATGCAGGGTGGCAGAGCAGGTGGCTCTCCCAAAGCTTCTCATCTCCATTCTGCAGCCTCACAAGATCTCGTCAAAGGGAGATGCTCCTAGCCCATGCAAAGGACTTTTTAGTTCTAATGAAAACTCCACAAATAGAAGTTGGCAGTTAAAATTTGTGAATTTACAATATTATTTCTAAAACAATCTCTGGGATGTGGAACAAATCCATGCTTCCTTTAGGATAAGCCAACAATATCTCTAATGTGTTTCAGAGTAAGATGGATGCTCTACATAAGTTGAAGATTTTGGTGATGTTTCTGTCTCTGGCTACTTTCACGGTCATGGTGATAATGAATGCTGGAAATGCCACTGGGACTTTCAAAGGTAATGCAAGCAAATTTCCTTCATTCAGAGGTGGGTTTCATGCTTTATATCATGCGATGATACAAGGTGGCTTAGATGGAATAGATGCGTTTGCTGCCTCATCAACTCTCCAAAGACACCTTGTTCTGTGAAAGGTGGAAGTAGCTGGCACATCCTCCAGGCTTACAGCCAAATGAACCCTATCCAGTCCCTTGAAATCCAAATAATGTCCCTGCTGCACCTGGATCTGATGGTGGTTGAAAGGCAGTCTTTGCACACCCTTGAATCCCTAGTGGAAGAGGTTCAGGATGCTGCTGTGGGTTTGTAGATGACACTGGTGCTGCATTTGAGCACTGAATCTGGCTGAAACTGCCAGGAAGGGCCATCATGCCATCCTCTGGGTTACACAGACAGCTGTTCTTTCTGGTTCTGTCTAAGAGGGTAGGTGCATGGTGTTCACAATAAGGGACAGTGATCCCAAAATGGATGTCTAAACCAACTGCAGCACGTGACTGGTTTGCACCAAGGGTGTGCTCTCATCATCCTTGAACCCACTGAGGCAGGGAGGAATATTGAAGGTTAAGGAAAACCAGAAGTCTTTCCCCATCCTCTGGATGCAATAACACTTTTGCCTGCAATAACATTCCACAGGTCTGTTCAGGACAACCCCTGGAAACATCTCAGCCAAATACAGCACTGATTTCACCCCAGCTGGCTGGACTTTCCTCATCTGGAATGTCATCTACGCCTGGCAGCTCGCCTGGCTCCTCTACGCCTTGTCAGGGATCTGTCGAAGGTATTTTCCCTATTTATTCTTTAGAGTGTAAATGACAAGGGACAGTGACTCTTCTCTGTTGGAGTAGCTCAGTCTCTTACCTTCCTTTCAGGGGTTTCTGACAAGGGCAAGCCCATTGCCATCTATCTTGACTTGACATGTTGAAGCTCTGTGGCTGGAGCATCTCTCATGTCCAGCATCCAAAGCTGGGAAGCAGGTTGCAGGTGTACATGAACTCCTCTAAAGTGTGGACAGCTATCAAAGTGTGTAAACTTCTCTATGAGGCCTCATTTCCAGCAATTCAGGGAATCTGACAGATTTACCCCGTACCTGCACTTACCCACTGCTAGAGGCTGAGAATCCACAGGGGCAAAATTAATGGATTACAGAGCTAATGTTCTGGGTTTACTTTCTGTTAGAGATCAAACAACCAGCACTGGGGAGTCTCTTGGTTTGTTAAACTGGACTGGAAACTTTTCCTGGGGCTATGAGATTAATAACTGCCTGACAGGGAAAGCCACAGGTATTTCTGTATTGTATCAAAGAAGGACACAGAGGAGAAATAGTCTGATTTAAGCCAAAATGTTTAATTCCAATGTAAAGTCCCTCCTAATATAACGAAAATGAGGCCAGAAAGGTTTGTTTGGTCAATGCAAACATTGTTTTCCTCTCTCCATACCCACTTTTTCCTGGCAGGAATGAACTTGGATATGTCTTCATAAAGCCAGACTTGCTGCCAACACCTTTTTATGTAGCATGGTGTCTGAATAATGGCCTCAATGTTGGATGGCTCTTTCTGTGGGACCGAGAGTAAGTTGTCTTCTGTTACAAATACTTTTTAAGACTGTTGATGGGATCGTCCCAGTACTGTTTTTTAACTCTATGGATTTTTTCCTTTGTGTGTGAACACTTAATCACGCCTGTAAAACTCTATGCCAGGCTTTGACAAAATGTAGCCTTCATATAAGTTTGGAGGTTTTGCATTATGTTGTCATCTTGCCCATGAAACAGATTGGTCATTGAAGTCTAAGATCTCCTCTAAGCTGCTGCTCTACATTTTTACCTGCACAGGTAAGACAGGAGCCATGCCTCCTTCATTAATGCAGCTAAGCTCCTTGCCTTGGATGGTTTCCATAATGATGGTCACATTAAGGGCTTTTGAGAGCACCACTGTCAAGAGGTGAAGAAATAACTTGCAGTCAGGAAAACAACTTCATGATTAACAGAGTAAAACAGCAGCAGCAATATGTCAAAATGAGGGCTATGTGTGGTATTACCTTTATTAAAGGCTGATCGACTTAGAGCCAGTAAGGGCCAAACACTAAAGCTACAAATTAGGGCATTGTGACACCACTGGGAAAAATGTGATGTCTATTGTGTGTGTACATGTTCTTTGTCCTAGATACCTCCTTCCAGCCCTGGTGTTCCTGGCAGTCCTCTCTCTTACCACGTGTGCCTCCCTTTTTGTTTCCCACCGAGCCTTGAGCATCCATTCCTCGTGGTTTGTGAAGGCTCACAAAGCTGACCTCTGGCTCATCCGCATTCTGGTAGGTGGATTTTGAGAAGCTGTGCAAATGATAAATAAAAACAACCTCTGTGCAGTGCTTGAGGTATCGAGTGAAAGATCCAGTGGCAGAACATGGCTAAGGAAAGATTTCTGCCACACACGGAAAAGTTCCTAGCAAACCTTCTGGAAAGACATCTACATCTCTTGGCACAAGCTGGGAGTGGGCTCTGTTCTTGGCACTCCTGAAACACCAGTGTAACACATATCTGAGCTGGACCTGCCCCTCGGGACTCCAAGGCTTCACCTTTTCTCTGTGTTGAGGGACTTTTCCTGCAGCTAGGTCCAGGAGTTTGGCTTAACTGCACCGGGGCCTATGGGTCACCAAAGGCAGACAGAGTGTGTCACTCCTGTCCTCCTGCTGTGCTGCATGGCAGGTGCAGAACGGGCTGGCCCTGTACTTGACGTGGACCAGCATCGCCACGCTGCTCAACTTCGCCGTCGTGCTGATCTACAAGTGGGACGTGCCCAATGAGAAAGCAACCACTGCTTCCCTGAGCATCCTGGCTCTCGGCCTGGTGATATGGTGAGCAGCCCCAAGGGTCCCCACCGAGCCTCAGAAATCCCTTCCACCACTCACCAATGGTGACCAGCTGTTCCAATTCACTCATCACTTGTCCCTCTCCCAACACCGAGTACAAAGGCCTCTGTTATAATTCACGGCAGATGAATTGGGAGTCTGGCCAGAGCTTTTATCCCCTGACCTCAGCAATGCCAATAAATATTGCGGACCAGGAACATGTTTTTGTGACTTACATGAGCTCAACCTGCCTTAGGTTTACAGCTGAAGGTGTGATAGAGAAACCATATGAAACATGGCTTTATTTTTCCCTAAAGTTACCTTAAATAAATTATTTATGAACTTTTTGAATATTAGTAAATGAAAAATTTTGGACTCTTGTCCCAGCCGGCCGACAAAACCCTTCATTCTCTGTCCAATTATTTTCTTAGGGAATGGAAAACAAAATACAGAAAAAAATCTTACTTTGGTCACTCTTTTTCTCCACAGGTTTTATCTAGAAAACTACCTTCTTGACAAGTATGTGCGCTACAACCTGACAGTCTACCCAGTGGTGATAGCAGCTCTGACTGGCAGCCTGTGCAGGAGCGGCTCGTTTTCATCCCCAATGACCAACGATGTTTTTATAGGTGAGTCCTGTAAAAGAAGGCCTGTAAACACATCTCCCTCTGTATCGAGGGCAGAGAGACTTGCCACTTGAAAAGCATTATTTGTTAAAAGCAGAACTAGGGACATATTTGAAAGTATTTGTTTTGCTAAGGAGAGAGCAGAGCAGAAATCATTGCCCATGAGCCTCAGGGCTGAACCCAAAGCTTGTGCTGTCTCAAGTTCACTTCCCAGTGCAATATGTTTGTCCTGTAATCCTCCATCACCCACTTGGCTCCTCCAGCAGCTCCATCTGATGTAGGACAGGAAAGGAAAAGCAGGGCTGGGATGAAGGCTGTGGACTTCCATTTGCCCTGTATTGTTGGACATATTGGAGCAGTGCATGAGCTTCTGACCCACGGAGGGCTTCACATTCTCCTCTCCCATGCAGAGCCCAGGCTAGCCTTAACAAGTTTTCCTGGGATTATCTGGTTGCTGCCAGCCACTGTAGCAGAATTGAGTGTAGTCATCCATGGTAAAAGGGCTTAAGCTGTCCAAATTCTGTACAATCACAGTCTGGCAGAAGCTGTACCATTATGAGCAGTTTTGTGCTGGCATGAAAGGCACTGAGCTGTGTGAACTCTGAATCCTGCTGAAACAGTTTGAGATGCCTATTCCCATCACGGGGTCAGTAGAAGGGAGCATGTTCCCACCCTTCAGCTTTCCCACTGCCACATACCAGTGGCCAAAGCTAAATTCTGGACTGGCATCACCACTGGAGCTGCTCCAGTACAGTTCTCTCTGCTGTAAGTGCAGCTGGAGCCCGGCCATGTCTGAAAACACCTGGCAGGACCTGGCAAAGCTTGTCTGCCACAGCCATGGGGGCACTGGAGGCTCGTCTCCTGACGGCTGTGGCCACCAGGAATGTGGAGGTGCCTCTGGCAGGCAGCTCTGTTCCTGCAGTAGGTACATTTCCTACCAGCAAAACTTCATTCTTAGTGGTTCAGCTTGTTTGGCTGGTAGGACGAGTGTGCTTTTCCCAAACTAGTACGTGTTTCTTTATATAGTTCAACTATTCTTGGAGTGTTTTGTTAATGTAATGGATTTTAACTCCTGTGTCCAGGAAGCCTCCCCCTTTTTAGACATTCCTTGACCTGGAAGCATTGGGCAAGTTTCACTGTATAGCAGTAAAACTCTGAGAGATACAACTCAGGGGTTAATGGATCCTGTACAGACGATTGTGTTTTTTTTCTCTTTCCCTGAATACCCTTGTTCTGGGAGCTAAAGTATGACAAGAGGCACTGTCTTTTTTTATGCTCTAACATGCCTCTGTGTTTTTTCCCCAGTTGTTCTTCTGGCACTGACATGCTTGATCTTTGTTGTTCGGCTGGGACTAGTCACATGGAGACACTGGAAGAGACCACTGGAAACATCAGAATTCCGAGGTCCATCAGGCACAGTGGCCTGAGACCTCTGGCACACTGTGGCTGATACTTGAAAGGGAAAAAAAAGAATTTGGCCTGTGCTGGTTCCTTCCTTCCTGTATCCATTTCCTCGTGGAAATGGATACAGGAAGGAATATTTGGAATATTCTCTATTCCAAATGCAGATGTCTTGTGTCTGCAAATGTGTCTTGCTCCCACATTCTCTCAGATCAGCTACTCACAACCCTGTCTTGAATTCCTTTGATTTTACCCTGGAAAAGTTCAGGAAAAGGTCCTGAGCAGCCCTGTGCACCTTTGTGATGCCTGGGCTGTGGCTCTCTTCTCCTGCCAGTGCAAGGAGGGCTGCCAACAGGCACCCAGCAGGCTTGCACTCACAGTTGTTCTTGTTTTTTCCTTGGTAGCTCACTTTCTTTGAAGTGCAGATCCAAGTAATCTGTCTCTGGGGTTCCAGGGGAGCAGTGGGAGGTCTGTCATTCCCTTGGCCATCGGTGCTGAGCATCCTCCAAGCCCTGGTGCTGTCAGCAGATCTCCTGCAGGCAGCCACTGCTCCTTTTCCTGCTTCTCTTTGGCATGACAGGAACAGACACTACAGTTTGACATCTACCTTTGCAGTGTCAGCTCTGCTGTTTGATATTCAAGGGGGCAGGGGCAGTGACTGAAGATTTCTGACACAAATGTGTTGCCTTTCCCTGAGCTGTGCACAGCTTGGGCTGGCTGGATGTCTCTCACTGGGGGAGGGTTTGTGGCTACTCTGGAAGGAGGTTAGATGTACAGATGAGCTGGTGCCTGATCTGGGGTGAAGCCTGATGCTTCAAAGGAAGCCTTTAAAAAAAAAAGAGAAATATTGAACCGGTAGAACGAGTTCATCCTGGATCAGTGCCTTCTCATGTGGCTTCACCACTTCTGAGTTGGGATTAGGAAGCCTAAAACTGGATTGACTGAATTTTTGGACCACTGCCTTTCCTTCCTGTGCCTAATTGTGAGTTGCTGGTGCCTAACAGGTGTCTGGAAAGTCTTTGCACCAGGAAGGTGCTTTCAGTGCATCTTGCAGTATTATTAACAAAACTAAATTCTAAAATAACATGTGCTGTTGTTTACGTTTAGCAAAAACCAAAAGTGTAATGCAACTCCTCTCATCATTCTGGTGTTTCTTTTTTTTTTTTTTTTTTTTTTTTTTTTTTTTTTTTTTTAATTATCAAATAAATCAGCTAATTCTACCACTCTGCCACTAACTCTGTAAATCATCTAAAGCAACTGTCCTGGCCACCACCTCACCCATGTCCAGGGTTCCAGCGTGACTCTGGTCCCTTGCTGGGATCTCATGGGTGTAGCTGCTTCCACTGATTGTTAGCCATGGAGGTGAAGGGTTGGAGGATGTAGATTGCTAGGTATGATTTAAACTCCTTTGACCAGCATGCTGTCAAAGTTAAGTTTCTATTTTATAGGCTCTGTCATGTTCAAAGTTAAGTTTCTATTTTATAGGCTCTGCCTCCCAAGAGCCCAGCTAATAAATTCCCAGCAGCCTCTCCATAAGCTGCCTTCTTTAATACAGGGGTATTAAATCCACTGGCATGGGGATTAAGGGGTCCAGGCAAGGTGAGAAGCTGCTGTGAGGCTCTGCAACACTTAATGCACAGGAAGGTTTTGCATCCTCACCAGCAAGAGCGCTGCAAACAGCTCCTGGACTGGGGCAGCTGCACTGCTTTTCCACAGAACATTAAAAATGCATTCAGGAGGTTTCTTGATATCTGTACCTTGTTTCTGTGCTGGCCACATGACCAGAAACTATATCAAAGAATGCAATTAATTATCTGGGGAGAGTTGACAGGGCTTTTGCAAAGGCAAGTCCTGTCTCACAAACATGAAGGGCTCAAAAAGCACAGGCAAGGGTGAGCTGTCCCATACTGCCACTGGCCTCCACAGAGGCACAAAAGCTGCCAAGAAAATCAAAGTCCTCCCACTGGAGATTAAAGCTGGGAAGCAGAGGGGGTGTTTCTCCAGGAAGGGAGCTTGCTGGAGCCACATGTCATGGGCTGGATAAGGTGGTCACTAAAATGAGGGGATGGCTGCAGGATGGACAGCTCTTTAGGATGGTAAAGGAGAAGGTAGACTGGGGAATTGCAAAAAGCTGTCATGGAACAGAGAGGACAGAAGTCATTGCAGGGGTGTCCCAAATGATGCTGTGCTACACCTTGCAAGTGACACCTGGCCCCTGCCACTTGGGCACAGGGTTTGGGGTGTTGGCAGCCATTCTCACCCAGACATTTCCACACCTGGCAGCAGCAGAGGTAAATCATGTACCAGGAATGGCAGAAAAGGAGTAAAACTTGCAACACCCTCCTGCCTCTCTAAAGCTGCTGTGCACCCACATCTTGAGGGCTTTGTGCAGCACTGGTCCTTGCACTCCCAGGAGATTATTATGGGATTGGGAAGAGCAGTGGCAGGAGTGAGATGCCTCCCTGCTCATCCCTGCTCCCCAGAGCTGAGGAGCAGCTCAGGAATGTGAGCCCCTTCCCCACGGGCACCTTGATGTGGTGGCACAGGGCTCTTCCCCCTCTCTCACCACTCCAAAACCAGCTGTGAGGAGAGACCCAAAGGCCCTTTTCTGATGAGATGCTGCAGCAGCACCCATTTAATCTTTGCAGACCTCCCTGTGAGAAAGCCCCTGATACTGCCCTGCAATGATAATGCTGAGCTACCCCAGCCCTCATTTGGCCACCCACAAATAATTTCCTGGTCCCCAAAACCCTCTCCAAGCCCCATTTTCCCATAGCTGGGGCCCACAGAGGTTCCCACAGCAGTCCCAGCACACAAAGCTCCAGCCAGCTTTGGGAAAAATGGCTTTTCTTGCATTTACAGCAGGAACAGGAGCCTAAAAATAAACCACCTGCCCCTTTCTCTTTCAGTGGGCAGGGGGGAAAGCAGATAAAAAATTAGTGTGACCCTTCCTGTTCCAGACTTGGGGACAAAGATAGCTTCAAGACTATTTTAAAGGCTTTTTTGTTTTTCTTGAAATGCCTTATTTTGACTTGTCTTTCCAAAACCACCAGTACATGATTTTGCCCACAAAAGATTTTTCTTTCGGCAGAGCTGCATTTCAGAAAGCTGGAAGCCTGCCAACCTTTTAGCAAAAAATAATCAGCCCAGCCTTTGTTTCCATGAGGGATTATGGGATTTGGGTGAATTTTACAGGATTTAAAATTTCTTGGAAAGCTGGTGGCCTGAAGAAGGCAAGGCCTGAAAAATTAGCTTAGTTTGTGAAAATGTGGTCCTGAAAACGTTAATGTCTCTTGTAGCCCAGTCTGGGATGTGACCCAAGCCCCCTAGATCCATGAGGCTGGAAGATGGATGGGGCTGGCAAAGCCAGGCATGATGAGGTTCCCAGGACATGAAGGTTTGCTTTGCTTTCTGATACAAAATCTGGGTTTAGACTTCTCGTCCTGTGCAGAGATTCCCTCTACAAGGAAATAGGGAAAAGCAGGGTGATCTATAAAACACCACTGGGCAGAAAACTGCATTACTGTGTCTTGGGATGTGTGGGGATGCTCCTTCCCCAGCCCGGGGCCAGCTCCTGCTCAGGCAGCCTCCATCTGAGAATGACCCATCATATCACAGTTTTTCCATAGGGATATATTGGCTGGGCTGGATATTTCTGAGGTTACTAGGCTGTTGTTTTCAGCAAAAGTTTCTGTGAAAATCTGATTCAAAAAAATGTTGCATGGAGAAGTTGTGGGGCAAGGCAAATATGCATTTGAACGGAGAAAACAAATGTGTTAATTCAAAAGGAATTCTTTTTAAAAAATGAAGCTATAAGACCCTGGGTCAGGCTCTCATTAAAGCCCACACAGCTCCCAGAGAAAACCATGCTTCGTTTCTTGCCTTAGGACTCAGCTGGGTCCTCTTCAGCATGGTGGGAGCTGATGGGAGGCTGGGATGGGGGCAGTTTCCCTTTGACACCTCCCACCAGCAGCAGCTTGCTCCAAGCAGAGCTCCCTGTACCTCATCCTGCCCACAACCCCAGAGCACTGCACCCCCTCGTGATGCTCTTGGTTACAGAGCTCAGGCAGAGTCCAGGCAGGAGCCTCACCTGCTGGGCTCCCAAAAAACAGAGCACGCAGGCAGGGGAGACATTGTGCTACAGACTAATTTGTTCTTGGCTTAATGCTACCCTCAGGACTAATTACTTTATATTAAAACATCTGTGAAATGGAGTAATAAATAAAGCTGAGAGAGAGGAGATGTTACTCCACGATGCAAAGCACCGGAACAGAAAGCAGCATTGCTTTTCATCTGCAATTCAGAGCCACTTTGCAAACCCATCTCCTGGCTGCATCCAGGGGCAAGGGGCACAGTGGGATACTGGGACTGCTGCTGAGATATGGGCACAAGTGGCACCAGCCACAAGGGCCACCACCAGCAGGAAAACATGGAAACTGGAAAACTCTTCTCATGTTGAAATGTTGGAGGAGCTCCGGCCTCGGAGAGGGAGCGCAAAGACCAAAAGGTGGCTCCAAAGGTGGCACCCCCAGCACCCCAAGCCCAGCCCTGGCTGGCTGTGCCCCCATTTCCTTATCTGTGATGCAGAGATGAACAGGACAAACCTCTCTGTGGAGATAAAAGCGTGGAACACATGCGAGGATGATTAAAGCCAGCAGCGCCCTTTGCTATGCACACAGCTTAAACACGCTGGGCCCTCCCGGGCTCTTTGAAAACTGTTAGATGTTCTCCAGCTAAATATTTATTTTATCTGCCGGGACAGCAGGACTCATGCATGGGCTGAACATGTGGGAAAAAACTGCTGGAGCAGCCCCAGAGTCTGACCCTGCTCCCAGCAGAGCTGGAGCACTGCTCAGCACATGCATTGCCTGTGTGATAGCACCATGGACCTTCCCTGCTGGGAAATTCGACTCAAAGCCCTTGAATGGTACACAAGGATGCTGTGTTTTCTCCCTTCTCTTTGGGAAGCAAAGGTCTTGAAGCCTTTGGCCAAGAAGCTGGTAAAATGTGATGTTTAATCAACCAAGAAGAGATTGACTGTTGCCTGCTCAGGGTGGGGCCAATTAGGGAGTGCTGGAAGTGACAATGACATTAGCTGGTAACTTGGGTTGCCTCAACACTGTTCTATTTAAAATATGAGCTTAAAAAAAATGGTCATTACTGAAAAGTATTTAGCTTGACTAAGTGGTCTATGACACACAAAAAACCAAATTGTGTTTAGGCCTGTGGTTGCCATTGCTTACCCTGGTGGCAATGCATATTTTGCCACTTATTTTGCAGGAGCAGAATAGAGGAATATTTTGTTGTGAAATGGTCTCAGGGCTGAGAGAGGAGCACAGGGACTGAGCAAAGACATCTGAGAGCTGTGTCAGACCAGCCTGGGAGCCAGAGTCTGGGTTTCCTTGTCCTAGTGCTTCACCTTCAGCCCATTAAAAATGGCATGGACAAAACACCTGCATGCTGTTGTTGTTTTGGGCTGTGGTCTGGGCCAAAAATGCAGCCTCCTGGGAGACCCACTGTGTTTCTCTTTGTTTATGGGGTGCCTTTCAGCCTGCAAATATGTTTCTGCCCAATCCTACTACCCTTGTTATAAGTTCCCTCCAGGAGCAGCAAAGTATTTGGTAAGAAAAGTCCCATCAGACAGAAGCTCATCACAGGTGCCCTTTGAGAAGACCAGAAATCATGAGGAGACACCCACTGTGTGCCTGATGCCAGCAGCAAGGGCAAAGTCATGGCCTAGGGCTGCACATGTCCCCCATCACTGCTGGAGCAGGTGGAAGTGTTCCATGAGGCATTTTTGTCTGATGGCTCCCTGATACCCAGGACAGACCCTACACACCAGTCATGCCAAGCACATTCCTACCCTGATGCAGCAAACCACTGTTTGGATGCTTCTGACATCTCCTTGGGAAGTCACTGCCCAAGGAGATGCTTTGGGACACTGTATTTATGTCTCTCTGCATTATCACTCTATCAGGAACACCATCTCTCCTACCCGGAGCTCACCTGGCCAAAAGATGATAGGAAGGACATACTGTCCACATAACACTAGCCAGAGGAATGCATTCTACTCAAAATAGTAGGAAGAAAAGCTGGTGGTTTAGTGGGATGGATGGATGGAAAACCAGGAAAAACACTGCTGTGGTTTTGTCAGACAAGAACATCTTGTTCAGCCAAATGCAAAGGTGCTCCTTGAGGACACTCCTGCAGAGACAAGGAGACGGGTGATGGCAGTGATGTTGGTGCCTGGCTGGGAAAATGTAAAGGAAGCATTTGAGAATTATCACAGCATTACCACAAAACATATGCAGGCAGGGTAGGAATGAGGTCAGGACTTCAGTAGCACCTGATCCTTTTTCCTTTTCTTCCAGCACTGGCAGCGTGTGGAGGAGGGGAACGTGGTGCTCCTGCCCATATTCCAGGCTGAGGGCAGGGAGGATTCCTGCTGCCCTTTGGGAAATTTGGTCACACAGCTGCTATCAGACTGAGGTGTCCCCAGTGCTGGGGCTGCTCCAGCCTTCAGTGGCAGTGGGGACACTGATGTCAGGCAGCACCTGCTGCCTGATCCTGCAGCAAATCCAAACCCTGCAGAGCCATGGCTGCTTGTGGATTTCTTTGCTCTCTGCAGCAGGTTTTTGAGTGCAGTATCAGCTGCAGGTTATCAGCTTGGGCAGGGAGAAGCTGAAACAAAGCAAAAATCCATCCCAAAAATGCCCATGATACTGTCCTGCTGAGCTGCCCGGGTGACCTCACTCAGATGTTGTGCCCATGTCCCTGTGTGGGATGCCAGCCCTGCCCACCACCCATTCTCTGCCTGAAAACCTGTCCCTGGGGCTTCCCCCGAGGGTATAAACCCGGCAGAGATGGTGATGAGTTACAAATGGGCGCTCCTTAAGCAGTCAGGAACTGCAGCCCCGGGGTGTGTGCCCGAAGCACCACTCCACAAAGCCAGAATTAAACCCGGCCAAGGTTTAATCTGCTCTCTGGATACTGAGGGCAGCCTGCACGTAGGCATCCACTGATGAGTGCAGAGAGCTTGCTGCAGTCATTTGTGATGATTTCCAGTGGCATGAGGGTGCAGTGAGATGGGTTTTTTTTCAATATTAATGAACCCTTCTATGTTTCATTCTGTTAAATGGGAGGAAGTGAGCAGCACGAGGTGTCCTGGGGCTGGCTTACACCATGCTACATGAAACTCAAGCTCTTGAGAGATGAACTTTAGCCCTACCAAAAAGCTCCAGTGCTAAGTTTAAAAACGCTTTGCTCCCACCCACTCAGGGATTGCGGATGTGCTGCTGAATGGGCAGGCAACAACTTCAGCAGCTCAGCCAGCCCGTGGGGCTATCCAGCGCCTGAGGGCAGGAAAACAACTCCCAGCAAGACTGGGGCTTGGGGCTGGCATAAAGAGAGTCCACATTAGGAAGGCCCCAGGGCATCTCTAGGATGAGACCCACTTGTGGGGTTTCCCATGGTGTTGCCTTTGATGTGTGCTCAGAGAAGCCCGTGGCGGAAAAGGAGCTTCCATTTCTCGCCCTCTTCCACTGATGCAGTCCAGATGCAGAAGTGGTTGAGCCTCTGGAAAGATGCAAGGCTTGGCATAAAGGGTTGGGCTTCCTCGCTGGCCCCAGCAGCCTGCTAAGGGCTGTTCCCTCGTTACTCATCTCCTCACACCCCTCTAGAAACCTCTTGATCTTCAAACTTCTTTCAAAAGGCAAAAACACTCGGTGTGAGGCAGGACTGGAGCAGCTGCCAGCACGCTGCCTTCCACAGCACTGGGATGGAGATGGTCAGGGAAATTACTCCAACTCAGCTGGTGAAACAAGAATATTTTTTTTCCCCCTTCCCTCTTCTGATAGAAAGGCAGCTCTTTCCCTCAGCCATGATGGGATCTCCTGTCTTTCAACACTTTGATCACAAATTGAAGCAGTGCTGGGTCTTTACTCTCTGGAACAGTGCTTGCTGTGAGCAGCATCTCCAGCAGACATTGTCCATCTCTGCACCAGATCCAGGATCTGCTTCGGGCTGAACCTGGTGGCTGGGCAAGGATAAGTGACATCACAGCCTGAAATCCTGATTGTGGTTCCCAAGCTTCGTTTGTTTCTCCTCTGCATGTCCAGGAAATTATTTTTTAAGAGTCCTGGATGGTGCCACGGCTTTAAGGGAGTGCATGGAGAACGTGGCCAACCCAGGAAATATTGGGGGTCTGTTGCTCTGGAAGAAACATCTCCCCTGAAACCCTGTGAAAACAATTCCCCTGTGGGCAGCAGTGATCTGGCTTGAGATGTCTTCAAGGCTGGGCCTGATTATTTTGTTACACTGAAATTATTCTAGTGAATTTTGGGAGGGTGGCAGTGCATGAAATGCCGCGTTTAGAAGAGGCCTGGCTTCTGACCCCTGCACAGCCAAGCTCTCTGCTCAAGCTTTCCCAACCAGGGTGTGCAAAGCAATGAAGATCCTCCTGAAGCTCCTGACAGCTTGTCAAAGGAGAGGTTGTGTGCACTGAAGGCATCCATGACACAGAGTACAGGTCTTTCTGGGGGTTTTGTCCTGCAAAACTGGATTTCAGGAGGGGCTTGTTGTTGGCCAATGGTTTCTGTCTTCATCACGAGGGGTTGAACAGGCTTCAAAGAGAGCAACAAATGCAAAAACCCATTGGATAACTCATAGGTCAGAGGCTTCAAGATGACACCCCCACACACACTTTGCAAAGAAAATACAGGATAATCAGGCAAGAAAACCTTGAAAATCCCTTTTCCAGCCAAAGCAGCCCGACTGTGTCCCTGGGTAGCTCTCTTGCACGGTTAGAAAGCCTCTCCACTTCCAAGCTGTACATAAACACATGCCATATTCCCCATCAGAGGGTGATAAACACACTTTTAACTCGAAGTGTGTTTATCTGTTGGCTGACAAGCGCCGCTTAAGAGCTCCGTTTGCCGAGTCCTGCAGAGGCATCCTCGCTCCCGATGCCAGCAGGGTCTGGAGCGTGTCTGGTGCTCCGCAGGGGCAGAGCTGTCACCCAGCCCACCCAGAGCTCCACACGCTCTGCCTGAGGCTGGATTTTGTTTTGTCTGAAGGCTCAGCCTGCCTGAGCCCACGGCAGGGCAGGGCTGCCCGGGCTGGCTCCCGGCTCTCCAAAGGAGGAGCCACAAGCGCTGGGGGCTCTCGCTGTGCCCGCGGGTGCTGAAGCTCCCAGGACGCTTTTGGAAGAGTTTGCCCGCAAACCGTGTGCCCACAGAGCTGGAGCGGGGAAAAGTGTCCTCCTTCAGCTGAGTCCCGGCCAGGGAAATTTGGGCATCCTCTGCCAGGATGTGATTCCTCTGTGGGGGCAAATCAGTGCAAACGATCCTCCAGGCAGGGGGGGAATGATCGCGCCTTCTGCTCCGTCTGCTCAGCCTCCTCTTCCTCCATGCATTTCCCACTGCATTTCAGCACAACCTGGGCTTCTCCAAAGCCCACTGCCCATCCCGCTCTGCTGCTGAGGAAAGCATCCCCCGGACAGGAAAATATCCCTTCTCCTCCCACCTGAGGCTGCAGCTGGAAATGCAGCACAAGACAAACGGGCTCTGGGATTTCTTGGAGGGATTTCGTGGGAGGGCGTAGAGCACCATCTAGTGAGGGGACCATCAGCCAGCCTGGGCACCAGCTGAGACCAGCTGCGTCCTGGAATCAGAGAATCACAGGATGGTTTGTGTGGGAAGAGCCCTGTGAGACCATCGAGCCCAGCCATTGACCCAGCACTGCCAAGCCCACCGCTAAACCGTGTCCCCAAGCGCCACATCAACGCCCTTTTGGAGCACTTCCAAGGACAGGGATTCTACCAGATCCCTGAGCAGCCTGTTCCAGAGTCTGACCACCCTTTCAGTGGGGAATATTAAATTATTAAGACACGATTTTCCCTTCAAGAACCCTTTCTGGCTTTAACTGCAGGTGCTTGCACCCTGAGGAAGGCACTGAGCAGGACCTGGCTTGTCTTCTCCCAGGGTTTGCACAGAGAATATTTGTATCACCAGCAGAAACAGTGGAGATTAGAAAGGAGTGCAACTTCTTGTGGTGGCTCTTTTTCCAGCTTTCTCCTGTCCCTTCTGGAGGGAACAGGGCAGCTGGAATTGTTATACAGACAAAAAGCAAAAGTCTTGCTCACAGCTGAGCACAGCTGGGCTGGGCATTGCTGCCACAGCTGAGCAGAGCCTTTTGTCAAAGGGCCTGGGGAGAATTTCAGCTTCCCTACAGCTCCATGTGTTGAGACCTCAAATTGTTTTGTTCTAGGAAACCTTAAAAGCACCCAAAACCTCTTTCCTGTTGCTCTTTTTTTGTTGTGTGACCTCTGTCTCTCTGTGACTTTGGCCTGAGAGGTGGAGAGCCAAGACCCCCTCACAAAGGCTGTGAGATGCTGCCCACCTCCCAACCTGCCCCTGCAGCTGCTCTAATTAAAACCTCAGGGATGAGCTAACATGGCTAACATCTCTTTTGTTTGGATGTGTTTGAAGTGCCTCGTTGCTTTGGGCAGTCTGGGCTGTAATTAAGTTATTAGCAAGAAAACTTTAAGCTATACAATCACCCTTTATGACAAAATATCTCAGAAGGCTGTCAAGCAGGTGTTTTAGAAAGTTAAAATGCCTTTTGGTGCCAGAGCAGTTGCAGATGTCTGAGACAGGTCTGTGACAGCAAATCCCTGCCAGCACCCCTGGCCAGGAGCAGCCTGTCCCGTGATGAGCTGCTCCATGGGCTGGGTCGTCCCAAGCTGCTGCTTCACAGCAGCACGGCTCTGATGAGGAGTGCATCCTGGTGTCTGGCATCTTCCTGGTGGGATGTGTCTCCTGGGGCAGCCCCTGCTCCAAGCTCTGCTGCCCAGAGCTGAGGGCCAGTTGCCTTTATGCAGCTCCTGGTCACAGCCCTGCCCTCACCTCAGGATATCGGTCCTGAATCATTCCAACACCTCCACAGGATCTCCAAGGTTGAATTCAGCTCTGCCTGCACCTACAGCACAAAGTCACTTCCAGTGTCCCTCTCCCCAAATCCTGCTTGGCTGAAATAATGTGTAAACATTATTTATTATTGTTAATGTGCAAACATACTGTGTCTGCCCCTGCTACGGCCCTCGGCAGAGCTGAAGATGCTCATGCCGGCTCAGGGCAGTTTGGGGATGTTCTCAAGGCCCCCCCATGCAAAGCAGGACCCCAAGGGAAGGAAGGGCTGAGCCCTGGAGCCCATTCCTCCCCCTTCCCAAAGCTGTGGTGTGGCCATTTGCTGTCTGTGCAAAACCCTCTAGAGGGAGCCCCGAGCCCAGACATCCCCAGGCAAGGTCCCACCAGGTCACAAAGATGCTCTGAGCGTGTTCAGATGGAGGTTTGGGGGGGTTGTTGCTCGTTGGGCTTTTTTCCTCAAGGCTCCACACTGCTTTAATGGTGTCATCGGTTGCAGCTGTGGCCTTGCTTGTCCTCTGAATATTTCTGCATGTTCCCATCTCCCTAAATGCCTCCTCACCCACCTCCAGCATCTGTCCCTCTTAAACCTCCCTGAAGAGGGTTGAAATCTCCTCCCACGATGCCTCCAAGGGCACTGCACTCACAGAGGGCAGGCACTTCACAAAGCCAGCTGTGGTGGGGAGCATTTTGGGGCAGCAGCCGTCCTTATTGGCATTTACAGCTCTTCACACAGCAGTGCCCTGGACATGGCTGGCTGCTGGGGAGTCCCCAGGCTCCTGTGCAAGGAGCACAACTTTGTTTCCTTGCAGAAAGGGCCCTGTGGGTCTCAGGGGTGGATCCATTCCCAGCCCAGGGCGAGCAGGAATGAGCTTCCCACAGCGAGTTGCTGGGAAATGGCAAGGCCTTTTGTGCCTGCCTGGCAGGCTGAGCGTGGTGCATGGCAAGGGACACTAGGAACACTGTGCTTCCAACCAGAGCCTGCCCTGGACCTGCTCACTCAGTCCAGGCTCACCATGGAGCCCTCCAGCCTCTGTGCAGGAGGGGCAGGTCCCACCCAGGAGCTCAGCCCAGAGCAGCTCCGAGTGGTTTCTAGCAGAAGTCTCTCCCTAAGCCTTCCCCTATTTGGCATGGGTGACACAGAGCTCACAAAGGCTTCTTTAGCTGACCCTGCTGCTTCTTGCGTGGGTTTCCCCTTTTAGCAGGTGGGTACAAACAGGAGGTCCTGCAGGAGATGCTGGGTCAGGTGGTATCTCAAGGATTTGTGTGTGCATGTGTATAATAAAGGCACGGGCATGGGCAGCCCCTTCCATTAGTCTCCAAGGATATCCCGTGGTCTGATTGCACACGCAACAGCAAAAGTCACTTGATCTCCAAAGGCAGCTGTGTCCATCCTGCTGCAGATCTTCCCAAGGGAGTATCCCACCTCTTCTGCCACCCCTCTGTCCTCCTTCTGCCACTGTTCCTCTGGGCCATCCATGCCCAGCAGACACCCTGGCAGTCCCAGGCCAGGTATCCAAGCAGCCCCTGGGTGAGCTGGGAACGGCAATGGAAGCTGCCGAGTGCCACTCGAGCAGCTGTGCTCCCTTGTGTTCCAGCAAGGCTGCACTGGCTCTCTCCCCATCCTCATGGCTCCCTCCTTCTCCTCAGCTACTTGCAGCATCAAAGCCCTGAAGTCTCCACTCCTCCATTCTCGGGAGATCTGGTTGAGCAGTTAGTGAAGGATTTATGCTGTGATAGGACAGCACTGCTGCCTGTAGGAATGTCTCACAGATATTAACCATCTTGGGATCAAGGCCCTGCTGGTTTGCCTTCTCCAGCCTGGCAGGATCTTCCTCCCCTTCCTGCCCATTCCTTTATTCATTTACAAGTCCTGTGAAGTCCCAAGCGACATCTGATTTCCATCCAGTTGGACAGCAAACTTACATTTTTCTCACGGTCTCTGTGCTCTTGTGCTTTGGGTCTCTGCCAGGCACTTCACATCTTTAACTTGCCTTTTTTTTTCCTTCTTCTTTTTTTCTTTCAGACCACATTGCTCAGGTCCTCCCTCCCTCTTTCCTCCCAGCCTTTAAAGGAAGCAAAATAAAAATGGTCAACAAGGAGAGCCAGATTCCTTCCAGAACTCCCCAGGGATGGACCTGCTCCCCTCCCTCCATGCCAAGTGGCCCAGGGATGCTTTCCTGCAGTCCCAGCAACAGCAGCTGCTCAACTTTCTTCTCCAAAAGTGAGAAATGGAGCAGCCAGTGCTGATAAAAGGGGCTGCTCTCCCTCCCATTTTGCTCAGGGCTCTGCTGTCACTCGGGCACAAATCTCTGCCCCCAGTCACTTGCCAGTGCCAGATAACCCTGCACGTTTTTTTCTGTTTCCCAAAATTCTGGGTAACTGCCCTCACTTTGGGGGGCTGAGTGGATGTTCCTCTCCCCAGAGGTGGTGATGTTCTGCTGCTCTCCCACTTCCAGCCATCACAGGAATGCAACAAGTACCCTCAAACTTACTTCCTTTCCCACCGCCCTGTGGCCTTTTTGCTTTCTGCTCTGTTGGTGGCAGGGTGGGAAAGAGACAGGAGCACATCCTGGTTTCCCCCTCCCCAAACCTCTTTCTTCCCAGGACTTTTTCCCTTTGACACCCATCTGGCCAGTTATGGATACAGGGATGCAGAGATGCTGACCCAGGCACCAAACTCCAGCATGGTAGAAACTCCTGAGGGTAGCACAGCCTTGGAGCTGGCTGAGGACAGCAGGGACCAAGGCAGTTTTCCTAAAATATCCCAAAACCAACCAACCACAAGAACTCTCACCAATCCCATTAGCTGGTGGCACTCAAAGGCACCACAGCTACATTGGGATTGGGGATTTGCAGTGATCCACACTGAAATGGAGTGCCACAGTGGCTTTTCTTCTGCTTGGAGACAACCTTGGGGCAGAGTGAATCTGAAGTCATGGTGAAAATATCTTTCTGGACCAGATGTTTTCTGGGCTGCTGGGGCTGGGCACCCCCTTCTTGCATGCAGGCAAGTGTGTGGAAATCTGCTCTTGTGCCAAGGCTTATTTTGGTCGTGGTGAACTTTGCTCCCTCTTGATTTCCTCTGCAGGAAGCAAAGTCCCTTGGGTCAAAAGGCCTCCCTGTTTTACGCAGGGGAAGTCTTGTGGCAGCATAGATATACAGCCTTGCCATGCAGACTCAACTGGTTTTTTCTAGGAAAAATGATTGATACTTAAATTACATCATGGTTTGAATCAGAAGTAGGAGTCTTGTGTTAGCAGCTGAGCCTGCCCTCAAGTTGTTAAGGGCATGATGAATCTCACCAGTCAGTGATGACTGAAGGCAAAGGCTGCTCATCCCTTTAGGCTGGGCATTTTCTGCTCATGGAGATGCCTATTTGAAGCCAGGTAACTTCAGAAATGTCTGTCATATTACAAAACAGCAACAGATGCACTTGATTTTTTTCTTTCAGACTGGACTAATAGGTTTCTGCATCCCAGAGGGTGACAGGAATCTGCTGAGACAGCAATAAGTGCATTTGGAGGAAATTGGAAAGCATCATTTTCTAATTTTCCTAGTTGACAAAGCTTTGATATGTACTGGATATATGACCTTACCTCTCCTCCTTACCCCAAGCTGTCCCCCCCATGCCTGGGACAGGTCTGTGGGGTGCCACCATGGCACCCTTGCCCTCTCTTGGTGCAGCCTCCTTCTTGGTCAGCCTTTCCACCACATTAAATAGTCTGCTCTCAACATTTTCCTTGATTTTAGGCAGAATTGCAAAGGCAGCAGGTTTCACCCATTCCGAGGTCTCATCCCCTAGAATCTCCTGTGCCAGAGGGGACTCCCATGCAAGCCTTTCAGGAGAGGCCACGCTTGAACGTGGTGGTCAAGGAAGAGTTTAGGACTCTTTAGCCTGACTAATTTCTTTTACCTGCCCCTCATGAATCAGTTTTCGTTCTTTTTGCTGTGGTGCCTGAAGCTGCTGTGGGCTGAGCTTGGTGCAGAGAACTGGGGGGACCCCGGTGCCTCCCTGGGTGGCTGCCTCCTGCACCTTGGGCCACACCCGTGGTGCTATTTAGTGTCAGCTCACTTTAACACACCACCAAGAGACTCTTCTGGCTGTGTCCTGTGAGGCTGGAGGCAAAGCCAGGCTGGGTTATGCCAGAGGAGTGTTGTTTCCCACACGGCAGGTCAGCACAAGGCGCTGGTGCAGCCTGGAGGTGCCAGAGCACCCTGGTTTAGCAAAGTCTCTGCTCAGTTACTGGGATGCTTCAGGGAGAAAAGCCTGCCCCGCTCACTTCTTTTGCCTGTTAACCTCATTTTGGGAATGCCTATGGAATCTAGACAGGGCTGGCACCCATACAGAGAGCTCCCCCTCATCTTCAGCTGTCTGCATGAAAGTCGTGAGTGCTCCATGTCTCACCTTGCTCCTTTACACAAGGAGGAAACTTTCCTTTATTGCTTCCCTCTGTGATATCTTCATGTAAAATGAGTCCTCCTGGAATTCACCAATTCCTGTTTCAGGGGATTTGCTATGTGGGGCATCCTACAAGCTCCCTTTTTCTGCTTTTTTTTTCTCCTGTTGCATCTGCACCACGTCTCTGCTCCATAGGGGCACCTGGAGGCTACGCTGTGGTACCAGTGTGGCTGGAGCTTGGTCTGCATCTGAAAGAGAAATCAGTTGTAGGAGTAACAATGAAGAAGAAGATGAAGAAAAAGCAGGAGAAGAACAGCAACAACAATGAGAAGAAGAACACAAGAGGAAGACCTGGCGTGTGAAAGAGTGAAGGAACACAGCGCACTTGGGTGAAGTTGTGTTTTAGCTCCTCTCAATTTATCCTCCATCATTTTTATTATTGATCTTGGAAAGAAAACAGAGGAGAAGTGTGAATCTGAATTTGAGATGCTTTACAGGAGTGACCTGCTCAGTGTGCCTAAAAGCCTGGTTTTTATCAGCTCTCTCATGTGGATTCTCTGATGTCTGATATGGGACGGGGTAACCCACAGCCAGAGCCATCGTCAACATTTTAAATTTTATAACCACTCACCATTCTTTGTGAAAAAACTATGGAGTCTTAGTAACAATCTTGGAGGGTTCTACCCTCTGAAATGTCTTGTTGAAATTAGACAAGAAGTGTACCTACTCAATGGAGACTGCAGGACTGTGCCAGCAGGTACACGCCAATAAACAAATCTTAAAAGTGCCACAGTCCTTCCTAGGAAAAGTAGAATAAAAGAGTCCAAAACTTTAGGGGTTTTGGGCAGATGTGGATTCAGCAGCATGCTAATTCATGATATTCATTACAACTTTAAATCAGTGCTTTAAAAATAGGTCCTGTGACGATGAAACATGCTGTCAGGAAATGTCACTCACCTTGTGACGTGGCAGATGGAGATTTATATGGTAACACCTAATGATTTTAATGGGTTCTGCCTAAAATGGGACTTGGTACTAAAAATCAAACTGCAGAAGGTCACCCTGAGTGCTGGGCCACTGCTGGCAGAGCCCTGCAAACAGAGGAAATTCTGTGGTGAGCACTTGGCAACAGCACTGAGACACTGCAGCAGTAAAACCTCAAAGCACATCTCCAAAATGCAGTGTGGGACTGTGCATGAAAGACTTCAGGACTGTCCTGGGCAGGATGAGCCCGTGGCACCCTGAGGGTCTGGCATGGGGACACGTATGGCTCCCATTCCTCGAGTGATGTTGCAAAGAAAGCATTAAGAAAAGACTTATTTTGGTTGCAGACAAACCACTAGCAACTGAAAATAAACAGGCACGACATCAGCTCCAACTGAGCTTTGAATAAAATGCAGGATTTGAAAACAATAGTTGTTTGTTTCAAGCACAACTTCAAGGAAGACAGAAAAACCTTTGATCTCCTGAGCCCCTCTGCTGTGCAGCTTTCAGTTTTAGATGTGTGTCTTGTTGGGTGCAGATCTTAATATAGTTATTATCTTATAAGCTTGATGAAAAAAAAAAAGAAAAGCTTGCTGGTCATGGCTTTGGTGCAAGACATCTGGGTGCCAGAGAGCTTGGGAGGTGATGGAGGCAGTGGTCCAGCAGCACCCAGGAAGTTTTCCTTTGAGGCATGTTTCTTCACCCTTCCTACCCTCTCTCCAGTTCCCAATGCCTTGGGAAGATGAAGCCTCCAACGAAAGGGAGCCCTGACACCCCCAAGGACTGATTTTCAGAGGAGGGACAAGAGGGATGGAATTTTTTTCCAAAAAAAACTTCTGGTTCAAAGCAATGCCGCTGAGCAATGAAATAATTTTGAGCTCAGTTCTTTCTCCCTCCTTCTAAATCTCTGATTTCAAAGCCTTTGTTTTTCCCTTTAAACAGACATAGATTGCTTTAAAGACAGAGCAGTGTTTCCCTGCTTGGCTAATTAAAGCCCCAGAATTTGCCTTTGTGCAGTGGGGCTGTCTGGTCCTCAGTGAGCACAGATAACTCTGCTGTAGCACTTTGGTCGTGCCTGGACAGGACTGCACCTGCTCCTGCTGCCCTGGAGCCACTCCAGGCATGGAGAGAAGGCACCCAGGGAGGGAGAGAACCTCTGGCACATAAAAGGGATCCCACCTTGGTTAAAGGGTGTGGTGGGTGCAATTCCTGCACGGTTGGTTGGTGGTGACCAGCCCTGGGTGGACAAAAGGGAGCTGGGGGAAGGTTCTGCTTTGGTGGATGGAGGAGCAGGTGATCCCAGCTGGAATGCCACCAGTCCAAGGCTGCACCATCCCTATTCCCCTTCACTTCCCACCACACCATTCTGTGCATGATTCCTGCAATTTCTCCTCTGAAACATGCCTCCTATCTCTCTACTTGTGATTTTTTGGGGGTGACACCCTTGAGAAAGGGGTTCAGGGTGTGTAGCAATGCCATCTGTGGATGCTGAGAGCACTCAGGGTTTTCCCCAGCAGGGTAGGAGACTTAAGCAGATCTGTGTCAGCTGAAGGGATAACTCCTTTGGCCACAAAGAATGTGAGTTGTGCATGCCCAAGGGGACATGGGATCTGTGGGACCTCAGGCACAGCTCATAACCATATGTAGGAGGAGGAGATGTGGATGTAATGGGAACAAGGAAGAGGGAGGGTGGCAGTGACAGGTTTTAGGGACCTGGGTGGTTGATGCTGCGGGTAGAGTGAACACAGTCCTGTGTTTGGGTTGATGTCATGAACACCATCCTCCAGACAGCCATCAGCAGGCTTAGACCATGGGTTTTTTGGACAGGAGGCTTTACAGGGGAAAAGAGGAGCATGTAGAGGAAGGAGGAGAGTAAACAAAAATTATTGCATGAAAAGAAATGAATGGGGATAAATTAAATATGACCTGAAGAAGTCACCAGAAACATTGTCTGAGGGAGCTTGGAGGGTGGAGGGATGAGGCAGAGAACCCATCACTGCTAAAGGCAGCTCTGGGGGAACCAAGACTTTGGCTTAGCCCTCTACAAAATCACACTGCACCAGCACTTGCCCTGACTGGCTGTGCTGAGGCTCCTGGTGTGCAGAGAGCTGCTGGGTCAATAGAACAACCAAGGTCCGTGGACACCTCTCTTTCCTGCTGCTCCTTGTGCCTGCAGCACTGCCCCAGTTTCCAACCCCCAGTGGTCAATTCATGAGCCCCTGGTGGGTAATTAATTAATCAGCCTTCAGAGCTTCTCCCCTGCCTGAGCCCACCTCAGTGGCAGCAAGCAGAGCACAGCTCCACACCACCTCCTCCAGCTTTTCCTGCTCCAACCCAGTCTGGTTTGCACTGATGCAAGAAAAGAGTTGCACAAAGTTGCTCAGAAACAGCCCCCTCCGGTTATTTCCAGCCACTCCAGAAGTGTTTGAAACCCTACACCGAGACCTCCCAGTGCTGCTTTCTCCCTGTGCTCCTATTCTTTTGTCCTTGCCTCCACCTCGGTGGCTGAGGTTTCCCCAGCACCCAGCCACCCACCCAGAGCTGCTGGGAGGAGGCAGCAACCACTGCAGCCCCGAATTCCCACCCAGTACCTCCTCAGCCAGGCTGCAGCACGGGAATCAAGCCCTGTAGCAGCAGTGGCAGCAGGGAGGCAGCAGCTGCTGTACCTTCAAGAAAAATCAGCAAATTCTCTGCTGAAATGGAGAATTAGTGCCCCCTGCTTGAATGTTTCTATTAGCTATAATAATAACAACATGTTATTAATATTTATTGTTACTATTAAGTCCAAGAATGATGTCACTTCACTCCTGTCTCACTACCCGTCCCTTCACAGCATCTTGGTGTTGCAGGCACCCCTCACCCCTCCCCTGTGAGCCACCTCTGCCACAGCTGGTGGATCCTGGTTTTGGGGTGTCTCAGCTGGAAGCTGGCAGTGCCACGAGCAGGGCTTGCTGGGCATGGCTGTGGAGGACAAGCTGCTGCCTCCAGGGTCCCCTTGGGACAATGTGTGCATGCTTGGGCTGGGGTTGAAGATGCTGCAGTGACCACAGCATCAGCAAGGCATCCAGAAGAAAGCTTCACCACTGGCTTTGGATTTGCCTCTGGGTGTCTTCCACCTCCCATTCTGCCACTGGGTCTGAAAACTCAGCTAAAACAGCTGTAGTTGCCCACCAGGGATTGTGACTCAGTGCTTGGCAAATTTGGGCACTGGTCACTGCTTGTCTCTTGAGGAGTCCCAGAACCTCTGAGTGAGGAAATCTGCATAACCCCATGTATTTAGGGGTCTCCTTCCTTCACTAAGGAGTAGGAAAACACTCATAAAAAAACATATGTCTGATATAGGCATAAATTGTACAGATGCTTTGTGCTCCCTCTTTCTCAAGCCCCTTTATTCTGGAGGTTAAGAAATATTGTGTTTTTGTCTTCTCTGCTGTCTTCTCCCTCTCCTGCTTGGCCTCAGGCCTCAGACCAGTAGCCTGCCCTAATAAATAATGTAACATCTGTCTGGGCAGTTTGTGATCTGATCTTACCTGATGGATGGTGCCAATGGAAGGGCTGAGCCAAACCTGCTCTGCTCTCTTCCACGTGGGAGATCTATTCCAGTGTCCTCTGGGAGAGGTGCTCTGCTCAGGTATTGATCCTGTGTCAGAGCTACCAGCAGGCTGAAGCAGCATTTTCCTACCCTGTGCACGAGCATCCTGGCTCAGCATGTGGAGAAAGCACACGTGGCTTAAGGGAATGAAAGCTCAGGGATTTAAGTATAGGCCTAAGGTTTTACAAGTGCCTGAGTGTGTTTCTGAGCTGGGGCCCGAGGGAATGGTGTTATTGTATTACCCAGCCTTTATGGGATTGCCATGGACTGGTGGGAGCAGCCAGGCAACCGTGGAGATTTCCTGGGGCACCGGGCACACGGCCCATTTGAATTCCCTTCAGTATTAGCTGGGCTGGGTTGGTCTCTCAGGACAAAGGAAGCACAAGGCAGCCTGCACTGGAGATGTTTTCATAGCCAGAACTCTATTGCATGAGTCCAAATCTTGCCTTGTTTCCCAATGCTCCCTCCATGGTCTGGGGGAAATGGGCTTGCACCTGCATCAGAGCAACAAAAAGCATTTTTTGGGCTGTGTTTGAGGAGATGCAAAGCTGCCCCTATGGCATAGGTATATTTTCATATAGGTGGGACTCCTTAACAGGCATCTTTACCTATGAATTCCCACTGAATGCTGAGACCCCCCCATTCCCAGCCAGAGTTAGGTCATAGGATTCAGTCCAAAATTTCAGAAATGCTGTCTACAAATAAATCTTTCTCACCATGAGAAAGCAGTGAAGTGATGTACCATGTACACATGGGCCCATACCCCCTGTGGGAGAGGAAAAAGCCATCTGGGGTCAGAGGGCTGGAGGAGCAGAGGAAACCCCACACTGAGCAGGCCCTTCTTGCACAGGACTTCCACAAAACCTCCAAATTCTTCCTCCTGTCATTTCTGCCACACAAGCACAGCAGCCTTCTTTCCAATGCTGCACAACTTATACTGATAATTTCCATAATAAAATAATTTTGGAAAAAAGCCACCCCAAATCATCAAAATAAAAACATTTTTAAACAGTTGAAACATTAAAAATATTTCTAAATAACTTTGCATTTGAAATTATCTTTGCTTTTAAAAATTACTTCAGTCCTAATTGAAAATGAGGAGTAAGTTGATTTTCAGGAGTTGAATGACTTGGAAACAGAGTGAAATTACTTTGCTTCGAGTTGTCAGGCACATGAATGCCTGAGCTGAAACAAAAAAGCCCAAGATGGGAACTGTGGGTTCTCTTCCTGCAGCACCAGAGGAAGAGGAGGAAGAAGAGGCTCTGAGCAGCCTGAGTTTCTCTGCAGACAGGGAGTGTTCACCCAGCCACAGCTGGTTGCTTTCCAGTGCAATAAACTCCAGTGGTTGCAAAATCAACTCAACTCCAATCGCCTTTTAAGTGTTTTATCTGCTGTCCTGACATGCATCTTTTGTTGCCAGAGCTCTTGTAAAAATGTTTTGAAGCCTCTCCTGCCGAGCAGATCCCCAGCTGAGTGGTTCAGCAGTTGTGGCAAGGGGGAACACGTGCTCATGAGCCCTCTTAAATCCATAAGGAATTGCAGCCGTTCCTCTGGAAATGCTCTTTTGGAATGGTTTCAGTCTTCAGCAAAGGCAGGAGGAATGGGAGAGTTGCACATGTGGACATCTCATGGCTGGACAGATCTATTTAAAGTTTATTAAGATCTAAGAGCAAGAACAAAGCTCATCTTGATCCTGTCTCTCTGTAAAGGGCAGGATGATAATCAATCACACCCCATCCATGGTGAAATGATGGATAGAGTTTGTGATAACTTTTCTTGTGAAAGTCATTTGAAGCATCTCTCCTTTTATTACAGCTGAGATCACCCCAATGGTTTGAGCTTTAAATACAGTTCTGGAGCAGCAGCAAGGCCCTCTCAGGACCCACCAGCCTGTGCAGGGACTGTCTTCCTGGGGCCACAGACAATTTTTTAAGTCTCATCTATTATTACACAGCTCTTCAATCCTTCCTCAGAGTACTCAAGTTTTCCTCCTCCTACCTGATGAATTATTTTGGCATCCACAGCCCTATTACCTTCTAGAGTTTGGTGGCCTCTGAGTAAGAGGCCACCACTGCTTTGCAAGTCTTTTCATGCTCTTTACACGTATCAGACTTTCTTGTGCATGCAGTACTACTGGGCCTGCCTGGCCTCCAGATGCTTGTGTATATATTAATGTGTATGAAGATGTCTCCTTACTCAGAGAAGAAAGTGCAGCAAGAAATACCTGTTCTGGCAACCTCTGAGTCCTTCCTGCAGAACTGTTTGAAGAGATGCCACACGAGGCAGCACCAGACTCCTCTTCTGGTCCTTGTCGAGATTCTCTGTGGCATTGTCAAGCAGGAAATATTTCAAAAGCATATGAAAATGGTTCCTGAAACTTCAGTGCACACTTGAAACATGTGATTTTTCCTACCAAATACTTTCTTCAGCCACCTCCTCTTGAAATGCCAGCTAATCCTGTCTTCAGGCAAAGCAACCCCCTCCCGCTGCCTTTTGCAATGGGAGGCAGATCCCTGCCTGCCCTCAGACTTCCCTCTATTACCATAACTCCTCTCTTCTCATTAAAGCTGTTTTCTTTAAACACAGTGAAAAAAGCCCTTTGTGTTTGGCTCAGCCATCCCCCATGCTCAGTTTTCCCCATTCCCAGGGAGTCAGAGGCTGCTCCATGCAGAGCATGGTGGCTGGGGACAAGGGACGTGCTGTGTCCTGCCACGGTGCACCAAGTGCTCCTCAAGGCAGTCTGAGGCTGCTCAGTGACTTCCCTCAGTGGTGTCACAGGGCTTTCAGAAACTGCCCAAAGAATTACATGGGTTTGGGGACAAGGTGGTGGCACCAGGCAGGAGCAAACTCTGCCTGCAGGTTTTGCAGGTGTGGAGATAAATACAGGCAGCCTGTTGAGCAATTCACCCTGCAGGAATTCATCCCTGGCCATTCCCATGGAGTTACCCTGCCACGAGGTGTCATTGTGAATGTGGTGTATTTATGGCTTCTGTGAACCATTTTCAGAGCCATAGAAGAAATAATTTTGGGATGCTTCAAGCCGAAGTCTACTTCTCCATGGTGATAATTTCACATTCCTGCTGTGCTCAGTGATCCCGCCTTTGAAATTATTCCAGTTTTCAGACAGACGTTCCCTGTGTTTCTATCTGTGGTGGGGTGGGTTGAGCGTCTCCTGATGGTGCTGTCACCTGAGGGATGAATTTGGAAGCTGTGCCCAGTGCCCAGCTCGATGCCAGCTGAATGCTGCCCCTGAGTAAGGCCCTAGCTCGCACTCAGCTCAGTGAGATTAAGGGCATCAGTGTTGGGTTGCATTGTTCACTGAGAACAGTGTGTTGGGCACCTTGCACATTTCATGAGAAGATGCAGACCAAGCCTTGAGGAGGTTCCAAATTTGCAGCCCCAAATTTGCTTGGCATCAGCAGCTACCTGCCATAATTTGGCTCACTCATCCTGCTGAGAGGACACTGGGCTTTTGCTAACAGACTAAGCCTCCAGGACCCTCAAACCTCCCCAGCCAGGCAGATCTGCACCAGAGATATCTCTGGGTGAGCAAGACAATTCATCACCTTTGAAGTCCAGTGAGCACCAGGTGTCTCAACCCCAACACTTCCACTCTTGGATGGCTGGCAGGAGGGGAGTCACCAAAGATCAGTATCCCCATGTCACACTGACAGAGGCTCACATGTCAAACCCCTTAGAGGGTGTGCTCCAGGATGGAGGACAGGCTCCAGAAGGAAGCTGTATGTGAGTGGTGTGACTTGGATCATTCCAGCTCCTGCTCCCTTCCAGCTTCTTGGAGCTGCATTAGCACCCCTGGATTTCCATGTTGTGACTCTGCAAGCATCTGCAATGACAGCTGCCAAGCAAGGTGCTAACTAACATGACTAAAGGAATTCATAGCTGGCCCTGGGATTGCCAAATCTCTGCCTTTGACTAGAATGGTTTTTCACCAGTGTCATGTGCCCATGGAAAATATCACCCACAATCAGATACCTCAATCCCTCTTGTCCCTCCCTCTCCAGTCTCCTGTGAGGATTTCAGGAGCTTTGGGACTCAAAAGCAGCTGATGAAACCCCAGGAGCATGACCTAAAGCACAGGATGTGCTTGCAGATGCAGCACTGTGGGGAGGGAGAAGGAGGAGCCAAACAGCCCAAAGTCAGAGCTCACCCACTGCTGATGGGCTGTGCTGGGCTGTGCTGGGCTGTGCCACAGAGTGTGTGTTTGTGTGTGCAAACAGAGAGGTCTCCTGCCCCCATGCAACAGCATCCACTTCTCTTATGCGTGAGCATCCAGTGAGCCCCTGCTTTCACATCCAGAGCAGTTTGCACCTGAGTGCTCAATTCACTTACACATGAGCAGCTGAACAACCTACACGTGAGCATAAAGAGTCATTAACAAGTGTTCTCTGCAGAAAGTGGGCAACCAGCACTCCCCATCACTGAGCTGGAGAGCTGGAGGAATGAAGTTGGTGACTTGGGAGAACAGAGCTCCGAGAACACAGATGGAAAAAGTGTTGCATTTGAACTGCCCTAATGGTTTTTTTCTTGCAGGCACAAGGCCTGACATTTGTAATAGTGCAAGGGCTGGGGTTTGTTATTTTTCAGACTGCTGTGACCTTCCTGGCTAAGTGTTTTGCAGGTATGAGTGTTTGCAATAAGTATTGCATCCAGGTTTTTACAACATTAATTCCTCCATCCTTGTCCTCGGGGACAATGGGTGAAGTCACGACAAGTACATATATTTGGCCTTTGATAATGTTGACCCTGGTATTCTAGTCCATGGTGTAAGGGGTGGAGTTCATAACATACAAAAAATTTGGGTTGTAATGCTGATAACTCCCAGGCTCTCTGGTCCCCAGGGGCAAGGAGTGAAATTCTAGTGCATATGCACACATTGTTTCAGTATTGACCCCTCTGTCTGCTGTGCTGAAAGCAAGAGAGGAGCTTGGTGTTAGGATTGTGATGGGGTTGAAAGTTGATAATGGATTTTAAGGATGGTCTTCAAGGAGAGGAGCGAGCTGGGCATGAACTGCAGGGTTACTGCACTCACCCATGGGCTCCAGTGAGCTCACCCAGGAGCTCCCAACAGGCCCGTGCATGAGCAGCTGATGAGAGCCTGCATGAGCACCCTGTTAATTCATGCATCAGTCCCCAGACAATGCCTGCCCAGATCATCCATGGCAGCACATCCATGCCCCATGACTGCCTGACCAATTCCCACCTGGGAAGCCCTTCTGTCCATGCATGGGCACCCAAATGAGTCACTCAGCAGCGCCTGGCTTGCTCACACATGGACACCCAATTAATCCTTGGAGCAGCACCAAGTCCATTTATGCATTGTCACCCAACCGGTTCATGCCTGAACACCCAAGCAGCTCAGAAAAGGGTGATGAGAAGGTTGTGCTCACTGGTAGTAACAGAAATGGAGCCAGAACTCCCCAGGTTGAGGCTGTTTTACCTGCAGTGCTGCTGAGTTCCTGATCACACAGCAGCAGGGTCACGTAGGACATGGGCCAGGGGAGGGAGCTGGGAAGAGAGAGAGGGAGGCAGGGGCAGGTTTTGTCCTGATGGTGATGCTGAGATCATTGCCTGATGTGTGTAAAGGGACTCCCACAGCACCACATCTGGGGACAGGACCTTTGGGAGCATCCCCTTCCATGTGCTTTTTTTACCTCTCTAAGCAGCTCCCAGGATGAGTTTTGTAGCACATTCTGTGGTCTGAAAGGCTTTGCCAGCCTCCTCTGCCTGGACTTCTGGGGGAGGAGGAACTTCAGCTGCAGGCAAATAATATGTTCTTTAGACAAAAACTGTGGAGTTTTTTGGCTGCTGACTTTTAATTGCAGTGAGCACATCAATAAAGTAAAAGGTAACCTGTCACCACCCAGCCACTCAGAAACTGGCCACTGGGCTAAGATCTGAGTTTAGATACTGTGGTTTCCACCTCACAGGGGCCAGAGCATCATGACTGCGACTGCCTCTGCTGCACAAGCATCTTATGGTGGGTGGTATTCCACCTAGGGCTTTCTGCACAGCACAACACAGCACAGCATCCTCCACCAAGGTAGGGTTGGGTCAGATGGCCACTTTCTCCTTCTCTGCAGGCACACAGAGGGTGAAACTGCTGGCTCAGGCAAATGGCCACCCACAGCCAGCCATTGCCTCTATTCAGCTGCTTGGGTGTTACTGCAGATGCTACTTATTTGGTTGCCTTTTTGTTCTGCATTGCATGACCCAGCAAACACAAATAATTGACCGTTGCAGGGTTGAATGAGAAATAATAATCAGGTAAGCACAGGCATATTTGCACAAGAAAGAGACAAAGTAGGTGGTGCCGAGGTTGGAGGCATTAAATCAGTTTAGGAACAAACTCAGCAGAAATCTCCACTTATTTCCTTTATTTCCAAGTGGACCTGATTTTCACTGATCTCAGGTAACTCAGGGAAACCCAGCTTAACCTTAGCAAAGCATGCACAGATCTTTACAGGACAAATCTCAAAGCTCACACCTCCAGAACCATGGAGTGCTCATTGCAGACATGGACCCTGGAGGCCAAATCCTTCTTTGGACTTTGCTCCTGGACAGGGAAAACCAGTTTGGTGTGGTTGGGTCTGTGAATGGCTCTGCCAGAGTGCCCAGCTGAACACAGCCAAGTGATGGGGATCACACAGGCAGCAGGAGGCACGGGGAATGTGGGTGATGGCCACTCTGAGGTGTCCTTCCATCCATGGATGGAGCTGCCTTGCCCTGGCATGGTTGTTTTGGGACTGGTACTTCAAGGGAAGGTGCACTTGAACCCACCTTGCAGATGGAGGTTGGCACTGGGAGGATGGGATGGGCTCTGTGCTCCTCATCCAGCTCAAATGATACATTCATCTCACATTCGGGGGGGAATTCTTGCTCACACATCTGCTGCCCACCTGGAGTGCTGGATAAAACTCCACCCTTTTTCTCTGCCCTTTTCTAATAGTTGTCATAGGAGAAAAAATGTAACTTCCAAAAAAAAAGGGATGGGGAAGCCTAACCTTTAAAATAATTTTTTAAGTGTTTTCTCTTCCCAGAGCCTAAACCGAAATGCTTTGCTGGTGTTTTTTTTTTTTTTTTTTTTTTTTTTTTAGTAGGTGGTGCCGAGGTTGGAGGCATTAAATCAGTTTAGGAACAAACTCAGCAGAAATCTCCACTTATTTCCTTTATTTCCAAGTGGACCTGATTTTCACTGATCTCAGGTAACTCAGGGAAACCCAGCTTAACCTTAGCAAAGCATGCACAGATCTTTACAGGACAAATCTCAAAGCTCACACCTCCAGAACCATGGAGTGCTCATTGCAGACATGGACCCTGGAGGCCAAATCCTTCTTTGGACTTTGCTCCTGGACAGGGAAAACCAGTTTGGTGTGGTTGGGTCTGTGAATGGCTCTGCCAGAGTGCCCAGCTGAACACAGCCAAGTGATGGGGATCACACAGGCAGCAGGAGGCACGGGGAATGTGGGTGATGGCCACTCTGAGGTGTCCTTCCATCCATGGATGGAGCTGCCTTGCCCTGGCATGGTTGTTTTGGGACTGGTACTTCAAGGGAAGGTGCACTTGAACCCACCTTGCAGATGGAGGTTGGCACTGGGAGGATGGGATGGGCTCTGTGCTCCTCATCCAGCTCAAATGATACATTCATCTCACATTCGGGGGGGAATTCTTGCTCACACATCTGCTGCCCACCTGGAGTGCTGGATAAAACTCCACCCTTTTTCTCTGCCCTTTTCTAATAGTTGTCATAGGAGAAAAAATGTAACTTCCAAAAAAAAAGGGATGGGGAAGCCTAACCTTTAAAATAATTTTTTAAGTGTTTTCTCTTCCCAGAGCCTAAACCGAAATGCTTTGCTGGTGGTTTTTTTTTTTTTTTTTTTTTTCTTTTGGTGGGGGGAGGTGAGTGGGGTGGTTTTTTGGTTTTGTTGTTTTTTTGTTTTGTTTTGTTTTGTTTTAAGTTAAGCAGCTTCTCTGTCCCAGATAGATGTGAGCTGGCCACAAGGGCTGAACAACCTCCCACAGCAACTCCTCAGCACCAGGATGGAGCTTGGGCAGGCAGGAGGCTCTGCCTTACACGGACACCCTGGTATCTGCCAAACACCCCTCCTATGGCTGAGGTCGAGCAGAGCCAGCAAAAAAAAATTTCTCTTCCTCAATCCAGATTTGCAAGTGCTCTGCTCCAGGTTTGCCAAGCACCATGGCAGCAAGAGCTGGCAAACCGCTCTCAAAACAAAAGCTCCGTGGGGCTGGGTGAAGCTGAGAAGGGTCCTAAATTAATAAATGTAAAAGTAGAAGGAACCCACACCAGGGCAGTTACTTTAATGGAAATAAGCCGCTTGATTTTTGCCCTTGAAAGTTTATGGCGTTTGAAACAATTGTAAACATGTCAGTGTACATGGATACGGTTTCTATAGCAGCACAGCAACAGTTAAGGGCTTGCTCCCAAACATACCCCAAAGGACACTAAAAATAGTGTGTCTCTTGGATCAAAATCTGTATACATATTCGGGAAGACATACAGAAACCAGGAGTTTGTGAGCCTCCACTGTTTTTTGTTTTTTTTTTTCCAATTTTCCCCGAGTTTCCTCCCCCTTTTCTGAAGGCGGGCGGCAGAATGTGGGGCGGGGTGTGCCCAGCGCTGGCAATCCCGCCGCAGCCCTTCCCGGGCAGTGCCAGGCCGGCAGGATGCCGTGTCCCCTGCCCACCGCGACACAAGCAGCCCCATCGAGCGGGGCTGGGGAGCTCCGAGCTCCGGCTGGCCGGGACCCGCAGGGCTGCTGCTCCCCCGGGAGAGCCCCGGGAGCACGGCAAGCACCGCGGCCCCTGCCCTCCTGCGGCGGGACAGGCTGCAGAGAGGGTGCCATCCTGCCCGCCCCTGCCGCGGGATGGGCGTGAGCTCTGCGGGTTTAGGGCTGGGGAAGTTTACTGCTGCCTTTGAACTGCATTAAAGCCAGCTCGGGAAGCTGGATGCCCTGCTGGATGCTCTGCAGAGCAGGACCCTGCTGGGACAGAAGTGCCTCCTTCCACTGGCCCAGGCACCCGTGCCCAGTGCTAGGGTGGCTTTTGCTCAGCAGCATCTGCTCTGGCAGCCCAAGGCTGCCTTTGAAGCAGAGGGAGCTTTGCTCATGTGGTTTGGCAGTGGGAAAAAGGCCTTTCTGGAAAGGAGGGTGTGTGCTCCTCAAGAGGAGCATTCAGAAACACTCCTGTGGCTGCATGGGAAGGGCCTGCAGTGACAACATCCTTCTGACCAAAGAGTGCAAAAGTCCATTGTGTTCCTAAGAGATGCGTGTCACAGGAAAAGCCAAGATGTGCAGCAGAGAAACCAGCCAAAATATACAGCAGATACAGCACGACAGAGCCAGCACTGAGAAATGTAGCTTGATGCATAGCAAGGACTTTCAGGGAAAAAGAGAAGCACTCAGGACATGCCATGGGCAATCTCCTTCCAAAGAAGAGGGTCTTAATATTACCCTTTTTTTCAATGCACTTTCACACTCAGGAAAATGCCAGTTATAAATGCTGAATGAAGGAACACTTAAAATCCCTTGAAGTGCCTCACATCTCCCTTATTTTCTTTTTTAAAAAGCATCAGTCCTCTCATGACAAAGCACCAAAGCTATAATGGCATTTAAGTGTTCAACTACCCCACGGCAGGAGTGCCATGCCCAGTGCATCATTCATAAACCCAGCGATGGTTTCAGAGGGATGCAGGCACAGAGAGCATTACTCCTGTCTCATATCTCAAACAGCTCCACTCATGCTAAAACGATGCTGCTTTTACAACATAAAAGTTTTATGCATTTTATTTTTTCTGAATTATAAACAGGTGCCTTCCTGTGTTTTGAACACGTTGCACGCCGCAGCAGTTAATGAGTGACAGGTCCCTGCTAATAAAATCTGCACAAGTGGATTTATTGTGGGCACTAGTTTGCAAAATAATACCTTCATAAAGAAACATTGCAGGGTCAGTATTGGGGAAATTGCTTGCTAGCAGGTTGAAATAATCATCCTGTTAAGCTTTTTGGGGCTGATAATTAAGATCTCTCAGATAAAAGTGACTAATGGCATTTAGCATTGCTGCAGTGTCTTTAACTACAAAGAAATAACATCTCACCTCTCTCTCTGTTTTTATTTTGCAAAGCTCAAATTCCTGTGTTTTGACAAATGGGATCACTGAAAGTTCTGTCCGTGTTCCATTTACATTCCTAGTAAAATGAGAATCACAAGCTGGAAGCAGCACAACAAATCATAAGGAAGGAAAACCGAAGCAGCTGCATCACAACACCTAATTGCCTTTGCGATCTGCCTGTGATTTTCCTACATTTCATCCTGGTTTAAGGCAGGCAAAGCACACTGCCAGCAAGGTCAGCGTGGCCACAGCAGGGCCTCAGAGCTGTGGGACAGGGTCCAGCTGCTCTCTGGCTGGGCAGCCCTGTGCTCTGAAGGATGGCTGTGGCCCCACGTGTCCTCCTGCCTTTTGCTGTGCCCTTCCAGCTGTCCTGTCCCCTGCCTTTAGGATATGACTACCCTCAGCGTGACCTGAATTGCTGTTTGTTTGGGGACAACGGGCACTGGGGCAAAAAAACCCTTGGGCTGAAGCCTGGCTATGGCATGAGCTATTTGTTTATGCCACGGAAGGTGTAGCACTGACACCATTCCCGAGGCAACTGGGAAGATGGTGCCAGGGTCTGGACTTCTTGACTTCACGTAGTCCTTCCTTGCACATCACCCCCACTCTCCACTTCCCCTCTGCCATTACTCTCAGTGCCAAAGAGGAAAGAGCTCCCCACCCCAAGACATGCAGAGAAAGATCGTGCCTATGCTCAGCCAGAGTTAAACTGCAGTTTTGGCTTCAGTCTTGCATTCCCAGCCACCTCCATGCAGGCTATGCCAGAGGAGAGCCCAGACACACTGGCTCCCAGCTGATTTTACTCATGGGTTATTTAGAGCAGACATTGATAGCTCTGAAGTCGCAGCAGCTGAGCGTGGCCGCCAGTGGCTAATGAAGGTGAATGTCAGGAGTCATCATCAAAGTGATTAGTATAATTAAACAGAGCTGTGAAATGCCAGTGCCAGCAACAGAGAAGTCCCTCTGAGGTTTGCTTCACTGGATTGAAAACTTGGTGCTTCCTTTGAATCCCCTGATGCACTGTCTGGTTTTCCTTTAGTTTTCCTTTGCATCAGCCCTCCTGTTCTGAGGCAGTTTTTGAGCACTACCCTCATGTTGGCAGCTGCTTGTGCTGTGACTATGGACAAAATGCTGATGTTTTTGTTTTCTTGTGGTCTCACTTCCCTAGTTATAAAGCACAGGTGAAAATATTTAGCTGCCTACCTGACAAGGCTGATGTGCAGATTAATTAATATTTCTCAAGTGCCCTGAAATTTGCCAAGTATTATTGCTACATAACAACTGTTGCTATGTAGTGAAAATTGCTGCCACCAGAACCAGGCGTGGACACCGCACCTACATTTCCTGGCCTCACAGGGGTCAAAGCCCAGCTTTGCTATGAGTCTGCATCAAAAAAAATCATCCTTTTCTCCTCTCAGATGCTTTGCTCATGTTGCTTCTGCAGTTTTTGTCATTTCCTTTGGTTTGTGGGACAGTACAAGTCAACACCAGCGGGTTACTCTGGGTGCCCCATCCCAGAGCAACACAAGGGATGGGATGTGCCAAGGCCAGGGTGGACAGCAGCTGGTCCTGGCATGGCTGGGCTGCTGTACCAGGAACAGTGTCAACACCCAGCCCTGAGAAACTGCCTGGCTCCAGCCGTGGAGGCAGCGAGGCAAGGGTGGATCTGCTGAGCTCTGTGATACCACACCTCAGTATGTCTCAGTGACTCACGAGGCATTCCATGGCCGTTCCATTTCTCTTCCCCTTTTGCTCAACTAGGGGATGAGGTTTTAAAAAACAACATGTTTGCCCCCCCACTTTCTAATTTCCCTGCTGGGAAAGGCTTGTTTCTGATGGCTGTGAACCTTGGCTTGGTGGACATCACATTGGTCACTCCTCCTGAGCAGCATCAGCGTTGTCAGCACTGAGGAAGAGCGTGAGCTCGGGTTACACCAGTGGCTTTTGGGCCATCATCAAGCCCCAAAGACAAAACATATTGTAAGTAATAATAGTAATAAATAAAGTGTGTTGTGGGTGGCTTTTCAGTCCTGAGTCCAGTTGGCAATGTCCTACTGCTGTCAAAGCCTGCTGCAGCCCCAGACGAGGTAACCCCATCCAAAGTGCCCCCTCTGAGTAGTGTCCAGCTCACACCACTTCCTACCCATGCCTGGTCAGTGCTTGAGTTCACCAGCCTGCTCAAAGAGGTGCTGAGGCTCTGGAATGGGTTGTTTCATTGTCACAGACACAGCCAGTGTGTATTAGGGGCCATTCATCCCCAAGCCATTAGAGGCCATTTGGTGGTGGTGGGGTTCTGGCAAAGAGCACCAGGAGTGGGTTGGATGGTGTTGCATCTTCCTCAGGATGATGCTGGACACAGTGGAGCCCCCAGAGTCGTGGCTGGTGGGCAGGCAGAGCTGAGCACTTGCTAGGAAGGTGGGATGCTGGCTCCTGCTTGCAAGCCTGTGCTTTCACAGCTCTGATTCATTCTGGGTGGCAGCAGGCTGCCATACCCCAAGCCTGCAGGCATCTTCAGAACAGGACTTTTTCCTCTACAACACCCCAGTGATTTCCTTCAGGAGAGCCCAAGGAAAACTGAGGGGCTGAAGAAGGGAAGGTTTCCCAGCTGAAAGGACAAGATCATGCCAAATGAAGTTCAGTGACTGTAAATACAAATTAAAGAGCATTGCCAAGAAATATTTTGATCCTTCAGCTGAGAGCAAGGGGATTTGATATCAAATCAAAGTCATATTAGTCCAGGAATGAAACATGACTATGAATGGCCAAAAACGGACTCCAAAATCCAGCAGTACCCTTGAAAGCAAAGAGAAACCCCAAATCATTTGGTAGGATCCAGACGCATGCCCTAGAGGAGGAGCAAACACAGTGGGCACTGACTGGTCTAGAGAACAAATATCAAGAGCTGCTTGTAGCCCTGTCCCATAGAACCCCCAGTTAAATGGGAAAAATGAGAGATTTGAAATGCTCAGAATACAACACTGGAAGCTCATTGCCCGACACCTGTGTAGTTGGTAGGAGCCTTTCAGTTCCTCCCCCAAAAATGTCACCCATGTCACCAGTGGTGTCCAAGCCTCCCTTTGGGTGCTGCTGGAGCTGCCCAGGAAAGACCTGGTGAGCCCAGCCACAGCCAGGCCACTGGGGGACTTGCTGTGGGCATCTCACCACCCTCAAAATGAAGGGTTGAAGGTGGCTGTGCCAGCCTGGCCTCAGGGGGACTTTCAATCAGGTCCTGGCTGCAAATCTCCCCGGAGCAATCATTAAACAAGCCTTGTTTTGACAGAGCCCATGGTGGCCTCCTTCCCTTTAACTTCTTCCTTGGATTGACAGACTTAGGCCATCCAGAAAACACTGTGTTAATCAGATTGTTTGAGTGAGAAAGCTGAAGAAGGAGTATTACTCTGTTACCACGCAGCCAGCTCATGTGGCTTAAATCATAGCTACAACAAGCAGGCCTTCTGGCAGAGGAGTTCTCAGGCAGAAAGCAGAGGATTTTTCCCATGACATGCAGAGGGGGAGAAAAAAAAAGACAAAAAAAAAGAAAAAAGAAAAAAAAGTAAAAAAAAAAGAAAAAAAAAGAAAAAAAGGAAAAAAAAGCAGTGGCTGTGTGTACTGAATGCAAGCAAAAACATATATACATCTGTGTTTTTTTGTGCTCTTAAGGACCCAAAATCTGTTTTGTTTCTTCAACCGTCCTATAAACTGGACACATCCTGTGGGTGCTGGGGGCACTCACATGCTGATTATGTACTGATTTTCTTACTACTTCACGCCCCAGACTGATGCAGCAGCTGTAGCAGGCGACGTGGTGTTTTCATTTCGCCTCATTAAAGGCATTTAAATGTGCCTTGCTCAAGTAACACCTGCCTCCTCCATTTTTTGGGTTGTGCTGTGGGTTGGGTGAGGGGGAGATGCTGCCATGTCCCCCTCCCTGGGAAAATGTGTGTGTCCTTCCACACAACATCTTGGGAGATCGTGTTTTAGAGAAGAACAAAAGAAAATGAAGGCAGGGGAGGAAAGACTTTGATTCTGAGACTGGGTGTCTGGGAAAGCTGGGATGTGTGTTCACATGGTCCATGGGAGGACAGCTGTGATGCTGAGCAGCAGCCAAGCACCTTCTCCCACCTGAGCAGCCCCAGAGCACCTGGGAGCTGCTGGTGGAGGTCTTGCTTACTGCACCAAGTAGGGCACAGTTGGTGGAGAAATCACTGCCCATGCTGAACAAACTTTCCCTCTAGATCCTCACATTCTAAGACAAGCCATAAAATATATCCCAGAGCCCATGGGGTGCAATCCTGTCCTCAGTGAAGGGACAGCAGGAGGCTTCTTGTTCTGCTTAAACCTCCTCTTTTGCAGTTCAAAGGGAGGTCCTCTGAAATGACTATGATTTTTGTTCCACATAATTAATTCATTCATTTGTGTCAGGGGGATTGACACATGTCCATCCAGGTGTCTGACACCTGTGACACTCCAGCAGCATCCTGACTAAACACTGTGCTGGTACCACAGCTCCCTCCCTCCCTCCTCGCTGCCGTTATGAAGTGCCCCTTGATTTTACAGCTCTGTAAATACACTTTGAGAGGGTAGATGTTTGCTTATTAACTTAAAGCAAATTACATTTCTAAGAACTGGTGGAAGAACGTAATTTAATCGGTGTACACGCCCGGCCTGATTGATTGTGGATGATTGCACAGCCCCCCCTTTACTCTGCCTGAGCGCAGTGCAGGTGCCAGTGCCCACCACTGGCCATGGGAAAGAAAGAATCACCTGCCAGGCTCAGGGTGCTTCAATTTTTCCACGATGATTTGATGATTAGCCCTTGATGAAGCCAAGGCTGAGTTTGTGACAAGGAATTAGCATGATCCTTTGGAAAAGCCCAACACCTGATGATGAGGCCGACACCTGCGCTCGGGGTGACAGCATCATGTCTTGTGTTTGACAAGCTCTGACCTCGTGTCCACCAGAGCTAAATATTAATTTCCTCAACCCTTCCAAGGAGGAATTCAGCATCGACTTGTAATCTCAAATATTTTCACGCAACTGACTAATGACTTAATCACAGCTCGTGGCACTGAGCCACGCTGATTACCCACGCAGGCAGGAATTGCAGCATGTTGTGGCACCAGCACCTGCCCAGCACCCTGTCATCATGCTCAGCCCCAGCAGCATCAGTCCCCAGTGAAATTTGCTTGGGCTGGAATCCCTTGGAATCATTGCAGTCCTATGGGCTGGGTGAGAAAGGCAATGTGAGCTTCAGTTTTGTAACCCAGGGAGGCAGCTGGTTTAGAGATGCACGAGGACACCCCTTGGAGACACAGGTTCTCCCCCAGGAGTGAGGGGCCTCTCCAAGGTTTTGGAGACTGCTTGGTGAATATCCTGGCCGGTTGAACTTGGCAGCCTGAGTCTGGAAAATGATCTGGGCATGGCCAGGAGATGCACTGAAGAGTTTTGGTCTGGTCATGGTGCTTTAGTTCATGGATACAGCGTTTAGCAGCATGGTCCTGAGCCCAGCCAAGCCTCTCTGGCTGGGGATCATTTTATTTAATAATACAGACAGGGGCAGTGAGGTGTGAATGAACTGTTGCTGTTGGGGCCATATGCAGTTAAGAGCAGCACAGAAACCTGGGCAAGAGCCTTCCCTGTTTCCTCCTTGCTGCAGTGAGATCACAGGACGATATGTGCTCTGATGGGAACATTAGAGGGGACCATGTGTCACTTTATTTTGCATCTGACTCAGAGAGCCTGTTCACACGAACACTGGAACAGTGTGTGGCTGTCAGAAAACAGAAAATAGCAGTTTAAATATCAAAGATTATTTCAGACCTCCAATTGTCTGAGTTGCAGCTCCAAGTTTTAGTACTGAGGGGGGAAAACCGGTGTGAAATGAGATGGGACAGCAAAGGTGATGCTCTACCTACTTTCTACTCTTTCTCCAGTGAATTATCCATGGTACTGGGTCACCTCAGTCCAGCTTGACTTCCCCAAAACGTTGAGTATTTTATATTTTAACTTCCTGCTGTCTCTCCATGTAGTGGTACAAGCTTATGGTACATGGGTACATGGCAAGATCAGAGGGAAAAGCAGCCCCCAGGCTTCCTGCCAGCAAGGAGCTGAGTTCTGAAGCCCAGTTTTTAGCACCAGCTTCTCCAGACCTCTGGAGGACTTTAAGCCGTCAGTGGTGATTGCCCTTTTTCCACAGCAAGGAACATGTGTTAAATATAAGGAAATACCGAAAAGAGTCACCAAACTCAGCTGTTTCCTTTTTGGTTTGTTTTTCTTTTTTTAATAGTAAGGACAGAAAAGCTTTCTGAAATGTTTGTTTTTTTTTTTTTTTTTTTAATAGTAAGGAGAGAAAAGCTTTCTGAAATTTTTTTCTCCTACAAGAGGAATGCTTTGTAATGCTGATTTTTCTCTTAAGCTCCCTCTGAAACGTCTTTGAGAAAGAAATGAACCCTGAGGCAGGATCGAGATGAAAAGGGAACTGAGAGCAGTGCTGAGCCAGGGGGTTGTGCAAAGGATAAATGCTTGCATGGATATAAGAAGGGATTGGGCCAATTCATGAAACAGAAATCCATCATGGAGGTGCTAATTTGGAGTTAAATAAAAGAGGACAATGGGACACAAGCCTGGTCTGGCTGCAGGTGCTCTCCCAGTACAGGGCCAGGTCAGTGCTTGCATTGCCGGCACCCGGGACTCATCCTTGAGGCAGCTGGGACAAGGCTGCAGCAGGGGTGCTGGGATGTTGGGAATCTCTCATTGTCATTTCATCTTCTGCAGAAGGGTGGTATGGCCGGGGAAAATCAGGAAAGAGCCTCCCAAGGGCCAAAGTGATAAACAGATGCTACAGAAGAGCACAGCGTGGGGCAGCAACCTGGAGCAGCTCTTGGGAGCTGAAGGGGACCCCATTCAACACAGCAAGAGGGACTATTTGTTGTGGCAGGACACAGATGCTGGGGGCAAGGCTCTGTACTGTGAATGCCAAGCTCATCCTCTCCCCCCAAACTTTCCACAGCATGCTCCATGTCTGCTTCTGCCAGCTGCACCTAATTCCTATATAGCTTAGTAAAGTGAGCATGGGATGGCAGCGTGAGGCCCTCTGTAATCTGGTCTCAGTACGCCCCAGGCACAATATTCACCTCTCCACACCCCAGTTTCCCCATGTAAATTGGATAATAATGAGATCTGTTGCCTCTGCCGTGTTACATCACACGTGTGGCGGGTGATTCATTACAGGCAAAGCTCCGAGCGCGGCGGGCGGCACGCAGGGGTCAGGCGGCAGCCGCTCATTCCAGCAGGATGCCTGCCCACGACTGCAGCCCTTCTCCACCTGTCCCTTGCCTTCTTCCCCATCCCATTTCCTTCAGATTTTGCCCACCATCTCTGGAAAGGGAGTGCCTGCTCCCTGGCCTGACACATGACTTCCTGGCAGGCGGGACTCAGCAGGTTTTCCATGTCTGAGCTGGAGCCTGGAGCTTCTCCACCCGTGCCTCCACACTGCTGTCACTTGTCACCCATCTGCCGCGTGCCTGCACGTGTGTCCTGTCCTCCCTCCTGCCTGAGTCCCATGGGAACCTCCAGCCCATGGGAACCTCCAGCAGCTACGGGGAGATGCGGGATACGCTCCTGCTCAGGGCTGAGGGTCTGACTCGCACCACAGCGATGCTGGGATCCAGGAACTCAGCAAAGAGGGACCAAAGTGTGCCCTGATCAGAGGGCTGGAAATACCTGCGTTGGGAATATGGCAGGGAATAATAAGCTGCTGAGCATGGAGCACAAAGTTACAGCAAATGGAAAGGCAAACCAATAAATGCTCTGAGGAGAGCTGAGTTTTAAAACCGGGCTTTGTTTACAGCAGCCACCAAAAGCTGGGGTGTGGTGAATTTACCATCAGGGCTATTTTTATCTCAGGTGTTTTAAAAGAGTACTGCCTTTGAGGAAAAAGCTATTTTTGGGATGTGCAGGGTTACACCAGAGATCATGAGGAATTATCGTCCAGGCGCCTTTTGTTCTTGTAATTTGGGAGCTTCAAGTTGTATCTCTTAATCTCTTTTTAGAAACTCAGGTTAATGACTGGTAGAGTTTACACACCCTGGCACCACTAATATTTCTGACTCTGGAAAATTCTTCAGCAGCTCATCATGTGATGACTATGAAAGCATCTCCATTGACTTTGTGTGTTGTGCTGGGGCAGGACCGTGTTGTTTTCTGAATGGTGTGGTGGTAAAAACTCCCATTTCCTTTAAAAATCTGTTTCTTACCATGTATAAGAAAACAATTGAAGATCACATCAAGGCTGTGATTTCTCATGAGCTATGGAAAACGTAGAGCAAAATCAATTAGTATAGTATTTCTTTATGTGGCTAGAAAGGTCTTTCAGTTGAAATATATATATATATACACACACATACATATACAGGCATGTACACATACATACATTTTTATGTACATCCATATGTATGTATGCATACACACACGCACACACATGGAATTGTAGAATTGAAGAATGTTAAGGATTTGGAAAGAACCTGAAAGATCCTCTAGTTCCAACACCCTGCCCTGGGCAGGGACACCTCCCATTAGATCAGGTAGATCAAGGTCTTGTCCAACCCGGCTTTGAATGCTGTCAGGGCTGGGGCATCCATGACCTCCCTGGGCAGCCTGCTCCAGTGTCTCACCATGCTCACACTAAAAAAATTCTTCCTAATATCCAACCTAAATTTCCTCTCTTTCAGCTTGTACTCATTACTCTTCGTCCTACTGCTACAGCTTCTCTGGCTCCGCTGAAGGCTCCCCTTCAGGTACTGGAAGGTTGCTATGTGTTCTCTACACGATCTTCTCTGGGCTGAGCAGCTCTGACTTTCTGTCTTCGTATCGGAGGCACTCCAGTCCTCTTATCAGCTTCAAAGCCCTTCTCTGGACTTGCTCCAACAGTTCCGTGTCCTTCTTGTACTGGGAACACCAGAACCACAGGCAGTATTCCAGGTGGGGTCCCACAAGAGCAGAATGGTGGGGGGAAACCTGCTGGCCACGCTCCTTTTGAGGCAGCCAGGGACTCTGTGGGCTTTCAGCGCTGTGCAGCACACAAGGCACAGGTGAGTGGGCACAGACACACACCTGCACAGGGACACACACACCTGTACCCCGGCACACACCTGCACACAGGTGAGCGAGCACACGGGCTGAGGTCAAGGCGAAGCGGGGGGCCGGGACTACAACTCCCGCCATGCCCCGGGGCGGGCAGGGGGCGCGGCCCGGCCCGGCCCGGCCCCGCCGGTGTGGCGCGCGGCGAGGCGGGGCGGGGGGCGGCGCGGCAGTCGGTGTGAGGGCGGCGGAGCCGGCGGCGTCCATCAGCATCGGCTTCGGCTCCCCGGCTGCTTCTCGGCAGCTGCTCCCGCTGCTTCCCTGCCTGCGCCTCGCAGCGCCGGCCCGCCGCAGCCCTGCCGGTCGGAGGTGAGCGCTCTGGGGCTTCTTGCCTTGTCGCCCAGTCGGGACTATCGCCCTCCGCGCGGCCGTGAGGAGGCTGAGGCTGCCCCTTGCCCCGCTCCCGGCCTGCCGGCGTGGGTGCCTTCCTCCGTTGCCTTGCTCCCCGCGGTGAGTATCGCGCCTGTCGCGGCACAGCCCCGTCCGCGCTGTCGGAGGGGTGGGGGGCTGCCCGGGGCCTGCCCCTTCCCTGCCTTCTCGGGCTCCTTGCTCCGCTCCCGCCGCCCTGCGCGCCTCGTACGCAGGGCTCCCTCGGTGTGGTTGTTCCTCAAATAATTCTCCGGGTTTTTTTTTCCCTCCACCGGGGTTTGGGAAGTTTTTTGTCTTCTTTTATTTTATTTTGTCCTTTTTTGTTTGTATTTTTTTGTTTAATTTTTTTTTTTTTTTCCGCTTCCTACCCACCCGGAGTTGGCCCCGCTCTGGGGCTGAATGTGCTGGGGAAGCTCTTTGTCATGGAGCGGCTGCCGAGCCGTCTGCCCTGGGGAAAAACATCGCTTAAAAAAAATAGGAAAAAAAAAAAAAAGTCGCTCACTATTCATTTTTTTTTTAATCCCTAGCTCTTCCAAATTTGATGATGTTTTACTCTGGAAAAATCTAGCTGGGCGGTGGGTAAGTTGTGTCTTTAATGTTAAGATTCATGGGGGAATTGCAGGGTTTCTCTCCCATCTCCTTAGCTCTGGCTCTTTTGTGAGCAGCCCGCCGTCCAGCGCAACTCGTGTCCGGTTTTTCTTTCCGCTCTTGTTTTCACCTCGTTAAATAATACGTTTTCAGGACGATCTATTCCTGAAACGAGGGGGACATTTCTGCCTGCAACAGCTGTAGAGAAGGTATTCAAAAGGCAGGGGAGAGAAGGAGCAATTGTGTTTTTAGCTGAATAATTTTCCTCTAATAAAGGGTATATTTTAAAGCACTTAGATTTTTATACCGGAATCATTTTTCTTGCCCCCACCTCCCTTGTTTTTGTTTCAACTGCCACCTCGAAAACTGCAGCTATTTCACCTCTGCACAATGCAGCTTCTGGAATACATGGGAGCAAAAAGCAGTCTGGCTGTAATGCTGCTGTTTCTGGCCTTACAGGCCACCCTTTTCGGTATTTTTTTCTGGGGCTCCTCTGCCTTGAAAAAACACTACTGGGTAAGGAAAATTACAAAGCCTCCCAGACAGCTAGAAGCTGGCGCTTCTACATCTGAAGGACGATAGGTTTATTTATTTTTTCATTTTGAAAGCGTCTGGGAGGCGGGGGGAGACCCGGGGAAAAAAAAAGGCTGTTTCCGGTTTCTGTTCAGCAGCGTTTCGAATTTTTTTTCCCACAAAGAAGCAGCCAGATGACCTGTTGATGATACATCTTCAGTTCCTTTTTGTTCCAGAAGGCGCCTGTAGGTTACTTACGAGATGGACAGGCTGCCCAGATCTTCCTTTGCATGTGTTGTTGCGTGGTCTGTGTGGCTTTGTAATGTTTTAGGCCGATAATTTTGGAGTGAGTAACGTGGAGCCAAAGTTCAGATGTCTGCCCGGGACCCTTCTCCCTTTCCTCTCCACTCCAGTCCTTTCCCCCATGAAAAAGCATGGTTTGTGGAAAATTGAGCACTGGTAGTTGGAAAATTGGGCTCTCTTGGTGCTGTGCAAGAGAAGTGTCCTAACCCTTTGAAGTCGTGTGAATGGCCTGGCAGGAAGCTTTAGGAATGCATATTGGTTGTATGTAGGTTGCTACTGGGTGCCTTAAGCTTCGACATCTCCTATTTCAAATGAATTAAACATGTAGGAGCACCTACTGCTACGCTGAGTAAAGTCGTGTAACGTGTGCCTCGTGAATGTTTCCATTCTTGCTAAACACTGGAATGTATTTCTCAACACAGCAGGTCACTGTGCTAGTGTTCATCCTAGAAATTAACATTTTGAGTAACTACTAGTGTAATTTCAGTTAAAGAAGAATTTAATATACTGCCTTTGCTACAACCATTTTGTATTTTGGAGGCAATCTTGGTTTCTATTAAGAAACCAGGCTTGGAAAACAGGATCCTTTCACTTCAGGATTTATAGCTAGTGGCTGAGTTTGTAGTTACAAAATAGAGGATCATGTGCTTGGAGCCACTGGTATTTAAAACTCTTATTCATTTGTAAGGAGCTAATTACAAGTATTTTTTGAGATAAAATGTCTTTTCAGACAGGAGCTCTGGAATACAGGAAAGTGGCAAACCCAAAGCTGTTTGTAGATGCTAATCCATGCCCTGAGCTAAAAAAGGGAGAATGAGGGTGTTTCATAAGAAATCAGTCACCTTTAAGTGCATACTTGTAAGTGAAATTACACAGCTGATTAGCAATTCCTGCTGGGTGCCAGGAATTGGAGGTGCTTGTTGCTGGCTGGTCACTGCACGCCTTGCTGGTTGGATTGTAAAAGTTTTGACTGAACATCAGGATGAAAAAGTCCAGCTCCTTTGCCTCCTAGACATTCATTCCTTAATCTCCAGATTCACGAGCGTGCTGACAAACTGTCAAAGGAAGTGACAGCAAAGGCATGGGATGGGAAGTAGGTCGAGCGCCGCTGAGTTTCAGTGGAAAAAAAGTGAGCATGTTTCCATCTGATCTTGTTTCTGTTTCCTTTCAAACTACGGGTTAGCAGGATGCACCAGGAAGTGTCTCACTGCTACTGCAGCTCCCCAGTCCTACTGGAAGTAATATTGCATCTCCAGCAGGCCCAGTTAGTCTGCCTGGGTGAAAAGATTCCTGGGGAAGAAGGTCAAATAGCAATTTAGTTATGAAAAATTGTGTCAGGCAAAACTTCAGTGGCTCTGTGCCTCTCAGGAGGTGGTGGGCAGGTCGTGGGATGCATTTCCCTGTCCCTGTGCTGCTGTGGGCTCTCCAGTGCTTGCTTGGGGGTGGGCTGGGGCAATAGGGTAGCATCATGGCACTTTTTTTGTGGCCTTAACGTTTTGTAATGGCACTTAGTAGTTACAAGTGATTGTGCTTCTTCTTTAAAATCTTTGAATGTATGTATTCAAAAGCCTGCCTTTCAAGTTAAAAAAGATGGAAGTTCTTTTTCCTGCTAGAAATCCTGAAATTAAAAAAAAACAAACAAGCTCTACTTGCTTCTGTTGTCTGCTAAAAGTAATTAAAACTCTTTCACAATAACTTGATTTACAGAAAAATGACAGTCTTGCACACTATGAGTATGTTCTTTTACACGTATCCTGTATTTATATTGGTTTGAAAAGAACCTTTTTCTTCGGGTAGGCAGAGGTTCTTGAGTGATTTGCACGAATGAGTGCACAGCTTTTGGGCTACCTAGGTGAGCCTTCTTTTGCTGACCCATGTAACATGATTTGGAGCACCAAATGTTCCTAGCTGCTCAAAGTGACCTTTCTGGAATAGCCCTGTAGTGGTGAGTGATTGTGAAATAGTTGACTGAAAACTACAGGCTTTGCAGGAAAAAGCTGTTGTCCTCTGCTGGCACCCTGTGCTGGAGGTGGGGGCTCATCAGTACCAGTCCTGCTCCAGCAGTGTCTCCTGGCTGGCGTGTGAGGTGGCATTTGGGGACGTGGGCTCGAGTGAGAACGAGTCAGCAGCTTGTTTGGTTGAGGCTGAGTGCAGTGCCTGGGTGGGAGTGTTTGGCTAAGGATTGATGGTATCCTCTGGAGCCTGCCATGCAGGAGCACAGCTCAGTTCAGGAACAGGTAATAAAAGTTAATCTGCTGACCTTGGTTTTAGTCCATGCTGCTGGATTTAATCACAGTGACTTGAATGCCACCCATGGTACTTATGTAAATGCTGAATTTTGGGCTTGAATCTCATCCTCGAGAGCAGAGTGGACTAAATCTTGCAGTGAATTTCTGGCTGTGGTTTCAGGATTGGGAGTGTCCTATAATTTTACTGTTCTAATTAAAGCTATATTGCAGTTTTTAGATTAGAAGTGGTCAAAACCTCTTACTCTGGTCCAGTAATTATATTCCTGTCAGGAAGAGGATTTGTTCAATTCACACTCACTTTCCTTGTTCACCTGAATATGTTGTAGAAGACTTGGGATATGTGTCAATGTTGACTCAAAATGCTCTTGTTCTACCTTGATGTTGGCTAGACAGCCATGCCAACCAGATGTGTTTCTGTTTGTAGAAGTTAATTGCATAAATGTGTTTTTAGAAGGGAGAAAAGTATTCCTTGTGAGAAGTTTTTTTGGTTTTTTTGATTTTTTTTTTTTAATAGTACAGAGAGGTATTTGGGGCAGGAAGGGAGAAAAGTATTCCTTGTGAGAAGTTTTTTTGTTTTTTTTTTTTTTAATAGTACAGAAAGGTATTTGGGGCAGGGAGATGCTGGTCTGGCTACATCAGGGTGTGTGCATGTGTGTGAACAGCAAGGAGAGTAGTTGAAGGGCTATGGTTAAAAAGGCCCAAACCAGAAATGATCTCTGGAATATTTTTTAGTTATTATTAAAGGTGGTTGATAATATGAATAGCTACTAGATAATATTTTGTGGATTTATTGAGGTTTTGTGTGACTGGGATATATAAATGTGTAGGTACTTGCAGGTTATGGGTTTGGAGTAAGTTAGTCAAGTACAATTCTCTGGAGGATAGTTTGTTGGAGCTAGGACTTGAAGATACAAAACTAAGAAAAATACCCCAAAGCAATCAAAACTCATAAAAATAATAAAGCTCAAATCCCTGCCTAGCCAGAATTTTCTTTAAAGTAGACCACCATTGATGGGGTTTTTTCCTTCCATTGCCAATTGATTCATCTCTCTGGATGTGCTTAGCTGCTTGTATTTCCTGTTTGTAATGTTTCTGTACCTTTTGGGTTTCATTACAGGTGCTTAAAAATACTCTTTTCTGAGCTGGGGTACCTATTTTCCTTATTTTATGGACAAGGTAGGGAATAGAGATTGAATTTGAGGGCACTGATTTGGTTTTTGTTGAGAAGACTCTTGAGATTTGACACTGGTGGAGCTCAAGGCCTGCAAGAATTTGTGAAGGCACAGTGAGAAGAAACTTGGTGATGTGATTTGTACATCTCACACTGTCCTTCTTGTCTCTTCAGTGTTTCTACTTAATTATCTGAACCATGCAGTGAGCAACTGGAAAGTTGCAGCTGTTGGGTTAGTTTGTCCCCGCCAGTTTGTCCCCATGGATGGTCACAAAACCTTTAATGTGGCCGTTGTTCTTTGGCTCAGGGCATCAAACTGGCATCTCTGGGTTAGGTCTAGCTTGAACCATCGCACCCAGCTGGTCATCTCTGCCCAGGAACTCATCAGTGGTGTCTGGGGCAGCTTGCAAGGCACTGGGTGGAACTGTGGGCTTTAGGAAAGGCAGCTCGTGTGCCTGTGCAGCCTGCACGTGGGGCCCCCTTAAACATCACGTCCTTGGGACACTGTAAGACAAGGTTTAACTAGTCACAGAGTTAGGCTTGGGCTTCCATATGTTTGTAGCTCCTTTCCTTGTGTCAAGATCATGCCTTTCCAAAATGCCCACTTTCTCTGTTCCCAGATCCTTCTGCTTTTAACAGTCTAGCAGTATTAAACAGTAAGTTTAATAATTAAAATATTTAAATTTAAAATAAAAATTTAAAATAATTAAAATCAAGTAAGGACTTGATTTTTAAAATCATACAAGCTTGGGTACTGCATCTGTGTTTTCTTTGTCCTAAGACAAATGGTTCATGTTAAATGATAAGTGGTCCCTGAAGAATTTCTGCTAAGAAATCTCAAGGCTCCTCTTCTCTTTAAGTGTTAATAAATAATACTGAGATTTTTGTCTCATGCTACCTTGATATCCTTTCTACTTATCTGAAGCAATTGTAGTTCCATGCAATATTTTTGCAAGAATAATTATTGTCTTAATAATGATTTAACACGAGTTTCAACAGGGAAAATAAGCAATGATCCTTATGTCAGATCATGGAGCTGAACTGTTTATTTGGTATGAGGTTAGGGGTAAAAATGCACAATTCATCATATATGGAGGCTTACTGTAAGTAATTTACTTACTTTTAAAGAACTTGTTGCTCATTTTGCTTTTTTAATGCACCTCTTGGGATAAATGCTCTATTCTAAAAATGTCAGTTCTGTCATTTCCCACTATTTTTTTCTTTGTTTGGTTTGGTTTACTTTTTTCCTGAGCCACTTCAAATACTCTGAGGAGCTCAATGTGGAAGAAAATAAATGCAGGTAGATATTTGAGTTGCTGTGTTTAGATTGCTGCTGTACTTAAAGGTTAGCAGAAGATGACTTTAAACTTCTGTGCTGCCGTGCAAGAGAGTAATGTGGCTTCAGCCCTTACTGGTATTGGAGGTGGTGTGTGTGCACCCTCTTGAATTTGGATCTGACTCCTTTTTGCTGGGCAACTGCCATCTTTAGAATTTAGGAATATGCTACAAAATCTTCTGATAGAAACTGGGAGAGTTTCTCCTTGTGTCGGAAACCGGAGTAGTTTACTTAATATTTGTGAAGCCAGAGTTATGTCAGTGCAGTCAATACTGCTATTTTCATTGTCATGATCAAGCTTTCATGGTAATTTGGTTTCAGATTTAGGATCTGCTTTCAGAAGTCCACAAAAAACTGTATCATGCCCACAAGTGGCATGAGCACTGAATTGAATACTTACAAGGGGAGAAGATAATAGTCCAGCTGTAAAACAAGTCATTGTGGTAGCACCTAATTTCAGCACCCACTGATTGTTGTGGCATGTATTTATTGTACTTTCAATAAAGAGCTGGGAGACAACCAGCTTGAATGGCCTGAAATTTAGAGGCAGTCAGTTAAGAACTGCTTTTTAACAGGGCAGAGGTGTGACAGTTCTTCAGTAGGCAGTGCAGAGAACCAGCAGGCCCAAGAGCAGACACTTTTGATGTTTCATTTGTTCTTTTTCTCAGGTGATACTGTTGAGACAGATTTGTGATGGTAGTGCTGATGCTTCAGATAAACACTGCTTCCCGCTCCAATCTGCTGTCCTTGTGTCTCTTAAAGTTAAAAGATTGTGTTTTAATGTACATACATATATATAGATATGTATACATATCATATATATTTATAGCTGCACTTCATACCCTGGGATTAGCAGACCAAGCCTTAGACAAATTACATTGTAATGCATATTAGTCTGAGGACAGGTGATCACCCCTTTCATGGCCAACTCATCATCTCTTGATTCCTGTGGTGGGTGGATCCATCATACTGGATCTTGTTGGTTGGTTGTTTGGTTTTTTTTTTTTTTGCTTTATTAATAAGGTAATTGATATGCTGCTGGTAGCCCACATCAATTGTTTTAGTATTTATTAGGTGCTGCATTTGGTGGATGTGAAATATCATTCCAATTGAGCTTTCCCTTTTGGTGCAGCATGAGCTGTTGCTTGTTGGGTGAGGTTTCTGTAAACTGCTCAAGGTTTTTCCTGAGGGCTGGAGTATACCATGGTGAGAGAAACAGCTTGGTGAGGTTTTTTCTCTTGTCTATTTTGAAAGAAGTGATGTATTACTGTATTAAGGCTGTCAGCCACCTGCTGAAGTTGAGGAACTCAACTTGATCATGCAGGCAAATAAATGCACAAATAGCTTTTATTTTTATCCATTTTTTTTCTTGCACGTGTGCATATTTATGCAGTCAGTGTTGTGGCCAATATTTTAACTTTGGCAGGGGGTTTCTGAGCAGCAGATGTGAAAATAGGGTAGGTTCTTGTACCTCTCACTGCTGGCTGAGAAAGGACAGGGTGCTCTAGTAGAAAGTGTGGGCTTATAAACCATTTGTGACTTAGGTACAGCAACTACTTTTGAATTCCTGTGCCAATATATATGGGCAATTTAATTTTTTCCTCACTGAAATAAGCATTCATGTATCACCCTTCTGAGATGTGCACAGACAGCAAGAGGAGCCTCTGCCTCAAGAGGAGAAACATTACAAAAATTTTTGTTGCCTTTCCCTTACTCCCCCAACTTTGGGGAGGGACTCATTCAAGTTGCCCATGTATAAACAGGAGCAGAGGAGCCTGATCCAAAAGGTGAGGGAAGAGTTAATGCTTATGTTAAAGCCAAGAGAGATCAGTCATAGGGAGGAGTAAACATTATCATGTTAATAATCACATGTCAGGTGTCTTTCAGTCTCTTGAGTCTTACAATGTCCACAATTGTAGGCATTCTGCTATTGTTTTACAGCTGTTAATGAGGAGGGTAAAAGCCAGATTTATGGCTGCTTTATATAGTTCATAACCTCAATCGCCAAGAAATAACAGCATTAAAGATTCAGATAGTGCTTGGCTAACATGTAGAGTGAGATGGCATGAGAAGTTTCTTGCCTCACTGGGCTGGTGTCAAGTGTAGCATTGCCTATTTCTTCTTCTCTTGCTGCTCCAGTTTCCCAGGGCAGGGCTGCGGCTGAGACATAACAAAGCTGGAATTGTGCTCTGCTCTCCTGTTCAGTTAGGAAAGAGAGCAGGACTTAGGAGATGGCAGGGAGGGGAACCTGTGTGCTGAGGTGGTGCAGGATGTCTCCAAAGCCCCAGATGGATGTTAGGCTGGTCTCCTGTTTTTTGTCCTTATTTTAAGAAAGGTAAGGATCTCACAGGTGTGGTGATTATTAATTTGTTATAGTTTGGAGTCTGCTACAGGAATGCAAGTAACTATTCAGCTAATAATCAAACCTTGCTGTGCTTTGAGGCAGGCAAACTAATGAAGTACCAACAAATGGGAAGATGAGTGAAAAAAATGATAGTGCAGCCTGAGTTTCCTGAGTTCAGGAAACTTCCCATTTTTCTTCTGCTTTCACTGTGTCAGATGTTTAGAAGTGTCAACATGACTGAGGACTAGCTAGAAAGCTTACGTGAGGCACAAACCTGATGCTGAGCAGGAAAGCACAGTGTTTTGGAATGTGGGGAGGTCTAACATCTGTTTGTAACCTTTTGTCACAAGTGGAAGGGATTATAGAATGACAAATAGTGATTCTTTGCCAATGGGCATGGGTTCCATTCAGCATTGCACAAAGCATGCCAATTAGATTTAATACAAATGTTCCCCCAGAAAGATCACCTTGATTTAATTTTTTTTCAGATGCATAAAGTAGAAATGAACTGAGGCTCTCTGTTTGTTCTTTAAAGACTAAGTACTGTATTTCTAGCTCTTGGCAGACATTGTCCACAAGTACTTCATGTTCCATTGGGCTTATGCCAATTTAATGTACCGTGTGTACTGAAAGCATCAAAACCAGACTTACTTTAATTTTAGATTTTACAGTTACTGTTATTGATTTTTCTTAGAGCTGTTCCATCCAATCTGCTATCATCTTAATTTTTTTCCCTGCAGGATTTTGGGGCAGAACCATGACAGTCTTTATTTGTGTGGCTAGGGAGTGTTCATGTCAGTGAGAGCTGTAGATCAGACATCTCTGCAGTGGCCAGACTCTCCATTTGTAGAAGCTAAATCAGCACACTGCGTTATTTGTGAGCTCTTTCCTTCAGTACTGACTGGTATGTTGTGACTGAGGACAGTGTTAAAAGCAGAGTCTGTCAACCGTCTTTCAAGAAACTTGATTTTAATAAAATCCTGAGACAGGAAGCTGAACATACCAAAAATTGTGAACTTGGATTTTTCAGCACTTCCATGTTGTAGCAATAGAAAGAAGCCTGACAGAAAGACCTTGGACCCCAAAGAGACAAAGGGATGAGGTAGGGGAGAGAAGCAGAGTACAAGTAGGAATTGTGGTAGGTAGACAAAGAGAGGAAGGAAATAACTGAGGGAAGGAATAAGATCAAGTGCAAAACTGCCAACCAGTATGGGCTGGAGCATTTGTAATGCTACAGTCCTTAGGTCTGCTGATCCCTGCCCGACAGCTGTGCCTGCTGGCCTCAGATTTTGGCTGTTCATCTTCTTATTTTCAACCCTCAAGGCCAAGGGCTGTGCATAAGCATGGCTTCTGGCCAGGTGGCTCATAGCACTCAGAGTGGAACAGGATTCCCCTCCATTGTGTTGATGTGGAGCAGCATGGCATTTGGTGAAGCCTGGGTTTTCCCTTTCACTTCTCCTGCTGAGGCTGCTTTTATTAAGTGGCAGTCTGGTCTGGTTTCTGCTCTGCAACTTTAACAGCTCTAGCAGAGGGTAAAGCTGCTCAGTGCTTCAGAGACCTACATCTGAGTGGGGAGTCTGTCTTGATAGAGACTTAAAATCACAATGCCTTCTACGTTCCCTGTTAATAATAATCCTTGTAGTTAAAGTATGTAGGAATTCCAAGTTAGTTTGTATTGTAAGCTTAACCATGGCAGGTGGTAGTTTTCTTAGATCTCACTCTTATGCTGAAGTGTACTAAGCATGCTTTTAAGTCAGGTGTCTAGTTCTCCAGCCATAGTTTATATTTCAGACTTTGCTTAATCTCAGAGATGCTGATTAGTCTTTGGGAATGTTACTTAAGCTTTGACAATCTTCAGATATTATCTCACAATCTTCAAAGACTGTATTTTGTGACCTACACCTGTCTTCTCATTCCACTCCGTGTACTGGAGTCTCTGTTGGGGGCTGTTCAGTTTCTGCAGGTTGTCTTTGCCTGGCAGTGTCAGAAGATGCTTTCTCATCGTGCAACCAAGTGACCAGTTCAGAAGAATTGCTGGTGGAAGAGTTTTCCAACTGGACCATAACCTGTGTTAATGTTGGTGTATCCCAGGTTTTATTGTAGCAACTGATTATGGAGGTACCTTGCATTAATGTGAGCAGACAAAATACTGCCTTGTGAAGAAAAGAAGTGTACAGGAAATGACTAAGCCTTGATGAAGACAGAACTATAGGTTGTTCCAAGTGTTTTTGTAACTGAGACTGGATTTTAATTTTTTCATTTGCTGCTTACTGTACTTTTTTTCAAGCTTAATTTTACAACATCCTTCATATAAGCTTAGTTTTAACTTCATATGCATGCTAATAAGATTATTGCTGTACTAAGCAGTTTTTTACTGATGACTTTAGCTTCTGCCAGTTAAAAGAACAAAAGTTGAATAGGAGTATACAGAAAACAAAGTTAGCTCTAGTAATAAAAGGGAGTAAATTTTCCTTGTTTTTAAAGATTTAACATAGCTTTTAAGTACTGCTCACAAATAAATTCTTATTTCCTGTTACCTCACTATTAATTAGTCCATGCATTTAAAAATACACAATTTTACTTTTTTTCTGGAAATGAACACAGTCATATGGAAGGTGGTCCCAATTCTTGGTTCCTGTCATCTGTTCAGGCACATTCGTAATAGAATAAATCCAGTTGAGAAGCAGTTTGGAGGGTGGGTTTGTAGAAATCATGGTTGTGCAGAACCTTGTGCCATGTAGCTGCTGGGCCACAGGCAGGCCTGCTGCTTTTGCAGGCAGCAGTGCTTTATGCCACCTTAAAATTGTTTAACTGCAGAATGTGCTCCTGCTATATGTTAGCAACTAAGTTCAGGCATTCCTGCAGTCATGGGAATAGGTGATAAATAACAGCCCTGTGATGCAGGGCTTCTGCCTTTGCATGCAAAGCTCATGCCTCTGTGCTAGTGGCCAGGTTTGTCAATGAAGAGAAGAATTTGGAAGGGAACTCTGGAGTTTATCTGGTCCAACTCCCCTTACTCTAAGTAGTTTGAAGTTAAAGCCAGCCCTTTCATCCCTTTATTTTGCATGGTTTTGAATAACACACAGCCAGGGTGTCTGCTGACAGCACTTGTCTAATGCTTACCTGCAACTGGCAGTGTTCTGTAAATGTAAAACTATCCAGTATAATTCCATAACATATTCTTACATTTCAGTAAATTCTGAGTGCACAAACTGGCAACTGAATTCCCTCAATAATGTTGAAGAGCTGAGCATTTGAGTTGCTTTGCTCTAGGAGTACTGACTGGAGAGAAGGGTGTATGCTGTGTTCAAAGACAGGTTTATTCCAGGAGACACTGAGCCAGCCTCTAGGAAACCTTTCTTTACAGTGGCTGTGAGTGACAGGTGGATCTCCTACCTGTGCCTCTCCAGCTGACAGTTCTCAATTGCTGATGTGGATGGGGCTTAACCATGTGGTCTCACTCTGGCTTTCTCTCGCAGTGTTGAAAATCGTTGTCCTGTCTGCACTAGCAGCTAACTGAGCTCAGCTCATTGCTGACAGCCACCACCATCAGCAGGTCCCTTTCCCTCTGCGCGGGAGGCTTTTCATTATGTACCGTAAATCCAAGTGGAAGCGCGGGTACAATCTCGAGGGGCTTGGACACGGTGAGTTTGCATCTGCACAGTTGTTCTACAAGAACAAACTTTTTTACTTGCACATGAACTTCTTTTCAAATTTTTCATCTAGAGAATTTGGTAGCTACTTCTAGAATTCCTTTCAAATAGAGCTTTTATTTACCTCTGGGAGATTTTGATTGAGATAAGCTGCTAAAAGTACAAGTGTAGAACAATACAAACTACTTCTATTGTCTTGCTGTAACTATCTGTAAAGGTATTTGTTCTCTAATCACTATATTTTTTTTTTAAAGAAGTAGAAAAGAGTGCTTTAAGCAGTTCATTGGATAATCTCTCTCTAGAGCAACCATAGCTTTTATAAAAGGCAGGTAATTATGTTAGTGACATGCCTTCTAAACTGTGCCAAATTTACTTTCTCATGCCCTAATGTTGGATTTCCACCTAAGGTTATTTGTGGAGGCGCTGATACAATGTTTAGTGTCTGATCTCACCTGATGAGGGTGATGCCTTCTCCATCTCTTCTCTCTGGACTGTGCACACACATAGCTCCCTCTCCCCGGATCTGAGCTATGCAGTCCTTGGCCTGTCTTTATTCCAGACCTGCTGACCAGAGTTTTTTCGTGAGCTGAGTTTTCTCACTAACTCAAGAGAAACAAATTAATTGTGGGAGTTTCCTTAGAGGTTCAGGGAGCTGTGCCTTAAGTTTTGTTATTAGACTGACTGTATATCCTTCTGATGTGGTAGGCTTAAAATTCTTGCATTGCTTTCTGTAGCTTTGTATCTGTGCCTTGTTCTTTTTCCTTGGCCCTCTGGTTTGAGGACAACAGCTGCTGCCTTCTCTCAGTATTGCTAGAACCAATGTCGTAATGTGTTGTGAGAACATCAACTTTACCTTGCTTAGACCAGTTTTCAAGTGGAGTTAATGTTAGTGAAATTGAGAGTACTGTGATTAAGGCTGTGATTAACAGTGAGAGGGCTTTTGGCATATAACTTTGAAAATGTTTATAGTTTTATTTTACATCTCAGGGGATTGGCGCAAATAGGCATGAGATGCTAATCATAATATTTTTCATGATCAAAGCTATCAGTACTTCAGTGGCTGCTATTTCTGTTTCAACTGCCAAAGTCCTGAAACTAGTTATGAGCAGTCAGTATTGGTGGTTAACAGCCTGAAACATTTTAGGTATGGGAAATACCACTTCATTATTCAGCATGAGTTTGCTGACTTGAATTCATGCTGCATCTTTATTTTAGTTTCTGGTCAGCCCTGTATTTCACTGTGCCTCTTGATTTTCTGTCAAGTTTCTATCATGAGTGAATTCTCAGTCCAGAATTCCTTAACTCTGCCAGTATGTTTCAAGGGGAAGCTCAAGAGGTAGTGCAGTATGGTCTAGACCTTTAAAAGTAATATAGCTGTTACAGCTTTGTTTTATAAACTTGAGAGTCTTGTTGGAAAATGCATTAGGAAGAAGTTTCTATCTAATGAAACATGGTGGTTAGAGAGGACTTGCTGCGTTCAAGTACTTGTACATAGGCCAAAAACACTTGGAAAAACTCTAGGAAGAGCTGTGAAACAGTGTTGAAACTGGTGGCTTCAGAAGCTGGAGGGTACCTGGCATTTAAGTGGTTCATCTCTTCAGAGAAGCAGTACACAAATACTATACCTGACAGTGAACATTGTCTCTGATGGCAGTGTAATTATTTTGAAGTCTGGGGCTTATCCAGAATCAGAGTGGTGAATTAAATTACATGTCCAGCCAAGATTTGCTCTAGTACAGTCTTGCATAGGTAGGCTGATAGTGATCTTGCTTATGCTGCTGAATTCAGTTGCCTTCAGTGCTGCTGAATCCTTACTTAGCTGCATAATTGGACTCAAGTATCAGGTTTGGTGAAGCGACCGGGTAGATGATGAAAAATAGAATATGGCCTTCAATTTCTTAATTTCTTTTCCTTACTTAGCATGCCTTTTGGTTTTTTTTTGGGAACAGTGTGCTTAGAAACAAAGTCACTCAGTACAATTGATTGTCTGCTAATCAAATGAGCTACAAATCTCAGGGGTTTTTGTGTGAAATATTTGGAAGGTTTAATATAGTAATAAAAAGAGAGAGAGGGAACTAAGTCTGCTGCTTTGTTACTATGAGGGGCAATAATCCTTCCTTGCTGACCAGTACCTTAGCTGTTCCAGCCATGGCATGATGTAGTTTTATTTTTTTAACAATGGCTTTATTTAGATTATCCTTTTAACTAATGGTTTTGGCACGCTTTAAAAAGGCACTTTAGGAAGAGTATCTTATTGCAAAATTCTAATCTGGGCTAAACTTACAGGCTGCAAGTATTTTTACTTTTTAAAATTTAATTAGAGACTCTTCGTTTGTGACAGTAAAAACCACGTTTGGAGCATGTTGAGTTTGCAGGCAGTTACCTGAAAGGCTGAAGTTCTGTCAAAGGATTTGGTCTTCTGTATGCTGGAGCTGGTTTCGATTACTCTGTGCATTTGTGGTTGAACAGAGATTTCATGTTGCTTTCAATTAACAAGAAAGCTTTTCTTATGATCTTTGATTTCAGTTGGCTACAACTTCTCTGGGAGTTTTGACTGTAGTATTTCAATGCTCCTTTGTGTTAGGCCTTCTGTTATCTGCTTAACTTTTGTATTCTGGACCTTTTTTTTTTGCCAGTAATGTTAAATCTTGCTGCTCATAGTGGTATTGTTTTGGGGGTGAGAATTGCAGCCTTTCTTTTTCTTAAACAATTGTTTATGGTTTAGGTAGGCTTCTATATTAAAAGTTAAGGAATAAGCACCATGCTGTCTTTGGAAAACAAAGACATTTTATTTAAATGTATTAATAAAATAATTAGTAAGTAATGTGTGAGGATTTTCATATTGCTGAATGAGGGAGGATGACTGGAAGAGACAGGACTAGCTATGAAAAGAATTCCAGTAATTCCTAAACTTGCACCCCTTTGTGTTGGGTTCAGTCCTCTTTTTAAAAAGGACCTAGAACAAGTAGAACATGTAGTCAGTCCTGCAGCTGGGCTTTGGCAAATCCTAGTACAGCAAATGTGAGGATGCTTAGTTGTAAGTAGTCAGTCCTGCAGCTGGGCTTTGGCAAATCCTAGTACAGCAAATGTGAGGATGCACATTTTTAATAGCAGAAGGAGTGAAATTCAGGTCTCTGTCACAAAATGGGGAATGTGCTGCTGTTCCCAAAAGTGGTGCTTTGCTCCACGGGCACCAAGCTCTAACTCACTGTTCTTGTTGGGCAAGTTTCAGGGCTGAAACTTTGTGTCAACAGCTACACGTCTGCATTTTGCCTATAATATTTACATCAGTCTTTTGAGTAAATGAAAAAAGTATATCTTATTTCTGATATGAGAGAGCTGCCATAGCTGTTAGATTTTAAGCTTAGGCCACAAATTGGTTTTGAAGTGAAGACTTTTATAGAAATTGTTTCTTGTGCTTACCTGTTTTTATTGTTGTTGGGTTTTTAAAATTTTTCTGCAATTTAAATTAAGTGCCTCCCTTCTTAAAAGGAAAAAAAAACCCCTCAGCTTGGAAGTGATTACTAAAATAAAAATGCTTTACCTCAGAAACTAATAAAATTACTGCAGCTCCTCATGTTGGTATACTCCTCGTGTTGGTTTTGTAACATTGTACAGTGTTGATAACATGTCAGAGTGGCTGACCTTGCATCTTTTTTGTCCTAGCAGTCATGTTTGCACACAAGGAAAACTATTATAAAATTGAGGAGAGCAAGCTTCTGACAGTGCTCTGGTTATTTGTGTGGTTCAAGGTTTGTTTTGGGGACATTTAATCCACATGCTTCTATCAGTGAAATGCTAAAAGTGCAGAATGACTTCAGTGTTCTAAAAAGTTGTGGTACGACAGTGGCTGGTAATCCAGAGAAAGTGTTTTCTTTGTGTTTAGAGAATATCTGTTCTGCACCTGGGGTTGATGTTGGAGTGAGACTGAGCATGCTTGAAAATTTGTTCTGCCACTAAGTTTCACTGAGGCAGCACACAGTGAGAGCTAAAGGCAGCTTTGATGATCAGCCTGACTGACTTGGAGTTTTCATCAAAACTCACCTGACACTTCCTAAAGTCATGCTGGGTGTCTAGTGTTGAACTGGCTCCAATGACTTTGCTGTATTTGAAGTTCTTTAGATTATTTTAGTATTTCAGTTGAGTTGTTAATTACATAGATGATAATCCTTAAATGTTTGAGGGTTTTTTTTGTTTTGCTTTTTCACTTTGAATTGGCGTTGGTCCAGAAGCTTGAATGTATCAGACATCTCCGACGAATGCGGGTAGTGTCTTATTAACTTGTGTTAAGGTTGTCCATGACATTTCATTACCCCTGAGCCTTCTGCTCTACAAAGGGATGGCAGGAGGCATCACTAAGCACAAGAGTAACAGATGACAAGCAGCAAATTGAATGTTTCTACAAACCTCTATGAATAGGTGTGAACGAGGCACCGCTGAGCTGTGAGTTGCTATTAGCTTTGTGAAACAATGTTCACAAACAATATCAGTCCAGACAGGGCCAATCTAGCCCGAAAAGCTTGCAAAGATAACTTCTGAAGAGCCAGATTTCGTGGAATGAATCGGTCTGCACTGAATGGCTGACTGAAAAGGGGCAAGTGAAATGGCTCCTCCAGACTAGACTGTTACTGTTAACTCTGCTGTGCTGGAAAAACAGGGCCCAAGGTTTCCTTACATACAGGCAGTGTATGGGTTAAAGTGGAGCCTTCTCTTAATCTCTTTCCCAAGGTTCAGAAAGGAATAAATCTGTACTATATTAACCAGTCAATGTGGTTAATAAATAAGTGGTGCTGTAAATCATGTGAAATTTATTTCCAAACTCTTTAAAGTACTGCTGTGTTCTGAATTGTCTGGTACTGTTCAAAAGTCACTTGGTTGTGGTGCTGTAAAAACTTCTGCTTTTTGTGGCTGTATGCTTTCTTCAGTGTATTTGCCCAACAGTGTTTCCTATTTCCTGAATGGAAAAATTCTTCTTTGAGAGAAAACAAGTAATTCTTTGCACAAAGCCTGCCTCTCAAGGCATGCAGGTACAAAGTGCAAACCAGAGGTCATTACTAGAAGTGAGTTTGCAAGTGTGAAGATACTTCTGCATGTCAGAAAAATGCCTGAATGAGAAAGAAATGTGGATTTTATTTCATGCTTGTGTTAGTTCAAATCTAGCTCCATCTTTAACTTTTCAGCCTTTTTTTTTTTTTTGCTTTGGAGGCTTCTCCAGGTAGCTTTGAAATATGAGCTGGTAAGTACAGAGAGCCAGAGTCCTGGCCAAGATAGAGCTTTAAGCATGGGTTTTATTTAGTGTTTCAGGGGTTTTTTTGGTTTTTTTTTTCAGAAGAAATTGTTGAGCTGTTTTGCTCGAACATTTTATGTCAAGTAAATAAACTATCATTAGCTGATGAGAAATATACTGAACTTGTGTTCTCAAACCTCAGTTTTAAGAGTCTTAATTTCTAGGCCAAATTTCAAAGGTTTATATTCACACAGAATTCTGTTGTAGAATTCTTTTGGATCAAGGAAGAACATTTTTTGTCTTCAGGAACACTTTCTTTGCTGGTGGAATTACAAGGAGTCAAAGTGCTGCCTTGCTAATAGAATTACATTAGAGTTTGCAATGTGACGTAGCATCACTGAAAATGCTGGGGCAGTCCATGAAACTACAGCTGAACTTTTTAACACTGCCTCACAATGGGTGCATCACTTTGGCAGCTGCTGGAAAAGTGTCCTGCCACAGTGCCTGTCACTGTGCCTGTTCTCGACCAATCTAAAATTACTTTTGTCTTCATCTGCTAAATTTTGTCTGACATATGCTGAGTAGACAAGAAGCAATACAGATTCCAAATGACTGGCTCTTTTGAAAACAAACAGACCACTCTCTTAGTACTAAAATGCCTTTGCTTCTTTTATGACCCACACTCTTGGGAATATTCTTCCAGTTGTAACTGAAGGCTGTACTAACTTAAAGTTCCCATATTGAGCCAGATACCTTCCCGTATGTAAAAGTAACATTTTTCTTTGGACATAGAACATTGAAAATTTGAAAATAGTGATAACCTTGAAAACCTGCAACTGTAAGTCAAATGTGAAACATAATTATTTCCTTAGCTCTTAATTAAAACCTGACCCTATGGTCAGACCAAAGTCCCTGGGGTCCCTATAGAAATAATACATCTCCACCTCCATGGTTGAGGTATTCTGTCCTGGGCTTTTTTTGCTGGGAATATATTTGGCACAATAATACCAAAGATTGCATGTGACAAGAGTCAAGTTCTCCCAGTACCTCTAAAGAAGTAACTGTATTTCTGTCTCAGCCATGGAGTAGAATTTAGGGATGGTATCTCTAGCACTGAACTGCTACTATTTGGGAATGACCTTTTTTTTGTTAGGTGTTAGTGCCTGCATAGAGGTAAAGTGCAACTGCCTGTTTATTTTTATAAGCAATAAACCTCTTAGCCAAATTGGATTAGAAGTGTAGGAAGTAAAGTATTGTGCCTGTATATGCTAAATCATGCATTGCCTATGAGATTAGAAAGGAAAGAAAAAGATCTGATCATCTGGCATAGGATTTTTTTCACTGAGCAGTAACAAACTGTGGACAGGCAGGGGGTCCAACACCAGAAGGTACTGGAGCTGTACTGTTTGAATTCCTGGCTGTAAGAGGTGATGCACATGAGAACTAAAGTGTGCAAAAAGTTTTGTGTTTATGTATAAATGCAAGTTGTATTAGCATAAAAGTTGGTTCACCTTAGCTTTTAAGGGGCAGCTTTTAATGTATCAGGACATATTTCATTATTCCTCTATTAGAAACTTATTGCATGTGACAAGTAATCAATTCTTGTTCTCTTGGGTTACTGCCTAAAGTAACATTTCTTCTGTACCTGAGCTCATAAAACAGCGTTTAAACTATTCCTAAAAAGATGTCCTTGACAGTCAGAAGTACAGGAAGCAGAGGTGCTGAACCCCCTGTGTTTGTACAGAGCTCTGACCTCTCCTAGCAGGCCACTGTGCAGAGCTGACCCTGGGCTGGCAGAGAGGAGGCAGCCCTCCCACTGCTCTGCAGAGGAATATGGGTCATGTGCTTTCATGTGCCCGTGCTGGAGGTGATATGTTTAGAAAGGACCAAGTTTTGTACCTTGTGTAAAGACTGCCTAAAGTTTGAAGTGAGGGGGAAGAATATAGTAGGATGGCTATGTTTAATAGCAGTGATTTGCAAAATATTCAGGTACGAACTATGGACTTGGGACACTGTTGTGCAGAAGTGAGGGGAGCTGTTTTGAAGTTGTCCAGCCCTTTTTTTACCAGAATCACAGCAGGACTACAGTCAAAATGGGGAGTGTCAAGAGTTTAGTAAGTGTGGTTAGGAATTTAGGATAAAGCATGGATAGATTTGACTTTTTGCTTCATGATCTCTTTGAGGGTAAATATGTTTGCCTTCTTGTAAGAGATGTATTTGTGTGACATGGATGTTGATTAGAAGCTGAACTGAATAGTTTTGAAACTTTGTTCTCTTTTAACATCATTTTGTGAGTGTGGGGAGACAGCCAGTTATAGCTGAATTTCTGTAACTGAATACTTTTCCTGTTTTTTTTTTTTTTCTAATCTGAATGAATAGTCTAACATGAAATGTTTTTCATCACTGAGATAAAGGTGCTTTTCAGAACTGAAAGTGTTGCTACTTTCTAGCAACTGTCTTAGAGTTCTCTGTACAAGTCCATGCTCAAACGATCTGGCTTTGTGGGAATGAAAAATTTCAGGTAATGCAGGTTCAGCTAGTTCTGCTATAACCTTAAAGGCTTTGCAAGTACAAAAATCGTGTCTTGGAAATGAATTCAAATTGGGCCTCCCTTTTTTTATTTAGGGGAAACCATAATACCTGAAGCTCAGTGAATCTATGTTCTGATGCTGAAAGTTTGCTGAACAACATCTAAAAAATTCCTAAAGTGCTTGTGCATAGCCAAGATTAATTGAACCAGAAATGATCCTAGAGAACGTAAAAAGAAATCCTTTACAATAGCTTTTTCCAGGTACCTGGGAAATTAAAGTTTGTTGTCTTGGAAAGAAGCCTGGTGCAGCTACATCTGTATGGCTCTGACTTGGCAGATGAATTGCATCAGTTTGTCCTTTAGGAAACAAATGTGCTTTCTTCAGAATGAGGCTTTGTCTGTCATTCTTTCAGTCTTGAATTTTTAGGAATTCAGCACATCTTCAGGTGGTACTTGAAGCCAGGTGAAGAACCATCTGTCCTGGTTTCAGCTGGGATTGAGTTAATTTTCGCAGCAGCTGGTACAGTGCTGTGTTTTGTGTTTAGGATGAGAATAGTTTTAATGCACTGATGTTTTGCTGAGCAGTGCTTACTCTGAATCAAGGGCTTTACAGGGTTCCTTGTTCTGCCAGCCAGGAGCTGCACAAGAAGCTGGGAGGGAGCATGGCCAAGACAGGTGACCCAAACTGGCCAAAGGACAGTCCACAATGGACATCATGCCCAGGATTATAAACCGGGGGAGTTGGCTGGGAGGGGCTGGCTGCTGCTCATGGATGATCTGGGCATCAGTCAGTGGAGTGGTGAGCAATTGTGCATCACTTTCTTGGGTTTCCTTTCTTTCTCCTTTTATGGTGTCTCCCTTTTCCTTACTATGTTTTGTTTTAGTTTATTTCAGTTACTTATTGTTGCTGTGTTGAATTGCTCATTGGGACCCATTTCTCTTGTGGAGGACTTCCCTGGTGTAGTTGAGGAACAGGCTCACAAAAATGTAAGGGTGGAACAGGACTTCATAAGAAATGCTCATTAGGTTTGTCTGATGGCAAAGTGTGACTCCTGTGATGTGAAATGTGACTCCTGTGATGGCAAAGTGTGACTCCTGTGATGTGAAATGCCTCTGTGCAGTGTGATGACTTGTTGCCACTCTGTAACTAGGCTACTTCAGTCACAAATTGCTCCACAGTTGCTTAAGGATCACCATGGCTGGATGAGCGGCATTTTAGAGTTGACAAATCTGTTTGAAGGAGAATTTGTTGTGCCTTAAGAATTCAAGATTCTATTTAGATCTTTTACCCGGCTGTCCTGCAATTCTAATTAACCTCTCCTACCCCTTCTAGACATTGTCAGTGTGGAAGAGTTCATAAAGTACCATCTACCCTTCATGTCACAGAAACTTGAGATGCAGAAAAGGCTTCTTATCTGGAAGCTGTAGCTATAACAATGGACCTTTGTTTTCTTGGCCCTTGTAAGAACTTTCTTACTTCTTGCCATAAGCCACCACACAGTAGTGCAGGGGATTAGGTCATTTCCTTCCCTTCTCCTCTTCCTGCAGATTATTTGATTAGCATTTCTATTGTATACTCTAAATAGCATGTTCTTGGCTTCAGGCTGGTCCCCCTCTCTATAATCTCTTTAAAACACTGTAGTATGACTTTTTATTAGCAGCGTGACATGGGAACTCCTTGCACAGAGATTACATGTGACGTAACACAATAAAGGATTAATGAGGCTGGTAAGTCAGTAATCTCTTCCCTGCTTTCTTCTTCCCTCATGCACCTGAGATTAGGCTTCTGGGAACCCCTTAACAGTGCTAATGCCTTAGACTTCATGAAATATTTTTCTTGTTTGGATATCATTGGCTTTGATCAGAGTTTAGCCCCTGACTTCATGGGAAACCAAGTTCAGGTTGTGTATAGTGTATGTTCAACATTCAACATTGAGTGTACAAATATACCTCTCCCGTGGGATCATTACATGTCCTTGGTCTTCCACCAGGTGTTTTGCTCCCTTTTCTCAGTGCTTCCTTTCCTTCAGTCTGTTTTTATATAGCCTGTGTGCAGTAATTTCAAGCTCTTATGCTGTGTGGGGTTTTTAGTTCACTCCTTGCCTGTTTTGTTGAATAAAATTATCAACAGGTTGTTTAGAATGTCAGTCTTGAAATGTAGTAGTAATATACTGATAAGGTTAACTCCAGCATGAAGAGTTTGCCATTCAGGCTTCTTGCCAGTGTGGACACTAGAGGCCATAGTGTTGCCTGTTGCCCCTCTCTGTAGGGCTGTCTTTTTAGCTGGAACAGCTAGAAATGCATTCCTCTTCAGAGCTCATGTTGAATGTCATGTGAAATCACGTAATTGTATCAAACTGTACAGCATCTGTTTGTGAGTCAGATAGAAGAACATGACGATAGAACCCTTTATTTCTTTAACAACTTCAAAGAAAGAACCTCCCCTGCAGTTCAGCATCACTTCATGAAATTAGCAGTGATATCTTGGGCTACAGATTGCATTGTTTTAGTCTGGCATGGTATCTGTACTCCAGGAGAAATCAGATAGCTTGCCTAGCGACAGCATGCTGGAGGCATTTCATTCCAGTCCTCAAGGCATGGTATAGTTCTTGTGATTCTGTGAAAATCATTAAACCCTCCTCATTCTAAAAGTGAGGGGCAGTGCTGACACAAGAACAGCTGAGTAGAGCATGGCTGTGAGTAAACACAGGCAGTGAGACAAAGTGGTTCAAACTATTGGGTGAGATTCAGAGGCAGCCACATAGAAGTGTGCCTAGGGGCAAAATAAGCCCTAGAAAAACCTGCATTAAGATGGGGCAAGATTAGCTATAAAAAGGACATTGTGTGGTGTTGCCTGATCACTCCAGAGGGTCTCTAATATGAAGGCAAGTAAGGATTGTTATCTGGGGGAGGCTTGTTGGGGTGGTAGAAAGCAAATCCACCTGCAGCTGCTTCTTAGGTAGCTGCAGCATAAAGTAATCTACAAACTTAGTAACCTGAACACTGAACCAGCTGCATCTGTAAAAGAATGTCTGGGAATAAAGGAGTTCTAGAAGCAAATTAGTCTTCAAGTTCTGCTTTTCAGGATGTTTAGAAACAGTACAACTCCAGTTTTACAACTTGTGTGAGAAAAGTAATGCAGCCTAGAAGTGGTCATACAAATGTAACTAATCACTATGGTTAAATACCTGAATACAGAGCACCTTTTGTACTCTTGGTGCCATATCTGTGTGTTAAGTGATACTAATGCAGTCCTGATGAGTTTGGTTTTTTTTTTTTCTTCTAAAACAAAATCGCAAAAGCAACCCTTTGTCCCAATTAAAACAGCATTCAAGCTGCCAACTTTTTATAGGCTGGGACAAAACAGAAAATACTTGAGAGTGATGAGGGAGGTGGGGTGGTGTGACTCCTCCACCCCGGTAAAAATTGCCCTTTTAAGGATCTGTGCATTACTAGTGAAAAAGCTGTGTTTGTGTGCCAGTGACATGAGGCTGTTGATTTTTGGCAGGGAGGAGGATTCCCTGAGAACCTAAATCTTAAGATCAGGCTTGGTGAGTCTCTGGTGTTTCTGTTGAAATGGATGCAGAAGGTCCCTCTCCCCTCATTTGTGTTGGTGTAATGGGATTACAGAATAAACACACAAATAGATTAGCAAAATTATTAGTGTGCAGTTTTGGTTTTTCCCTTAGCCCCTTGCCAGTTTAGTAATCTGACAGTGACCATACCATTTCAGAGCAGTGTTCAGTCCTGTGGTTTTTTTGTCAACCAGAAGTGTGGAAACAAAGGAGCACCTGTGCATCAGTGTTTCTCCAGGCACTTTACAGTGTTCAGCAGCTGTGGCTCAACCACTTCTGTGGAGCAAGGTGGTATCTTTCTGCTTAGTAATCTATGATAGGAGGGGGAAAAAGTATCTTTGAGCCCATGTATAGTTTTATTATCAGAATAACCTATGGCAAGGTGTTCTGCAGCTAAATTTTCTGGGTAGGTGACAAGATTCTGTAACGGGACTTTCCCCTGTTACTTAGGGGAAAGTTTGCTGTAGAGTACAGGTTGAGAAGAGAGAAAACACAGATGCATTCACCTTGTTCTCAGCAGTAAAAGTTGACTTCTGTGGAGCTGCAACTTATGTTGTGTTACGGCATTATGAACAGAAAAGCTGTTTTGACAGTTCTTAGGTTTGAGTGTTACCCAGTGGCTATCCTGTAAGGTGAACTGGGGAAGAGTTCTGTTAAAAGAATAACAGAGCAGATAAACCAACTTTAAAACATTGACAGATCAGTCCATAAAATTGCGTTTTTAAAAGATTGAGGTTGCGAGCCAAGGAGGGAGCAGCAGAAACAGGAGCAGGAACAGTCACATGTACAACATGGAGATGTGAAATGTCAGGCTCTATCTACATTGCTTGAGCCAGGGTAACCATCTACCCCTTCTTCACCCACTACAGCTGTGATGTAAAACTTGATGTAAAGGTTAAGCTGCTGTGTCATATCGTGATTGCAGCAGCCTCACAGCATTTGCATGATCAATTCCACGAGGTAACTTGGAAGCTGTGGTAACTTGATCACCACTTTATGGCTCAGACATTTAAATTATCCCACCCACTGACTTGATGCAGTGATTTTGGTGTTGGTGGAATGAGAAATGAGCTCATAACCTGGTCTGGCACATGCAAATTTGCCTTTCTAAATGTGCATCCTACAGGATTGAGCTGTTTTAGAATCATTGGCCATGACAGTCCAGTACATGCAGGTGGCATCTGCAGATGTGTCATGTGTTCAGTCCTACAGTATTAGTGAAGAGAGAAATGCCTGAAGAGTTTCTGCTGGTATAATTCTCAGTGTATTAAGAAATTACTCTTTGTGTGGGAGGTGAGGAAAGCTAGCTGGGCTAATAAATTATGGTTAAAAAAAAGAAAAGGTATAGCAAGCATGGGTACAGTTATGTAAGAGAAGGAAATAAATCAGTGTTTCTCTGAGAACCTCATCCGCAGAGCTGCCAAGCAATTGGGCTGCAGTATTGTTCTCAACACACCCTCTGCTTCCTTTTTCCCTTTTTGGGGCCAGGGATGGATGAATTGATGGAGCAGGAGCAGGATGCTGGTTCTGCCTCCAGCCAATGCTGTGTGGTGCTGCGGTGTTTACCCAGCTTACGCAAGGCAGAGCCGGCCCCTCTTGAGGCAGGAGGTGCTTCCCACGGCTCAAGTAAAAGCACACAGAGCAGTCACTCAGTCTGGCAGTTGCTGGGGGTTTAAAGGAGTTGGTGGATTTCGGCTGATTTTTAACAAGATCATTGGGAGGATTGGGGTTTTTCTTCTCCACTGTGTAGGAATACTGCAAGGACGCAAATATCCTGGTAAGTGCTCTGCATGCCGTCACTTTTCTCTTTTACTGTGGTATTGTTTCAGTCTTTCTTCTGAAAGTATCCTCAGTGGCAGTGGTTTTCAGTGATGCGGTGGAAAGGAAATCTGAGAGTAGGCAGTGTGTCTGCAGGCTCCCCTTCCACCTCAAAGAGGCAGAGACATTCCAAGTGCACAGCATAGTAAGTGCTGTTTGATCATAACAAGTGTCAGTCACTTCTCATTTTTAGGGTGTAGAGCAAGGTGCCTTAAAACTACCGTTACCTAACAAAATCGTACCAAGGACAATTTCTCATGGAGCTGTTGAATATTTCTGTTGTCTAAACTGAGAAAAAGGCTTTAAATGTAACTGTAATGCCTATTTTTGTAAGATGATATAAATGCTATGTGAAAAGGCTTTAGTGTAATACAAACAGCTATTTAGCAGATATTTTGGTACATGAACTGCCTTATCAGGAAGTCAGAGGCTCATAAAAAGCAAAACTGTAATGTACGGGCGTGTAGAACAAGAACTCATTGTGGTTTTTTGCAAGCCCAGGCTCCTCAGCCATATATTCCAGTACAGGTGCATCAGACAGTAGATTGTCCTGGACTTGAAAAGCTCTATTGCTTTGTGTAAGAATAAGATGCCTCTGCTTTGGTCTAAACTTTTAGGAAGTTTTACTCTTGTGGCTTGACTAAGTGAAAGTTGGGACTGCCTTTTTTTTTTTTTTTAATACTGTGTAATTAGTCTGAAGTAGTTGAGAAGGATAATGTTAAAGGTTTCTAACAGTAGAGTTCTCTGCAACAGAACTATACTTCTGTACTAGTATTGTACAAAGTTTTTCTTTTCTGTTTGTGCTTTTGCAAGGCACTCTGGAGATACCAATAGGTATGCTGTGACTAATGAGCACCTGATATTCTCCAAGCATGTCTCTATGTAGTATTATTTTAGGGCTTTTTCATACGGGTTACAGATTATTTATAAACTTCATTTGACAATCTGAGTGAAATGAAAATTAAATCAAAACTATTTTTTTTAGTGTAGTTTGTACTCACAGGCAAATTGCAAGTGCAGCCAGAACTTCACGGAGAAAGCTGCAAATTAATTTTCTGAAGCATCTTGTGTGAGTAACTCTGGCAGGTAGTTCAGCTGATGGAGCAGGGACAAGCTGTGGTGTTTGGCCCTTGTGCCAGAGGGTCCGAGCCCTGTGCAAGGCTCCGCGCGTTGTCACCGCTGCATCCAAAAGGGGCAGGGGGGTTCAGGCTGCGTGTAAATGGAGCAGCTTCACTGGTGAAGAACTTTCTCAGCTAATTAAGGATACAGATAATGTTGCAGTGACAGCTTTAAAATAGACACCTTGTGCTAAAAGACAAATGTTTTTGGCTTCCCACACGCAGTCTGAATTACATCATTTATAACCCGTAGGAGGTTATCGTGGTTTCCTCAGGGGAGGATCAGCTGTTACTTTTCATAACTGAAAAAAATTCTGCACTATTTCTTTTTCCAAGGGAATATTTTCAGAATTGATTTTTGTCAGTCTGTTGAAGTAGATCATTATTGATTACATAAATCTTCCGGGTTTAATACACCCAACCACATTCTCATGTCATCAACGGCAGTTCAGAATAAGGGAACTAAAGTTAGCAGAGGTCTGACTCAAATCAGACCCCTGTGCTTAGATGGGTTTTTTCAGTCTTCTGAAGAAGAATGCTATTTTTGAGTACTATCATAAAGTACAGATTTTCATATAGGTGCCTTTAATGAAAGTCATATTCTAAAACACTTCCCTTGTTCATTGAGCAAGGTTGCTTGTCCTCAAGGCGCTGTTCCTGTCTTTCCTGAAATTGCAGAGAGCTTCTCAGACCTGCTTCTGAGGCTGGAACAGAACTTGAAGCAGAATGCTAGATGCCAGTTCAACCAAAACTGCTGTTTCTTAGACTGGACAAAATTAGCTGTGGCCTTAGAGCAAAACAGTAGATTTTCTCTTGTCTATCAAATTAATGCCTCTTTCAGAATGTCCACAGACAATGGGTTTTTGTGTATATGTGCTCTGACTTGCATGCCTTATTTCTAGGATGACCAGCCCACTAATGGCAGGTGTCCATGGTAAAAAGATGCTTTCATTTTGTTTGTGACAATGAAAAACTCCTGTATTGAGATTTTACAGATGTTCTCAAGGCATAGTAGTAGATAGCTGTTGCATTGGTTTATGCTTGATGTCCTGTGCAGGATCAGCTGCTTGCTCATTTCAGAGCTTGGCCTTGTTGTCTTGTTTTTGATATCTTGTTTTTGTCTTGCTTTCATATCATAAAACACTTGTGTGCCTGTAGTGGATGACTAAGCTTATTCTGAGTTACAAAAGAAAAGGTGTACAGTATAGACTAAGGAAATAAGCCATACTAAAGCAAAAGGCTGGACTGATACTCCACACTCCCAAGGCTTATTCTTGGGGAATTTGCTGTTGAAAAACTCCCTTTTCTAGAAATAAGAAATTTAATTTTCCTTCCTAACAAAGATAGTGTATGGCTATTGATCTAAAGTGATAGGCATTTAAATTGCACTAACAGATGCATCACTGTGCTTTCCTGTGCATCTGTAGTGAAGGATGCAAGCTGTACACAGAATGTGGCTAATCTCAAAAGTGGAGGCTAAAACCTGATGGTAAAACTGCAGGTGTGTGTGGGAAGGAAACGTGAGCTTGTTTTTAACTGAAAACTGGGAGAAGTGTTAAAACTGGTAAGTAAACACATATTCTTTTTACCCAGTGATCACTTCAGTAAAAACTATTTTAATACAAGCTTGCAAAACTATTTATAGGAAAAACGGTTAAAGGAGAATAACTTTCCAGTAGCAAACAGTTACTTCACCCATCACGTAGAAGAAAGTGATTTCTCAACCTTTGTCTCAGCTTTCAGAAACATACATATTCTTTTTACCCAGTGATCACTTCAGTAAAAACTATTTTAATACAAGCTTGCAAAACTATTTATAGGAAAAACGGTTAAAGGAGAATAACTTTCCAGTAGCGAACATTACTTCACCCACCATAGAAGAAAGTGATTTCTCAACCCTTGTCTCAGCTTTCAGAAACACAGTGATGCAAGGACCTGATTCCTGGTTGCTTGTACCAGTGCAGATTAGTAACATTATTGATACTGTTTGTGAAACCTGGCAAGCTGGGCTTGGTGGGAACACACACTCAAACAAGCAGTCAGTCTGCTGGGAATTACTGTGGGGTTTGGGGTTTGGGTGGGGTTTTTTTTTCTGTGGGTGGGGTTTTTGGTTTTTTGGGGGTTTGGTGCTTTTTTGTTGGTGATGGTTTTGGTTGTTTCTTTTTTTTAACTTCTCTCTGATTGCTTATTGCCTTCTCTTTCCATGCTTGCAAATATCATCATCTTGAGAGACTAGTGTTCTGTACAGTTTGTTTGTGTCTCTCAGCGACTTAACTTTATTCTGGTTGTTTAAATCTGGAAATCGAGATTTTTTTCCTTTGAAGTGGTGAGATGTAACTGTAGAAGAGAATATGCAGTGCTGAAATACTGTACATGTATTCAGAGGATTTTGGTTTCTGATCTTGCAGTCGCAGGAGACTTGCCTAGTGGAAACTGGAGTGATAAAGAGCTTAGATGTGTAAGTGAGTATTGGCAAACTTGGGTCCTACTTGTGTATTCTCAGGTATTGTCACTCTATTCAATGTGAATTGTTTGTCTGCAGTATGGGGTTTTAAATCCAAATAAAGCTGTGGACTCTAATGTGTAAATCTTGAGGGATAAGGACAAGATCTTGTTTCATTGGTAATGGAGTTACTTACAGTTTATGTCTAGCTGGTCAAAAGTGCACTTCAAGTGCATATTCCAGTTGCTTGATAGAATTGTGTGGACTTCCTAAAATTAATTGTATTCCTGGAATAATTTAGGTTGGAAGGTTGTCTGGTTCAGTCTCTGGACTCAAGATGGGACTGGACTGCCTTTGGTCAGGCTGTGCAGAGGCACATGCAGCTGATCTCCAAGGATGGAGATCCCATAGGCTCTGTGCATTGCGGGTTTTTGCCTCCCATAATAGTTAATCAGGATTTTCTGTTTGTTCTGTAGCTTGTTTGTTGCCTCTTGTTCTGCCACTGCATCCCTGTCAAAAGGACTAGATTCCATTTTGTCCCCATTCCCTCTGGTTTAGCACAGAATTTCTCAGGGAGGAGCTGTATCTGAGAATTGCAAGTGTAGTCAGTGCAGTACTGCAAACAGTAAAAAAAATTAAAACATCAATAGATAAAATGTCTTGTGCTTTATTTGTAAAAGCAAAAAAATAAAAATAAAAATCCAAACCTTAAAATATGTAGCTATAGAATATAAATATAATGTTATATAAAGGGAGGAGGAAATTCCCATTTTTTTTTTATCTGAATCAGCATATTTTTATTTTAATATATTCATTGACAGAGGACTTCTTTCTATACTGTGTAAGTGGTTTTCTATGCAGTATTTTAGAAAGGGCTAGTCTGGCACTAGCTACAGTTGCTAGCAGCCTATAATGCTGGCTCTGTGTTTAGAAAATGACGGTAATTTATTACAAAGAGACTTTTATTCTAGTATTTTTAGCTTTCAGCCGAGTGTTTAATGAATCTCTGCCTGGGCTCATTGAATTTATGTTCTCCCCTCCCCCACCCCATTTTAACCATTAAGTTATTGCTATTCTTGCTGCAATTCCAGAAGCTGTACTTGGTCTTCAAAATAGCAAACTTAATTCACAAGGTGCTGTGCCCTACTGCAAACAAGATCTGAAGACTTGCTGAAGCAATTAAAGACTAGTTGTGAGTGAGTCTTGTGACCAGGAAAGGCAGCTGAATGGTTGGAAATAGTTCCAAACCAACCAAAATTCATCTGTCTTTGTCCCCCGTGGAAACTGATGTGCTCAAGGGAAGTGAGCTCTTAACCTCACCTACTCTGAAGTGGTTTTGGGAGCTCTTCCAGGGGACAGCCTGGATGCAGGGACCAGTGTTTGCATGAGACAGGAGAGACTATGATACAACTTTTCCTTCTAGTGGAATGGAGTCAGAAATCTGTGACTTGCTTTTTCAGCTATAGCAGTCTTTGCTTTCTGTGGCTTTAGTGAGTACTAGAGAGCAGGAAGGCTTGTCAGAAACCAGACTTACATTACTCAAACAAATTTTAAATGCTTTTCTCAGTTCAGTTGTTGTCACTTCCCAGTCTTTCAAAACAGTTGCATGTGATAGTATTGAGCATTGAACTTTCTGCTGCCCCCAGAAGAACCGATGTTGAGAATAAAAATGTTCATGAGTTCTTCCTGTTCCAGTTTCCTATTGCTGATACTGAAGAATTTTAGCTGGTACCCATTGTGGTTTGGGGCAACTGCAAACAGTTGTGCTTGCCTTTAGCCATGCAAGTTGCTTTAGTCTCAAAATCTTTTCAAAATCATAATACAGGACAGTGAAAAGAGGTAAGCATTTTCAGGCTTTGGTCTCTTCTCTTTGGCAGAAGCAGAGATCTTGACATAAAATGTTTGCTGCTGCCAGTTCTATGATTTTTTTGGAAGAATATTGGATGAGATGGAATCTTGTAATTGACATCTTACTCCTTATGAATGTTGAATATTCTTGGAGGAGTTTAGAAGAGTCTGTTGTTCAGAGCTTTCTCCAATGAAGCATGTTCCACTGATGTCTGGAAATGCTGCTGCAAGAAGAAGCAAAACTGTAATTTGCCTGTATTTTGTTCAAACAGTTGGTTCCTTAGCTGTGTACTGGCCCTTCAGAGCAAATTTTTCTTTTTAAGTAAGTACTCTAGAAATAAAAACTGGTCAGGTTGTACTACAAGAGAAGGCCCATTATATATTTTTTGGTGATACTTTTCTTCTACTCAACAGTTTTCCTTCAAGTAAGTTCTTCACTCAGCTTTAAATGATTCATAAGCCTGCTCTATTTCAGGAGTGGAGATGTTATCCCATGGCAGATTAGACTCATCTCCAGTGAGGCAGCACTTGAGTTTTATTCAAAGACATGAAATTTCCCTTGGACTGATCTTCAGGACCTCACTGGAAGGATATAATTGGTCTTTGTTATTTCTGGGAACAAAAATATTTTCCCTTTGGGTACAGTGCACCAGGCCAATCACACTGGATGAGAAGTAGTGTGTATGTTGGACTGATGATTTTTGTAGGAGTACTGAATCTTGTATGTACTTGAGTTGAAGTAATCTGGGGGTGTAGTAGTTGTGAAAGTGGTGTGTGAAGCTCATAAAGGTTCTAAGATGTATTTGAAAAAAAAATGAAGTTCAAACATTTCAGCCAGACTTTTGAAAGGGGATGAGCAAGCTGTGTTATTACTGATGGCTCTAGATTCCTAACGCTCAAACCTTCCTTAAGTTTAATAAGAAGTGGATTTCTGTCACATGCAAAGTAAACTTGAGTGGATTTCTTTAAATGTAAAGCAAAAAAAATGTTTTAAGGAGTAACTGAGCAATAGATGGGGGGACATCTTTCCTTGTACTGAGATTTTCTGTATGACTCCTTGTATTGCTGAAGTCTGTCCCTGGGAACTGCTGACCCCTTTTATCATTTCTGCACAGTTCTCTGGTTGCTTGTGCAGGTAACACATTAGAGCCTCCTTTAACTGTTCACGTGTTATTTTCGTGAGGCTTTGAAGTTGACTCAGACTGAGACATGTATTTTTTTAGTTTTCCATTAAAATGTTCCCTTGGATGAATAGAAGAAGAGGAGAAGCTGTACCAAACCTGTTCTTGTACTAATGGCTAAAGTTATTTTAAATGTTTGCCGTCCCACTTTCTCTAAGTTAAAGGATTAGCTCTTTAACACTGTAATATGGGGTTATAGTATTTAAATCTTTGGTTACTGTGGCATGGTGTTTCCTTAGAGTAACTGCTGTAGTTTCATGGCAGTGAAACTACACTACTACTGTTTCTTGTGAGTTGTTAAATGTGAAGGCAGAGGACAGCTGTTGGCCAAGATTAAATTAGTTGTGTGTGAAGAAGACTGAATTGCAGGGGAGAGGAGATCAATATTCAAGTAGAAAATAGGTTAATCATATGGGGAGGAGATGAGAAGATGAGCTCTTTCAGAAGACACCTGTACAAGCAAGTATAATGCAAGAAGGTCTTAAAACAAGAAATGCTGAAGTTGATTGTAAAAATTCTTCATAGAAAATATATTTTTATTTTTATGTACAGCTAGATCATGAAGATTTATACTAATTTCAAAAGTAGAAATACTTCAGAAGGGAAATGTGTCTAAAGAATTGAGCACTCTTAAACACTAGGATCTATATAATTCAGTATTAATGTCAGAAAAGCAGCCCTGAGCTGTGTTCACAGGCACATAGTTTGAGTGTGGTGCTCCTGGTGAGATGCCAGGAGTTAAGGAGGGCCCTGGAAGACATGAAAATTGTGAACACAGTTAATGTTGTGGGGCTCTCTTTATCAAATGTGTCAATCTCCACTTCAATGTGTTGTGACTACTGTCATCGTTTAAGGTCATGTTTTCCTGTGATAAGTTTGCTTTAAGGTCTTCATTTTAGTATTCCAAAGGCAAAACCTACAACAGTGAGTAGCCTCACAATCCCAGGGGAGTTACTGCTACATTTGGGTCAGCAGTCCAAAAGAGCTTTGGGCAAACTTATATTCCTTGACTGTCTCCTGTGCCACTGCCACTGTTCCTGTGTGACAGAGGGAGACTGCTGGGTCAGTAAAATGCACTTTCAGCACCGGCTGAGTGATGGGTACCCTAAGGCACAGACCAGGACAGCTGCTGAGTGAAAGTGCTCACTGCTTCCCAGGCAGCAGACAGTGCTGGTGTCACTGTTCTAGAGATGGGACACAGACACTTCACAGCAGTGTTGTGCAAATCAGGTTTGTGGCAATGCACTCATCTCTCAGTGGGTCATTATGTTGTGATAATGTTGTGTGTGCTAGCCACAAAGACAGGCTGCAGTTAACTTGTTTCAAGCACTATGAAATCTACAGTACCCAGACCTGGGGAGAAAAAAAGAGATTTGGAAAATAATGAGAAATTAAAGGAGAAATTAAAGATTTCTGTTTACTCTCCTGGTTGTGTTCTGCAGGCATTGTAGCAAATGCTTTAAGACAGAGTGATGTCTTTGCCTGTGTTAGTGAGAAGCCCTCCCAAATATGTGGAATAGTGTGAAGGAACAAACTTGAGTTTTTACAGCACTGTGAGCTGATTGCAGCTGGCAATCAGTGTATGCATGCTGGATAGGAAGTTGTAGATTTGAGAATGTGTTGAAGGCCAAACTTCTCTGTGAAGGAGCAAAGACTGGGAGAGATAAAGTCAGTAAAGGGATCTTTGCATCAGCTCCTGAACAAATGGGAGCAGGCTGGCAAGCAGTGCCACATCTTTTTCTCTGTTCTTACGACATAATGTGGGGATAGATAATATCTGCATGATGAGATATTTTCTACTAATAACCATGGTCTAGTCAAGGTGGAAGAAAGTGGAGATACAGCACTGTAGTTATGATCAAAGTCGATGACAGGATTCAGAAAATGCTGTGTGGGTCAAAAAGTGCATTTGCACAGAAGGCAGAATGTTAACCATCAGTACTAAAAAAGATTAGCAGCTCTTTGAGTTGGTATGGAAACTCACCTGGAAGGACCAAGGGAATGTTCCTATTCCTATTAAAGAAAGCCTCAAACAGGCTCTCATCAGCTTTATTCTTTATCAAGCAAGTGCTCTGCTGGGTAGGCTTTCTCTAGAGGAAGGTCAGAGATGAGCTGCATAGGTCAAAAGTGTCTGGAAATGCTACTAATGAGAAGCTGTAAAAAATACAACATGAACTGTTCCTCAAAGTAGAAGTCTGAGTAAAAAATGCACTTCAGGACTGTTTTCATTAGGAGTTACATGGAATTCTTTCAGGAAACCTCCTTCAAACAGCTGTTTATATCACTTCTGTCTCTGGCTAAACATGAGCCATCACATTGCACACCCGAAACTTTTATGGTGGGCTTGATATCAAATTGTCGTACAACTTCCTTCCATCTGCAAACCCAGAAACTTCTTAGGAAGCTCTGAATTAGACACTTCACATGAAAACTTTTGCCTGCCTAGCTAATTGTGTTAGCTGGTCTTGCTTTGTTATTTTGTTTTGGTTTTTTTTGTTTGGTTTTTTCTTTAAATTTAATGCCTATCTGGCTCTATTTCTCAACAACTGAATGAAATATAATAAATGAAGCTATGTATCATTTACTCTAAAAACTAGCATGGAGGAAAACAAGTGTGGGTGTTTTAAGGCCATAGTGGAATTTTCTAAATGCATTGTTTTGGTGATCTGGCACTTCTTCAAGGCAATTCAACCTTAATTTATGTGGTTTTATATATGTGTTTTAAAAAATTATTTCAGACAAAATCAGAACATGGAAAAACAAAATGTTGTACCTGCAGTATCAGATTAGTGTGCAAGTTTGTGTAATTGGACTAGAATATTTTCTCTTACACTTAATTTTGGTTTTATTTTTACAGGAAATAATGAAAAAAGTGTGCCACAACTCTTGATCAGAGACCTGAAGTTTGAGAAGTCATTAACTAAGCTCATGTTTTCTCCTGATCAAGAAAATCATCCATCAAAAGCACCAGTCAAATATGGTGAATTGATTGTATTGGGGTAAGTGTTTGCGTGTAAGAGTCTGAGGATTTTCTGTGCTGTGATTTTGTAGACATGTTTCAATATTGTGTTAATCAATTCTTGGATTTAAATGTGATTAATTGAAACTCTGTAATTAGTAACGCTATACTAATTGAGAATCCTTGGTGCTTAGAATGAAAGTTCTTGTGGGTCCGTATCTCTTGAGAGACTAAATAACACAGGAATGATGGCCTTTGTTCTTTTTCTGTGCTTTTTGATAGGTACAATGGGTCTCTCCCAAATGGAGATAGAGGGAGAAGGAAAAGTAGGTTTGCTTTATTTAAAAGGCCCAAGGCAAATGGGGTGAAACCCAGCACTGTGCACATTGCCTGTACCCCTCAAGCAGCAAAGGTAAGCTCCATTTCTCCCTTCAACTCTGTCTGATTTTTCCTTGTAAAGGAGAAATCTCCTTTCTCCATATAAAGAGCTGCTAGGAAATTATTTAAACAGCATAAATATCTGGCTGTGAAAATAATATTTTGTGTTTATCCAAAGTTTTCTAGTACCTGTCAGGGTTAGCAAGAAACAATGTAACAAAGAAGATTCTGTGTGTAGTCCTTGCCATAGCCAGAAAAAAAAATAGTTTTGAAACATGAATGTTCTGGGCACAGGCTAGTCATCTGTTTTAGATTTTGTAGTCTAAAGCTCACTCTGCTTTAGGACTAACTTTGCTTCACGTGCAGCTGACTTTTAAATGATCCTTGCCAAAGCTCCACGTGCACTTGGTGCTCCATCCAGTGGGTAGGAGTTCCCCAGGGATCAGGGCAGGTGGGTTTGCAGGGTATGTTTCATAGGGCTTGTAATCAGAGCTCCCATTAGGAAGCAGAAAAGGAAGGGCTTAGGCCCTGCAGTTGAACTGTATTTCAACAGTGTATGTCAAAACTAATGCATCATAGCTAAGGTATTACCATGCAATATTGTGGTTATTCAAGTGTGTGTGCAATTGTGTTCAATAACTAATGGAGCATTTCTACTAAAACAGTGGAATTTGAGGATGCTTAGTGGTTGTTTAGAAACTGCCAGTGACAAGATCACAAACACAGTAAAACAAACACTGTTAAGTGTTAAGTGTTTGACAGTGACAAGATCACAAACACAGTAAAACAAACACTGTTAAGTGTTTGAGTCCCAGAATGTCTTGATGCTTAAAGATCTTGACCGTAAATTCAGGGAATGGTATATAAAGTATTCAGAAATCAGAAGCATTTTTCTACCAAAATTCTTGTAGTAGAGCTACATTCATAGCTGATCTATGAAAAGAACATTTAATTTTGCAAATTCTTTATGGTCTGGGAAGTGCTGTTTAGCAGTACTTTTAGAAGTGCTGGTCACTTTCCTAGTATGTAATTGCAGAATCAACATCCAGACTAACAAACTGAAACCTTTGCTACAACTTCTGCAACCTGTGTGGAGTTTCTCCATTTTACCCTATTTACCACCACTTTTTCCATCTATGTGTCTTAAATCAGTCATTACTGATTTTGGTGTTAACTCAAATCCTGTTTTTCAAATGAAATTCCTAAGTTTTTGTCCTCACTTTGCTGTTGGCCAAGTTCCCTCTGAGATGGCCATGAAGGTGTTACATTCAATTTTAGCCTTTGCATTTGGTTGTTTTGTCCTTTTGTGTTCAGGCCAGTGTTGCTTTAACACAAAACATGACTAATAATATGCCCTGGTTATGTTTATTTAGTTGCAGCATGTGGTGAAGAGACCAGTTTGGTCTGTTGCTGAATCAATCCTGCAGCTTTTTTTTTAGTGGCCAGGACTGGGTTTTGTGAAGTTTAACTGCAGGTGTGTCATTAACAACCATCTGCCTTAATGCCTTAATTAGCAGAAGAGTCTGGTGTTATATATATATATATATATATTGTCTGCTTTGCTGCTGTATATTGTAGAATTATTATGGACTGGTTCAATAACATTTGGCATTTTTCCACAGGCAATAAGTAATAAGGACCAACACAGCATATCTTACACTTTGTCTCGGGCTCAAACAGTAGTAGTTGAATATACTCATGACAGCAACACAGATATGTTCCAGGTACGTGAAGTAAATGTGTGTGTTCTCATTTTTGGTAGTTTCAAACAAGGCATCCTCTCAGCAGGCTTTTTCTCTCAGACCCAAAAGTTTGTGTGTCAGTTTCTGCACTCACCATTCAGAGCAATGTAATTCTGTGCATTCCCAAGGCCATCCTGTGAACAAGGCTGTGTGTTTGTACATCTCTTTTAGACTTGGGCAAAGGTGAAAGTTGGGGGGTTTTGTGACTAATGCACAAGATTATGGTTTTACTTTTGCTGGTCTGCAAGTCACATAATCTGTCTCTTAGTCCCTCCTTGCAAAATGAAGAATAAAGGGCACCCTTCTCTTCAAGCACTTAGAACTTTGCTTCTGGCATTTACAAATGGATTTGGGATCAGCCAGTTGGAGACAGGGTAGAAGAAATACAGTATGGAAACACAGGAAAGCTTTTGGCACAACTAATACAAAAAATACTCTGAACTTGTTTAAGCAAACCCAGAAATGTCTAAAGCACTGGGAGATGTGAAGAGAGGAGCCTTCAGTGCAGATGGTGGCAGTTCAAAACAACTTTGCTGCAGTTCCTGTGTGTATGAGAAGGGACCACAAACACATCTGCAGCTGTGGTGTGCCCTCATATCTTTTAATTGTTTCCTGTTTTTCTCAAAAGGAAGGGGTTTGTTTTGGGGTTCTTTTTAATGTGTGCTTTGTTCTCTCTGATTCCCACACTGTGATCTTGCATAGCTTTTTTTTTTTCCCCCCTTGTTGTTGCCACTAGTTTATGGCAAGGAGTTTTGCTGTCACAGCATTTTGCTGTGACGCCACTCAGGATCTAAGGAGGTGGGAGGTGTTGGGAAGTGGTGGAGGAAGCTGCTTTGCAACTGCAAATACAAGAGAGTAAAAGGACTGTAATGAAATCACTGCAGCATAAGCTATTGTTTGTGTGAGTGTTCTCTCTTCAGGCATGCTCTGGCATGTGTGCTGCCCTGAAATTGCCCCTGGCAGTCCCTGTGTACTCATGGGTTATCCTGCCTAAGAAGCAGTAGAAAAATACATTCTGACAAAGCAGTTTTAGTCTCATGAAAGTTCTCCAGTCCTCACCAAAAAGCACCTCAAGCTTTTGGGTCTCTTGCTCAGCAGTTAATCACCTTAATGTAATCACCTATTTTCAAAGAGCCTGAGAGCTCTGGAAATGAGTCAGTAGTAGTGTGTAAGGGGGCTTTAAATCCAGCTATATGGATATTTGGGAAAGAGTTATTACTTTTTCTCTTTGCAAAGAAAAGTACAAGATGAGTTGACTGGAAAAGCAGGGGATACCTATGCAGTTTCATCAAACTCAGTACAGTTGTGTGGGACTGCAAGACTCACAGTTCCCTCCAGCCAGAAAAGGAGGCACAGCTACCAGCAAAACCTGATGGTAGACAGATGTTACATTCTTGTGTTCTGAGTGTGTAAATGTAGCCCCTCTCTGCCACAACAACCTGGTCCCTGGTCTTGCACAAAAGGTTTGCTGCTTCTCAGTGCCCACCAGAACTGAAGAGACAACTCACATAATCTGATACATCTATACCTTGACTTAGTCTGGCACTGTTCAGAATGTTCTGGGCATACAAAGTGACTGCATGTCACTGTTCTTCCCTCTGACTGCTCCTCCCTGGCTGTTTTGGTGTTCTGCAGCTGGTCTGCTTGACCCGAGTGTAACCTTTCTGATGAGAAGGCCTTCAACAGGGAATCATCTCAGAACTGACTTAATTACATCATTTTATTTCTCCTTCCTTCATTTGGCTGTACCCAGCTTTCAGAATAACTTTGATCATTTGGAGACAGAAAAATGCATCAATTCAGATGAGGCTTTAGAAACCTAAATTGATAGACTGGTGGACAGGAATGCATTAAACTGTAATGTCATGATTTTCTTATCATTGCTTTTAATTGCTTTGAATTTGAATAGTCCTAGACCCAAAGACAAACTTCTGACCAGTTGTTTGTGTTTTTTTCCTCAATGCTTTTCCAGATTGGTCGGTCAACAGAGAGTCCTATAGACTTTGTAGTAACAGATACAGTTCCTGGGAGTCAGAGTAATTCAGATACACAGTCTGTGCAGAGCACAATATCAAGGTTTGCTTGCAGAATCATATGTGAACGTAACCCTCCCTTTACAGCAAGAATATATGCTGCAGGATTTGACTCATCAAAAAACATTTTTCTTGGGGTAAGAGAATTCTTTTTCTTTTATCCACTAAAAGTTCGGTGCAGGCTTATTTTTTAAACTAATTCATAGCTCCAGCCAAATTAAAGGTTCTCATTGATGCAATTTATTTTAGGAGAAAGCTGCAAAGTGGAAGACATCAGATGGGCAAATGGATGGACTAACAACAAATGGAGTTCTTGTTATGCATCCTCGTAATGGATTCACAGAAGACTCCAAGCCAGGGGTGTGGAGAGAGATTTCTGTGTGTGGGAATGTGTTCAGCCTTCGTGAAACCAGATCAGCTCAACAGAGGGGAAAAATGGTGAGAGGAGTGACCAGTGTTGTATGCAACCTGTTTAAAATGGTGCAGCCATAAAGGGTAGAGTTTGGGCATAGAGCTGGAATCTGCTGGAATTCCACGTAGTTGTCACCTCTACAATTAGTTACACTGCCTCTTGTGTGTCTGTCTGTGTGCACAAAGGTGTCTTGCTCAACCTGAATAACTGACTGAGTTTATCTGCAAACTTAATTACACATCTAGGCTGCTCTCCTAAACGGAGTTTCCAGTCTACTCAGTATTTCTGCAAGCTCTCCTGCACATTCTACGAGTATTTTCCCAATTCTCCCTTGTGACTTTATGCTTTTCCCACTTTTCCTTTTTTATAGAATAATGAAGAATAGTTATAATTTTATTGGATATTCATTTCCATGTTCACATTCTGCATTTGCCATCTTCCTCTTGTTTCCAAAGCACTGGTGACTTTTCCAGGAGATATTTGGGTTTGATATGATTTGGGATGTCTCAGCAGAAAGAAATGCTACACTGAACATTTTAAGCAGCATATTTAGCTGGGAGTGCTAATGGGAAGAGGGGAAAGTCATGTGTAATGAGGAGTTTTAAGAAAAGTCTAAAATATGATGGAGGACTAAAACAGTCTGGTGATACTCCTTGAGGCATTTCAAGTAACAGAATGCTGTAGGGATGGAATAGAGAGTTGTTAAGATGGGAGAGGAGCTTTTCTTGACTCAACATGGTCTATTTTAATGCACACTTTAATCTCTTAAGATGTTGGGGTGGGGTTTTTCCAAAAAAAGGAGGGCAGAGAGACGCTGATACTGGGCTCTCTATGAGTGTCTTGTGGACACAGTCAGAAGCTGCTTGAAACTTGGATGGATCTTCCAGGCAGATGAGTATTGTGGAAGTGCACGTTGTTACTCTTCAGAGACCCTTAGGTGACGGCTCTCCATGTCTGTGTCCATGTCAAGGTTGAGAACGAGACGAACCAGCTGCAGGACGGCTCCCTGATCGACCTGTGCGGGGCGACGCTGCTGTGGCGCACGGCCGAGGGGCTGGCGCGCACGCCGACCGTCAAGCACCTGGAGGCTCTGAGGCAGGAGATCAACGCGGCCAGGCCCCAGTGCCCCGTGGGCTTCAACACCCTGGCCTTCCCCAGCATGAAGAGAAAAGATGTTGTAGACGAAAAGCAGCCGTGGGTGTACCTGAACTGCGGCCACGTGCACGGCTACCACAACTGGGGGAACAAAGAGGAGAGGGACGGCAAGGACCGCGAGTGCCCCATGTGCCGCTCCGTCGGCCCCTACGTGCCGCTGTGGCTCGGCTGTGAGGCGGGATTTTATGTGGATGCCGGACCTCCGACTCATGCATTCAGCCCGTGTGGACACGTGTGCTCAGAAAAGACAACTGCATATTGGTCCCAAATTCCTCTTCCTCACGGTACTCACACTTTTCACGCAGCCTGTCCCTTCTGTGCGCACCAGCTGGCTGGTGAGCAGGGTTACATCAGGCTCATTTTCCAAGGGCCTCTCGACTAACACAGGTGTTCCCAAGGACTGCAGTAAACTGATAAGCTAAGCGATTCTCATTTTTAAACCAACCGTTTTTCGTATTCTCTGGGCTTTGCTGGTTTGCATTAAGATGAAGAATTCTTTGGTTTTTTTTTTACAACAGCTAAATCCCTCTTTATTGAGAAAAGTCTGGAAATAGAAGAAATGGGGGGAGAAGGGGGAGACCTCCTGCTTTTTTTTGATTAATAACTACTTCTGAAGAGGTGGAGGAAGTGTTGTAGAGTGAACTTCAATGCCTTCAGTTTAATGGTTTTTGAATCACATGTCCACAGTGTTTGAAAGGTGTTTCATTCTTTTTGTATATGGAGGGTAAATAGTTCAAAGAACATTAGTTTACAGCTTGGATGCAAACATTGTAAAATATAACATGTATATTAACTCTTTTCTATTTATCTTTATTATTGAAAATATTTAGAATGTTTAGAGAGTAGCATGGTCATAGTGTGTTACATCCAGCAATTGGATGTGTAGAGTAGTTCTGGATGGAGAAGATCGTGGGATGAAAATGGTAGAAAAATCTTTTAATCTAAAATACTGAGTTCTTAGAATAGTTAAAATGCTTTTTAAACAAAGCTAATGCAAATTATGATGGCATAAAGTTGTGCTTTAATCGTGTTGAAAGGTAGCTGAGAAGGATTTCTTAAATTGTCTGTTTGGTAGGACTGTACTTAAGATCTGGTTATGAGGAGAATATTTACCAGACTCTTCGAATATGCAACTTAGTCTAGATTAAGGATTTTTTTCTCCCTTCACGCTAACACTTCTCTTTATTTAGCATTAGTGACATTTGTGAGGGTTTTTCCAATGTTAAACATGAACAGACCAGAAAGATGAGGCTTGTTCTGTTCCTTGCTGTTTGGGGGTGGGGACAAGGGGAGAGGTGGATGCGCCTGGGCACGTGTGTGGGGAGCAGTTCGTGCCTTGGCCACAGCCCCAGCCTGAGAGGGGTTTGTCAGCTGGATGCTCAGCCTTCCACCTGCTGACTGGTGGGGGCCTCAGGCCTGGCCTTTGCCAGGTGCAGGTGCTCATCCGGGCCGCAGGTGGAACAGAGGAGGAGCCTGGCAGCTGGGGGACGTGTCCCTGCATCCTCGGGCAGCTGGGCACAGCTGGCAGCCTGCTGGGAGAGCTGGGGCTGGGCTGGGCTCAGGCCCTCAGTGGAGGTGCTGCTGTGGGCTCTGCTTACTCTGGTCTCTGCTCTCCTCTTCCTCCCCCTCCTTCCCCTCTGGATCCACCAGAAAACACCAGTGTACTACATGCAGCTCTGCTGCCAGCCCACTGTGCTTCATGGCAACCTGACCTTTTTACCATTGATTTGAGCTTTTTTGGCCAGCTTCGTACATTTTTTTAAAAAATATGTACTGTATAATTGACAGTAAGAAAATTTCTGTACTTTATAGCAAAGCTTTAGCTTTCATTTTTCTTTTGAAGCTGTTCTAAAATTTTCTTTGTTTAAAGAGATCTGTGTTGCTTAGATGTCATGAATTACTTACTTTGACTGTCAATTATTTCTCCATTTTTAAAAAGAAATTATATATATTGTTTGGTTCACTCAGGAAATGCATGTGTCAGGAAACCTGTACTATAAGTTCAGTTAGCTGTCATGTACAAGTAACTGCTGTTACTCCCTTTCCATAGAAATATAACTGATTTTGACATTTTCCAGATTATATGCATTAAGTAATGAAACTTATGCAGCAAGAAATCCCTGTATTGTAGTTGTTCTAATCATCTTATTCAAACTATAGTATACTGTAGTTTTAATTTTTATTTGCAAATTAATTTATTTAAACTACGTGAGTAAACACTTTTCAAAAACAGAAATTCTGGGATTGTGGCTTTGTTTCCAAGAGATGGGAAAGGGCTGTGGATGGCTCCTCTGTTCTGGGACACCTCAGGAGTGCCTCTGTTCTGCACATATGGATTAAGAGCACAGAGAAGCAGCAGCTGTAAAGACTTTGGACGTTTTCCCTGGTAATGGCTTGGAATGGCTCCTTTCAGATGTGTCCTCTCAATGTGTTTTATATTTAACTCTGTGTTAAAGGTGAGATTGCTGTTTAAATGACACAGTTAAATGAGTAAGTTACGAATACTGAAATGCAAAAACTGAACTAAATTTTAAAATGACAAGAGTTCTTGATTCTGTCTTCCACAAAATCTAATTGACATGTCTCTGGACATGATCTTGTTGACTACAGGAACATGAAAAACCAGAAAAGAACATGATGAAAGCTACAAAGCAGTATGAGTAACACAGAGCTGAACTGTGAGCACAGATGGAGCACGGGATGGTAGGAGGAGTATGGGAAGTGGTGGTGGAGGCCCAGCTGGAGGCTGATGCAGAGCCAGGGGTGCAGCTGGGTACATGCACACCTAACTGCAGAGGGGGGAAGAAGACAGGGTCATGCCCAACATAGGCAGCCCTTGTTAAAGCCCTACCCCTAAATTTAAATGATAAATTGTGCTTACACTGTACTTCTCTACCCCACTCCTCACCCTCACCAAAAACACAAGGTGTCTGAGCTGGCTGTGTCTCTTGGGAGTGTTAGGCTAAGGTCACTCTTCAGTCTGCCCCACATTTTGCCTCTTTTGTACTTTTCTTCACCCAGATTTGGCTTGTTTAATCCCATTTTTAGAAGGGTCAAACATGGGCATTCAGACACTTGACACAGGGAAATCCCATAGCAGTGGTTGAGTAGTTTGAGGAGCAAGTTCCATCACCAACAACAGCATCTCTAACTCTGGTACCCTGTTTGAGTTCCCCCAGAATTCTGGTCTTTGATAAACGACTGCAATAGTCCTCTGTAAATGGTAAAGTGAATTTCACATTAAAAGTACTCAGATTACTGAAGCACTCTGAACTTTAAGGCAAATCCTTTTGAACAAATTTTGATGCTGCAAGAGTTGGCACCTTGCTGGCTTTAAGAAAATCACAGCTCCACTTGTGACAGCCTAAAGCAGCCCCTTGCAGCTGCAAAGGCCAGCCCAGGTGAGATCTGTGGCCTTCACCTGCTTTTAAAGATCTCCTGGACTGGCAAGAAGCATTTGGTGATGCAAGCAGCAGATGGGACAGGACTGTTCCTTGGGATACCACTGCAGGTATAAGGAACTGACAAGGGACTGAATGGGAAAATGACATTGAGTGTAGGTACTGTTCTAGCCTTAAAAGTTCAGTGAAGCTCTGCAGAAGTGCCTTTGGAAATGAGCAGCCAGTGTTCTGGTTTGTGTGTGGCTGCCCTGATCTGGGCAGTGCAATGTGTAAAGCAGGTGATTTAATGAACTAATTTGCTTTTCAGCTGTAGGAGATTGCATGGATTTAACACTGCCAGAAAGCAGCAGCTGGCTAATAAAGCCCTTTTGTTTTTTGGGGGTTTTTTTGGGGGGTGGTTTTTTTTTGTTTTTGTTTTTTTGTTTGTTGTTTGTTTGTTTTGTTTTTTCCCCAAAACAGAAGTGGGGCAGCACAAGGTGCTGGCAGGGGCATAGACAGGGAGGTTGCTGTGGCTTTCCTGGGGAGAACAGCGTGCTCTGGTTTCTTTGCTGACTTGCCCACTGGGTTGGAGCAGCCCCACGAGTGCCTGGTGTGGCCCTGAGCAGTGTGGAGCAGGCTGGGGATGAGCCTTCCCATCCCAGCTGTGCTGGACTTGTTTCACCTGCAGGAATGAGCTTGGACTTCTGGAAGGTTTAACATGAAGTCACCTCAGGAGACTCCTGTGATGGAAGGTGCTCTGCAAATCCCATAATGATCCTGCCATGACGTGCTTGATCTGCTTCTGAAGTGACACTTTCCAGGCTCAATTCTAAAAATACATTTCCAGTTTTGCAGTATAAATCTGCCCTGATGCATGCTGTCTTTCTGCCTGGATTAGGCCAGGTTGCTGTTGAATTAGACCAGATTTTGTGGTTCTTGTCTTGGCTCATCCCTTTCTGTAAAAACACTGGTAGAGCTTGTCTATTTTTAATTGTAACACTTGGCTTTAACATAAGGGCTGTGATCATCCTAGAAATGCAGTTTCTAAGGCATTCTGTGACTGTAGCAGATCACTTGTACCCGCACTGTTGTGCCTACTGTAAAGAAGATCTGGAAAGGCATCTCTGCAGGAGCTGTGATGGTTCCTGTGACTTGGACCAGGCACTCCTTGGCAAGTGTGGCCGCTGAAGGGGCAGCAGCAGTCCTGCCCCTTCCCAGGTGCTGCTTTCAGGGCAGCAGCAGGAGCTCAGGCTCCTGTTTCCTCGTGGAGAACAGCTCTACATCACTGTGCTGTTGGGAGGCAGTATCCTCCTCCTGTATTCCAGTGGGGAAACACCAATGGGTGCTACTGCAGCAGGAGCAGCCAGCTCCTTCAGCTCTGCTGGTTCTTGGTCTGGTTCCATCTCTGAAAGCAAAAGGGGACAGATTTAAAGAGCAGAAGAAATGGGCTTTTATTCCCTCAAGCCTCAGGTGCCTCTGTGGGAGCAGCCATGCCAAACCCAGCCTCTGGGAGCTGCAGCAGGGTCGGTGGCCTCAGGCACACTGAGGCTGGGATCAGTGCAGCCTTAGGGCATGGCATTAGCTGTAAACCCCAGTGCCCTGAATCTTTATGCTCCTGCCTTGGATCCCCCTGAGGTGCTGCTGCCCATCCTCCCTGTGCCTCCCAGCCCTGGCAATACAGCCCATTCCACAGTCACAGTGAGCAGGTGCCACAGAAGCAGGTCCTGTTTGCCTTGCCCAGCACAACCCTTGTGGGATCAGGAATGCATTGCCTGGGGCTGCATTCCTCGAGGCTAAGCTCCAGGGAAGATGAGTAACCAGAGGCAAAGTGCCAGCTCTGGCAGTCAGGAGCTCCCTGCCCACTCCCTGCCACTCTTGGGTATGCTGCTATTGTGTCCAGCTCCCAGTCCTTGTCCTACTGCTCCTCTTGCAGGGCTGGCAGGAGGGGATGGGAACCAGCACCAACATCGCTGTTTGCAGGCTGTGGTCTTTGCCTGGCTCTGCTGGTGAGGACATGTTTGTGACAGCAGTGAAGCACCAGCAAATCCTGGCTTCTGCCAGCCCTGCAGAGAGCCCATTGCTCCAGTGCAGGGGGCCGAGACATTTCATGGGAGTATGAATGACCTCAAGATCAACTCAAAGAAGGACTTTCCTGCTGCAAAGGCAACTTCTCTGCAATTTGGCAATACCTGCAATACTGTAATGTTTTTATTTTGATTTAGGGTCACTAAACAGCTCTGAGGCAGGAGTAAATTATTAATCTGCTCTGACTTCCTTCCTCTACCTTGTCTGCATCTGTAGTACCAGTTCTATGCTGAGATTGCCATTGGAGATCTGCTGCCTCCAGAAAAACATTGGGAGTGGAGTTCTTTGGAGTTTGAACACATGCCAGAATGGTCTGTTTTTCCTTTTTGTAGTAGAAAGGTCTCCTGAAAAGGCTTCCCCTCTTCCAGCCCTGGCATGGCACATGGACTTCTGAGGATTCACAGAACATGAGCAGCACAGAGAGAGAAAGGAGGACATGATAGTTCATGTTGTTCAGTCAGATTTAAGTGTGGTTAAATACAGTCAAACCAGTGGGAAAACTTCTTTATGTCTGTTTTCTTTGCTGCTCGCTCCCAAGATTAACTGTCTGCTTATTTATACAATTGTCTTGACCCTTATATTTGTTTCTCCTTCAACATCCCCCAAAGAAAAAAAATTAAATTCACTTTTCTCTGCAAATATTTTATCTGAAAGTTTCTACATCATGTTTGCTGTGATCATGCCTTTCCTTAAGTGATTCTATTAAAATATATGAATTTTAATACACTGAATCATGTTGGCTGGACCCAGGCCCTGCAAAATGTAATTTGAGGGTTTTTTTGGTCACCCAGTTTTCAGCTTAGATTGGGTTTCCCTTCAGTCTGTCCTGGAAAACAAGCTGGTCAAGGATGAGGGAAGAGCAATGGCTTTCCTAGGCTCTTGGGAAACAGCTCACAAAAGTTGAGTCTTGTGTAAAGCCTGTCTCGTAGTCTGAAGGGATCCACTTCTTTCCCTGAATCATGCTCAGATTCCAAGTGCCTCCCACTTCCCAGTTCTTTGTAAAATAACTTTTTAATATCATCTTACAGTTGGGATCTACCCATCATTCCCTTTGGTTGGCTGCAGTTTAGGAACTGGATGAGCATGAAGCCTTCAGTGCTTCCATTTCTACTTCTTTCCAAAATAATATTTTTAGCTGATCCCAGAAGATTTGAAACAAAACAAATGCATGCAGCGATATTCTAAACTTGCCTGGATGCAAAGCTAAAAACTGCAGCTTGCTGTCATGTGCTTGATGAAAGGAATTGAGTCAACTCATCCTTTCCAAAAATCCCATGCTTGCTTTTTTCTTTTTTTTTTCTGTTGTGTGGGAGGAAGAGAGAATTAGTTATTCAGTGGAATGAGGACAATTAAAAGCAAATGCAGCTTCCAGCGATGCCATCATCTGTTCAGTTTGCCCTGAGCAACACAGAGGCAGCCTGGCTTCTTCATTGGCCCCTTTCCCTTCTGTCCTGTACTTCACATTGGCACAGGAGCTGGCAGTTTCCAAAGTCTCCGTAGGACTGTGGTGCAGGTGTGCCCATTCTAGCCTTGCCTGGACAATGCCCTGAATGTCACCTCAGAGGGGCTGGAAGGCTCTGAACTGCCATGGAGTGAGGGGTCGTGATTGAGGCAGCTCTCCTGCCCAGCTTGCCTTTCCCTGGAGTGTTGCTCTGTAGCGGGGACATGTCCATGGATCCCAGCCCAGGATGGAGCTGTGGTGTCACCTTTGACCATTGCCTGAGATGGGTCACAGGGATATGGGCTTTTCCACAGCCTGTGGTCACAGTGGCCACCAGGACACAGCTGGGCCCAGGCTCTGCACAGCAAAGCTGTTGAAGTAGCTTGCTTCACTTTTGAAGGGGAGCTAAAGCAAGCAGCAGGCCTTTAAACACCACCTAACCACCCAGGGCATGGATGTTTAATGCTTTTTCACTTATTCACATTAAAAATGGATCCAGAGCAGCTTTCCTGAGGAGGCAGGATCAGCAGTGCCAATGACCTCAGCTCCACCATCGCTCCAGGGGCTTTCAGTGTTACTCAGCGATTTTTGCCAGCGTCACTCGTTATCACTTGGAAATCTCACTCCACCTGTTCTGGAGCAGGAGCAGCAGAAGGTGTGTTCAGGCACCTTTGGGCAATGGTGAATCATGCTCATGGCAAAATCCTTGGCAGCTCCTGGCCGCTGACTGCCAGGGAAAGCTGTCACCAGAGCAGGCTAAATGCCCACACATCAAAAGTGGGGTTTGCCTGGAGCCCGTGCCAGCCCGAAAGCAAAAAAACCCAAACAACAACCCATCCCCTCAGGCCCTACATCAATATTGCCAAATACACATTATTCATACTGTGGAGAGTTTTTCATACTGTAGAGGCCTGGGATTACTGTTCTCACAACAACATCAATATATTTATAGCCCATGTGTGGCTGCATTTTGTTACACTTTTAACTTCTTAGGCTAATGGTTAATAAAGCCAGGCTCTATTTATGCTTCTGCAGCAAAAAATATGTTGAATAGTATCATGCAAAAGGTTTAGGATCTGCTGGCCCCAAACAATCTTTCAGACTGTAATGTAGGGGCTCATTCACAGAATAGAAGGATAAAAGTGGTAGTCTGAGGTTGGCTTCCCCAGGGCACAGCAAAGGAAGAGCAGAACAGCTATAGGAGAACCCAGGATGGGGCATATTTAACCCACCTTTGCTCTTGATACTCAAAAAAAAATCAGTGTGTCTGTAGTTCCCCTACTATTTAAAAGATAGAAAAAAAAAAACCCAAAAAAACCAAAAAAACCCCCACAAAACAAACCACGTATCATGCAAAAGGTTTAGGATCTGCTGGCCCCAAACAATCTTTCAGACTGTAATGTAGGGGCTCATTCACAGAATAGAAGGATAAAAGTAGTAATCTGAGGTTGGCTTCCCCAGGGCACAGCAAAGGAAGAGCAGAACAGCTATAGGAGAACCCAGGATGGGGCATATTTAACCCACCTTTGGTACTCAAAATACTCAAAATACTTTGATACTCTTGATACTCAAAAAAAAAGTCAATGTGTCTGTAGTTCCTCTACTATTTAAAAGGAAAAAAAAAACAAAAACAAAGCAAAACAAACCATCACCACCAATAAGAGTGCCCAGGTTTTTTGCAAGTTTTTTGCAAGTTTGAGATGCAAGTTTATTTGCACCAGCTGATTTAAAAATATGTTGTTCATCATGTACCCACAGATCCATGCCATGTCCTCTCCTTCATTCGTCTGCCCTGTGGCAGGGTGGTTCTACCCAAATACTTCTTCCAAGTGTTTAACATGCTTACTCTTTCAAAATCTGCAGTAATGGAAACTCCACCATGCCTCCAGGCAGCCTGGTCCATGGCTCAGTTATAGCACTCATAAGCTCAGATCTAAAACTGTAGAACTCATAAACTTGTATCTACTAAAGTCAACTGAAGAGCAAGTTGGGACCAAATATCTACCTACTGTTTGGGGTTTGCTTTCTTAAAGAAAAAGAAACAACTCAATGCAAAAGCTTTCATACTCCAGCACTTGTACAGAGTTTGGAAATAAAGGAAAAAAGCAACTTCCTGCAAAACGTATCGATCGGCACCTTCCCCTGTGTGACACCAAATGAACTTGTCCAACAAATAGACCTGGAAGGAAAAAAATAAAAGGAGGAAAGGTGCCTATGAAGCTGTAAACCTCTGACATTCATTTTATTAAAATTTAATGAGGCACTATTAATAATGAATGCAGCCAGGAAGATGGGAGAACAGCAGTGGAATGGCCTTGACATTCCTCGTTAGCCAGATTTCTCTACAGAGCTGGGAAAGAAGAGGGCAGCTTTCAAAGGATGAGAGGGCTCCTGTGAGGGACAGCTGGAAGCAGCAGTCTGCAGCAGGCTCTGCCGGCTGCCTACATTGGTGGAAGAGTATTTTAAGTGTTTTTTTCATTGAAAGAGGAACTGGGAGTGAGTATGCATGTCCTGTAAGGAAAAGATGCTCCTGAATTCCAATGCCTTGAGTACAGTGTGGGGAGTTGGGGTCATTTCCTCACTGATGGTGATTTCCTGTGTGAAGTTAACTCTGTCTCCCTGGATCTCCCATCCCACGTGGTATTATCTGCACAGAAATCCAGTCCTAGCTCTCCAGGAGCTGATCAGCCACCATGGCAGTGGCTGATGTGACACACAGAGCTGGGGACGGGATGGATGTTACACCTTGAGCATAAACAACTGCACTGCCTGTTCAGCTCACAGCAGCGCTGTCTGGACCGTTTCCTCTGGTGGCTGCGTTACCCAGCGTGATTCAAGGGGAGATGCAGCACATCCGTGACTTCCCTTTCCCAGTTGCCAGGCCAGCTGCCTTATCAAAGAGAGGAATGGAGCTGATTAGACACAGCCTGGTTGGTTTTTTTTAAGCCCCTAACAGTTGCTTTAAGGCTTATGTAGGTCTTTAAGATTAATTAATGCTGCATTTGGATGTCCCCCTAACTATTGCTAATAGCTTCTCTGTCTTGTGGGACCTCTTCTGTTCCCTGGAGTTTATTAGTGTCATTCAACTGACAACAATTTGATCTGTTTCCTGAAGATTCCAGAGTAAATTTTACTTGGCCCTGCTGAGTCTGGGTTCCTCTCATCTCTCTTAGCTGTTGTTTAAGCTCTTCTCTTCCTCATCTGGCCTGTATTTCCTGTCTCTGGTTCTTACTATGAAGCGTGTTAATAAGCATCTGGATGCCATTAACATGTTTTGTGAGAACAGAAGCAGGGTAAAAAGTAGAAATTGAAAGCAGAGCCTATGTAGAAGTAAATCTGTGTTCTTTTGTGTTTCCATCAGGAGCAACCTCCCAGAAGAAAATATCTTTGCATCTTTCTCATGCTTGTGAAACAGATCCCTAGGCCTGACCAATCCCAGTCAGGTAGGTATAAAAACACAGTTTGGACAAGGGAGCTGCTATTTGGCAATAAGAAATGCTTCCAAGGATCCAGGAGGTATTAGAAAGAGCTTGGCTGTGGTCATCTCAAAAACCCCTGTCCCAGTAAGCATTCCTCTTCTGGAACAAAAAGGGGCAGGACAGAAGAGTGCTGATCACTTTTCCCCTTACTTTTCAGGGCTGGGTGAATCCACAGAGCATATCTGAGTCTCTTTTGAAAAGTCACCAGCAGATGAAGTAATTTGAGGCCTCACCCACACCACAGTTTATTCAGCCAGCTGCGTAGGTCTCTTAACAGAGGTGCTTTTTAATACAGCATGTCAAGTGCTGAGAAATATCACTTTGATTTTGACATACTCCCCACCAAGGATGATGTGTTTTCTGTTATGTATTGTTGTCAAGGTGAAGAAATGAATTAGCATGGATTTTTAATTGCTTCAGTGTTGAACTCTGATATCAGCTTGAGGGGAAACATCATCCTAGATGAATAAAGAGGTGGTGAAAGAGCTGATCACCCTCTGGTGAGAAGCCAAGCTCTCCAAATGCAAGGAGGAGATTTCAGTGTTGTTTCTATCTCTAGCTGCATTGAATCAGTTGCTGGCTCCCACAGAGGCTTTTGCTGCCACTAGCAGACACCAGGGGACAAGAAAAGACACGACTGTCTGAAATCCAGGTACTCCTCATTTCTGGAAGTCTGGGGAAAGGCTGCCATCTGCTGTAATGCAAAGCGGTTGCTGGAAATACATTTGACTTAAATCCCAGCAGTCGCGTTGAAGCTGAGATGAACTCAGAGTAGGAGCAAAGTAAAACAAGCGAAGACAAACTGTGCCCTTAAAGACCTGACAATGCTTTTCACGCAGATCCCTCTCCTAATAATGGCTGTTACCTAGCACGCCCTTAGAGTGAAAAAAATCTTCCCTGTGGACCTGCTTTAAACCCTGGGATTTCCAGGCCAGGTCAAAGACAGGACTGAGGCACTATTCAGAAAGCTGCTGGCTGCTTTGAGGGTGAGTGAGGGTGCTGCTTCCTCAATTTAATCTGCCACCCTTGTCATTCCACAGTCTCACTTGCAGAGTTTTAAAATGCAGAAAGGTGCATGGTTTTACCTTAAGCAGTATGTGTGTGACACCTACACTAGCTACTAGTGAACTTGGCTGTACCCTCCAGCCACAGGTCTTGCCACCTAGACAGGAGCAAAGTCTAAAAACATCAACAACTCAGGGCCTTTATCTCTGATCTTTAAAATAAAGCAGGTACTGAACCCTGTGGTATCTAGAATCAAATTCTTCTTTAAAAGTCACTAAGATGCCAGCCCTACTCCCTCAGTACCAACATGGTCCATTTTTTCTGCACTTTTTAATTTATTTTTTTTCCAACCATCACTTGCTTTGAAACTGCATGTTTTGACTCATAACTAATCTCAGCAACAAGAGCTTTTCACTTGCCCGAGGTGCTGCTTGGACCAGACTGTTTTCCTTGCCACTTTCCTGCTAGATCCCGCTAGAATCCCTCCTTTTGTAATGTTGGAGTGGCCATGGCTGGATTGAAAGGGAGCAGTGCACATAACAAGCTAGCTTGGAAAGCTGACATAAAGAAAGCCAGAGATCCTCATGACTCAGGTATTGATGTATTCCATCAGAATAAACTGCTATCTGATAAAATGGGCTCCCTCCAGAACAGAAGAAAGAGCTTTTAATTTTACACGGCCTTTTTACTGTAGACTGAGAGAACAAAGAACTGTGTGAAATGCAGCCACATCTGTGATACATCTAAGGTGCTGAGGAATGCCTTAGAGCCAAGAGGAGCTCTGCTACCCTTGCAGACACGGAGGAATACATGCCAGGGCATTCAGGAGCAACAGGAGAGACTTGGCATCCCAGTTTTATGGGTTGTCCTTATGTTATGACAGTGTCTTGATGGAGTCTATTAAGAAACTGTCCTAGAAAGAGCCATGTGAATGGGTGGCCCTTGAGGTGGGCCAGTCAGAGGTCTGAACCTGAGCTCCACCAGTTAGCATTTGGTTAACATGATAAAAATAATCTTCAAAACTGTCATCTGCGTTAATTTTGAGAGCCAGGTGCCCTATAAAACTGGCATCCCATTCTGCATGTTCCTAGGCTCATGTCTTGAAAGGTTTCTCGTGGCACTGAGCACCACGCTCCACTTAAACAAGGCCTGGAAATATGTTCCCTGCTACTGGCATGAAATATTCAGTCTTAATATCCCTTCACATCACTTGAGACAAGAAGAGCAGAAACTCTCCATCTGCCTTCTCTGCAGTGTTCATTATTTTACATATTTCTTTTATATCCCTTGCTTCCTCCAAGGAGAGCTTTTCCTCGAAGTTTGGTTGTTCCTATCATTGTTTAATGCTGCCCTTTTAGAGACAAGATTACCCACTACACTCAGGGTTCCTGGGGGACCTGCCCCTCTAATTACATTTAATCACTATATTTCCTCGCATTCCCTATGGATTGCAGTACCTTCTTCAGTTTTTTAGCAAGCTGAGCAAAGGTTTTCTATGGAAAACTGAAAGCTAATGGTACCAGGATCCTGTAAGCAAAGACCTTCTAAAACATTATGACGTCTCCAGAAAGGAGGTCAGGTATTCCTACAGATGACCCAGCTTTTACAATAGTTGGCTGCTAGTTCTGCCATTAAGCAGTAATAAGCATTTCCTTATTTTTCTAATGTCTCTTGTACCTGAGAAAACATTGAGCTACTTTGTTCTTTTTACTGTTCATTTTCTACAACACAAAACTCACTGTTTCCCATTTCTTTTCCAGGAAGACTCCACCGAAGACTCCTGAGCTGGCGTGAGTGTAGGAAAAAACCCTGTCATATTTTTGTTGTTTTATAAGAATGCCAGTTTAACTCACATAGATGAAAAAGCAGCAGTAGAAAGATTTTCCTGGCTAAAGCTACTTGGGGTTGGAGTTTTTCCCTGGGAGAGCCTTTGTGGAACTATGTCCTGTGTGCCCAGGGTAAGGGTGTTTGTTGGGCTGAGTCACGCTGCCCTGCAGAGCTGACGTGGCCCTTGGCAATCAGTAGGAAGCACAGATAAACTGAAATGCTCCCATAAAAGCAGACTTTGTGGACTTAAGCTGTACGTGAGGAGGTAGACTGACAACAGATCAAGTGAACTATGGTTGGCTGATTCACAATTTCCTCCCCTCACCTGCTCTGCTGGTGAAGCGACGGCTGTTCTTACCCGCAGAGCGATTCAGGCTGCGAACACCACAGTTCACAAGCCCAGCCACGCCACGCGCCTTGGGGAGCTTGGGCTGCTTTAAAGCAGCCTTTCTTCTCTGAGTCTCCAGAAATCACCCACTGAGTCTCCTATGGTCTGGAGGAGAGGAGGTTTCTCAGGCTGGACTGGTGTTGTCACTGCCACCACGGGGTTTAGCAGAAAGGTGACAGTCAGAAAAGAAAGCAGCAGGAAGCAACCTCATGGCTGTCATCCTTTCCTTCTGATCCACAAAGATGATGCAGCTCTAGCTTATTTTTCCCAAGGGGAACAGAGGGCTTTGCTGTTAATACAAAATGCAGCAGAACATTAACAACGTTTAGTTCAGAGATAATGTCAATGAAACATAAGGTAGAAAATCAAACAGTTTGTTATGTTCCCTGCATGAGCAGATAACACGACTCTTATCATTGCAACTGGAAAACATTAAAGCCATGGGAGGGTACATGGCTCAAATGTCACTTTGAGGATATGGCTTTCCCCTGCATCTCTGACACAATTAATTACTGGCTTTGAAAGTACCTCTCTGGTGCACGAGAAACACAGACCCGAGCTTTTCAGCTAGATCAGGGCTTCCTGGGCAAATGTCAACTGAGGGGTAAGCCAGCTCTACGTAAAGGTCATTTCATGCTAAGCAACTGATGCAAAATTTCTTTTTAAAGCTGCTCTGACCAATTCACTGAGATGAATCCAGTGGGATAGCTCCTGACTCAGTGAACATGCTGCAAGAACTGTGTTGTGAACCTCAGCAGATGAGCACTGAGGTCAGTCCTGCACAGCTGGGCTTGGCTCTGGCTCAGTTTGCTGACCAGGACTGGACACATTTCAGCAGTGAGTGGATCAACCCATGATTCATACAAGAGAGGCATGGAAAATTGTATCCATGCTGCAGGACTCACCTTCAACCTCAGGCTGACCCACAGGGGTAAAGAGGGGAAAATTGGTTTACCACTAAGCCTGTAGGAAGGGCTTTCCCCTCAAAACCAGTGTCTGTAGTTAATAATCACATGCAGCTGCTTCTCTGCTGGGGATTCCCTTTCCTTTTGCCTTCCACTCTCTTCCCATCCCCTCCCATCTGTTTCTTTGCTAGTGGAAAGAGGTTATACAGATACTCTCAGGTCCAATTCCAGAAGGTCAGACTACTGAAAGCAAACTGTGAACTCTGGGCAAACCCAAACTTTCCAACTCAGTTGTGAGTGGTTGCAGGAGCCATGGAGACACCCCCAGCCAGCTGGCAGCAATGCTGAGGCAGGAATGTCCTCCTCAAACCACACAGCCGAGGACTTTTGTATGGCTCAACAGCAAGTACTATAAAGCAGAACCCCAGGGAGGACAGGGCTGACACCACCTCCCTACTACAGCCTCTCCAATTTCCTTACCTTTATCCATGTGACTAAATTCTGCAAACTCAGTCCTTCTGCAGTCTGGATCAATACACAGCAATCAGTTTTACATTATGTTCATGATCTCTTTGCTCACTTTATTGCTGCTGTGTCATATTGTAGGGATTAGGAGTCAGGCAGACTCCAACTAATGTGATCCCCAAGGGGAAAAAAACCCAGAAAAACCCCAAGCCACCATGTTTTGCCCATGAGGAGTGTCTGAGCACAGCGGATGTTGTAAGGCACAAAGAGATTTCTTTGCTGGGTAGGGGAAAATATGCTGTGAAAATATTGTGAGTGACATTTACAGGTTGCTGGAGGGAAATCCCCACTGGCTTCCTAACAAGCATTTAATATTTAACATAGTTGTGTTTTTTGACTGATTTTGCTGCTCTAGCTTCCAACGAAGTCTGTTTGAGCTGTGCTAATATTAACTCCAGAAAGCCAAGGATGGAATTCTGAAGTGTGAGAAGGCAGATCTTTATTTTCTAAAGCATGTTTATGAAAGGTATAATGGATGGCCACTGACACTGAAGCCCACAGTTATGAAGTAATAGTAATATTAAACTAGTCTTTCTTTCTGGCAGTGTCATGTTTTTTGCTCTTTAAACTCAACTTTTTAAAGGGTGAGCACTGGTCAGGTCAGACACATATCTCAAGGAAGTCATCAAGGAGTCCCTGATCCTGGTGATATTCATTTGGGATTTATTGGCTGAGTCTGCAGAACAAATTGTACGGAACAAACCCCTGCCAACCTTGACCACCAAGGAGCAGAACAACATCTTCAGCCCAGCCTGTCTGGGGCCAGCAGCAGACACAAACACGCGTCAGTGAGCTGCAAGCCCAGCCATGAACCCGTGTAACCCATGGATTTCCACACTCGAGCCCGTAGCCACATGCCAGTGTTATTAAATACAGCCGGAATCGCTGCTGTTAATTCATCAGAGTTTCCCTGTGTTTTGTGGACTGGCACAGCGCTGCGGCCGAGAATTTAAGCCTGTTTAAGGCACGATCAGGCACCAGGCTGCTGTTGCTGCTGTTACTGCTGCTACTGCTTCAGTGGGCCCTAACGCGCCCCTCTGTTTCAGCAGCTCCTGTGGCCTGGCGGAGAACTGCAGCCTCGAATACAAACCCGAGCCAAACCGGCCGCGGGGCGGTTCGGTGACGAGGGCTCCAAACGCCGGCCCCGCGGGGCCAGCACCGGCACGGCCGGCGGGCGGGCAGGGGGGCGGCAGCGCCCCCGCCGCCTCCCGCCCCCATCCGCCGCCGGGGCTCCCCCGGGGAGCGGCCGGGAAAGTTTAATTTCCCCGGGTGCCCTTTGTGTGGGCGGCGCGGGCGGCCTGGGCCGGGCGGCGGAGCGGAGCGGAGGGACGCGAGGGGAGGTGGGCGGTGGGGGGCTGCCCGCGGCCCGCTCTCCCTGCTTCCCTGCAAATCCCCGTTCCGAATTTCCATGGTAACCCCCGGTGGGCAGCGGGCGGTGCCCGGCGGGAGGCGCGGGGAGGGAGCGGAGGTGTCGGCGTGAGGCCGGGCCTCCCTCATGCGGTCACTGTCCCGCAGATACCCGGCAGCATTCCCGACCATGCCACGGGGAGAGATATGACGACGGCCTCCGGGAGATACTCCTGGCGTGTTCTCCATAAGGTATGGCTGGCTCGGGAGCTAACGTTCAGAGCGAGTATTTAGTGTTTTCCTCTGGCGCATGGCAGCCTGGAGAGACTGGGATGTGGAGCGCTGAAAGGGCTTGTTGGTTCCATAAGCCGTGTAGGAATGCGATGGTTCCTGGGTTTGTGGATGAGCCTGAAATTGTGTGATGGCGAGATTAATTTCTTGCATTTCTTGTCTGTAATTTTTCAAAGGCGGTATGTGATGTTGAGAGAAGTACACATATGGGGGTGTAAAATACCAACCTTCTGCAATCCCAGCAGAAACTTTCCCCTTCTGACTGTCCAGTTTGGGCCTTAGGATGTTGCTGAGTCCCTTTTTCTTCTCTGTTTTTCTTATACTCTCTAAATACTTAGGATTTCTGTTTCAGGACACAGAGTTATCACAATACAGTGTAAAAAAGTATAGAATGCCTATTTTAAAGTTCAGCAAAGTAATTGCTGGGCTACAGATTTGCATGTGGTTTGGTTTTTGGGGTTTTTTTTTTTAGTTTCTAGCATAGGTTTGTATTGACTTTCCTGTCTTACCTGTACTGATGAAGTCCTGAATGAGAAGTGCTATGGACTTGTGCAGCTGTTGCTGTGCAGCCCTGCAAGAAATTGCTCTCTTACTGAAAAACCCAATTGCAGTACGTTAATTGTTGTAGTGGCTGCAGTAATTGCTGTTGTGACCTGAGAGTCAGTGTGACTCTTGGACAGACTGTAGTGCAGAGAAAAGGTCTTGAAATGCTTTGGGCATTAGGTTGGTGTATCTGTGAACAGTGCCTAAAATGGACTAATAGACAGGAGATCCACGGCTGTTCACACAAGAGTGCCTGGGCAGCCTCACCAGTGAGGCCAGAAGGTTGCACAGTGAGAAGCATCTCTACCTTTCCTATCCCATTTGCCTGTAGCAAGATCTGTCCCAAGTGTCCCTCTGCCTTCAGTACCATCTTTCTCTGTAGTGGGAGTCTGGCATGTGAGCAGGAATCTTGCCTTGTTGACAAGCACAGACTTCATGGGAGGAGAAGGAGATGCACATTTCCAATGTTAAACAAAGATATTGTTTGCCTGGAAATGAGAGGAGAAAGCAGACTGCAGGCTTCTGTCTGGCAGTTTGAGCAGGAAGAGGTTGGGAAATGGAATCATGATCATGTAGGTATTGTTTCTTCTTTTGGGGCAGCAACTCTGAAGAAGCCACTTCTGCTTTCCTTCTCCAGAGTTTGGGGAAAATGAGGAGCTGTAAGTCTGAAGAAGAGAGAATGCCCATTAACAGCATGTCCTTCCAGTTGAGAGGCTCACAGTTTTTCTTTGGTTTCCTTTTTTTTTTCCTCCCCTTCACACTTTGTTTATTTTTGTCTTGTTTTATGAATGGAGTAGAAAGAATGAGCAGGTGAGCATGAGTGTGGATGTTCTACGTACATTTTTATGGGGCCTCATATGAGTAAGTCCAAATCATATTTACCAGCAAATCTAGGATTTGTCTTAATGTTTTTAGGTTTTTTGCACCCACCTCATCGAGGTGCTAGATTTAAAAAAAAAAAACAACAGCTTTTCAGCAGAAGGTAAAGAATTGTTAATATGTTTCCTTCATACTCAAAACTGACAGGTCCATGTACTGATCAGTTACTCATATCTAATAGCTTAAATATCCCAGCTTTTTCTCTTTCAATCTGGTTCTTAAATTTTTTTTAAAAGGGGGCCATTTTGGATGTGTGTAGGTGTGTGTTAGGGCTAGATTATTAGAATTGGGGTAGCATGTCTGGCGCTTTGCAGTAGGTTAGAGAGTTTTCATCATTTTTATACAGTCCTTGTAAGCAGCAGTGTAAGACCTTCCTTTTGGTTTTTGGCAAAAAAAAAGGTGTAGCATGACCATACTGGCTTTTATGCCATGGAATTATTAATTCTCTTTGTCAACAGAAGCTGTTTGAGGGTTGAAAAGGAAGTGATGTGAATAGAGGTGATCAGTTTTGTTTGATCTTCTGTTGGGCAGGTATTAATACCATGAGGACTGTCAACAGACACGGATGGCACGCTCTGTTGCTCACCAAGTTAAAGTTTGGATGTTCTTGTTTGTCTACACTGCCCTGTAGGGTGACAGTGGACTGGCATCCTGTGTCAGGACTTGATGTGAGGTGCACTGGGCCTGCTTTTTGATAGTCTGGTTGCAGCTTTATGCACGATGTCAAACTGTGAAATATTTTTATTTGACCCCTTCATAGTCACTTGCAGATCAGAACTTGGGTAAGGCTTTGGAAAGATGTGATTCCCATGAAAATTCATATTTTTAGGAAGTTATTTTCTGATGAAGAAGAGCCTAGTCCTGCTGATGGCAAGTGGAGGGGCTGTACAGGGAATCGTGAGCATCTGTTGGACTCTATTTGTCACATCAGGACCTTGGTGTCGGGATTTTTTCTGGGGCTGGTGCAGTTCTTGTGCCTTTTCTCCACATGTCACTGCTCTGCAGTCTCTACCTTTAACAGACTTGTAGAAGGAATTCCTGCTGGGGCTCCTTGGTCTTTATTTAGCTGTGTGGACCTCTCTGGAGCTCTGTAAGATGCTCATATTCCACTGTTTTCCAAGGGGATAATGCACACTGTAATGCTGATGCCTAGAAAAAAAGGTACAAAGAGACTTGATTCTCATCTTGTGTGGTAGTGTGGGCAATTAACTACAAGGCCTTTTCTGACACATATTTTTACTGCTTTGATGATTGTTTATGAACGATTCTGACACATCTGGTGTGGAAGAACTGGATGCATAATGACCTAAATAGCTGTAGGTAGGTGTCTTCCTTCAGCACAGAATCTGCCTTCTGATTTCAAATTAGTGTTCAGCATTGGGAGGTTGGGTTTCCAGGGGAGAGGAAGTACATTTACTACACTGGGTATGTCACAAGTGTTTAGTATAATTGTTTATTTGTTTCCTGAATGAAAGCAAAATAGTACTTTCCAGATAGTTTGTCTAAAAAAAGATAAATTACTTTCCAGTTTTTGACAAAATGTTTACACTTGTGGATTATTTTAAGTAACAAGACATTATTCAGTGATGGGATATTTTAGGGTAATTCTTTTCAGAGGATCTTATTCCTGTGTTTAAAGAAATGAAACTCAGCTAAAGCTGTTTTTTTAATTTTTTTTTAATCTGCTGTTCATGTGGCTACAGCTGGGAAGGACAAAAGAAACCAGTACAAAATGTGATAATATGAAAGTCAGATGTTGTTTTATCCTGGCCTTGTAGGTTACCCATGGTGCTTTGCAGGGGAGATGCAGCTGTTCTGTTCTTTCGTTGGAGTCACTACTGTTTTTTCTTGCTTCTTTCCCTGTTTGAGGAGAGTGTTTTGAGATGTTCTTATGAAAGAGACAATTCAGGGGGAGGGTGGTGGCATTACTCTTTGGGCTGTTCAAGTGCTTTTGCTTTTCCACAGTCCCCGTTCTGCAGTTTGCTGGGAAAGTAGCACAGTGTGAAGAATTACTGAATCTACTGGAACATAACAGCATGTGTGGCTAAGCAGGGCTGATGTGAAATGCAGATAACTCATACATTGCTTCCTCATTGGGTTGATTTCATCCCAGCAAGGCTAACTTGGGTGGTCGACATGAGACTGGGAATACTGTTGGGGTGTGCAGAATGCACTTAAATACATGTGTTTTTTGTGAATACAAATATATTTATTATGCTCTCAGAAAGGCCAGGCTCATATGGCCTCCTCTCTACGTTGTGTGAAGAGGTTTTATGTTGGAGTGTGCTCCAATTGTAGGTGGCTTGCCATGGGGACAAGTCGCAGCTCTCCTCTGACTCTGGTCTTGTCATTGCCCTGACAGTCATCATCTTCCTCTGAAACCCCAGGGTGGAAGTAGGTGTTCAGAAAGAGCTTGGCTTAGCAGAACAGCTCCCACAGCTTTAACCTCAGCCTCTGAAACTGCTTAAATGTTTCTGCTTCAAGCTAACCTTGGCTCCCTTGCTGCAACAGGGGTGTCTGTCTCAGGGCATCAGGGACAAGCCTGGAAATTTCAGCCTGAGGAATTAGCTGGTGGGGAAAAAAAAAAAGTGAAAGCTTGCACTAGTGCAGTCTGGCTCACATTGTCTTACAAATGTGCTGTGTACTTTGCTCATACCATGGTTTCCCTGTTACAGGGTGAAATCCTGCTGATTTTGAGCTGTGTAATAATACAGAGGGAAAGCTCAACTTTTGAGGGCAGAGTAAATTTATTAGGCTAATAACAGCCTAATTTATTAGGCTAATAACTCCTTTCAAGAGGTCCTGAAAGGAGTCCCTTGTGTATTTTTATCCTTTAGTTATGTTTCAGATATGCTTTTCTTTAATAAATATTTTTGGTATTTATCATATCTTCTAGAAACGGTGCAATATCTTGCCTTAACTTGACTTGTGGGTGGCTTCTGATAGTTTTCTATTCTAAAGCATGTTGGGTAGCCAGAAGAGTGCTTGAAATATTTTAATTTCACTCTGTTGTTGCCAAAGCCACGACAAGCAGCAGGGACTTTAGCATGCCATTTGTGTTCACAGAGAAACTTCTCCTGCCTTACCTTTGGGATGCAGAGCATACCCCTTGAAAAGTGCCTGCTGGTGTCCAAGTGTGGCTTCTTGTGGACAGTGGGGAATACTTGAAGGAAAGCTTGCTCAGTGTTGCATGTTCAGTTGGAACCCTGAGGGCTCTTCCCCCTGAGTGCTGAGTGTCTCTTCTTAGGTGTCACTATTTTTAAAGCTGAAATAAAATTTGGAGAGCAGATTCTATGAATGATACTGGAAAAACAAAGCATGTGAATAATTACACTCAGAATATGAGAAGGCAGTTTCTGAAGAACTTTTGTACAAGTCCTGATAGTTAGAAAAACAAGCACGTTCTCCAGAGTTACAACCACCCTGTGCAATTACTTCTGAGTAATACACTTTGTTGTTTGTTGTGCTCTCTTCCAACAGCTGAAACTCAACTGCGAAACTCAAGAGTCACAGCGCAGTCATCTCAGAAATAACCTCATGTGATTAATGCAGTGCTAGCTCACAGAGCTGCTCTTCTGCTGACTGTGCAGTACCCAAGCGTGTGGCTCTTGCTCTCATCAGTCACCACAGTGTTTTGTTCCATGCTGTGTTGTACAGCTGTGTCATATTGTACTTGCTGAGCATGTTACTGAACAAGAATGTTTTTAAAGAGGAGGCTGTAAGTTGAAATACAACTCTTGGTGTGCTCAGACTGTAGGAATACTGTCAATTCAGATCATCAAAGCTATTTTCATTGTTGCTGTGGCTGATTTAGTTTAATTTCAGTGGTATTAAGTCATTACAGTAACAGTGTAATTTAATATAATCTTTTTAAATAAGGAAATTAATACTGTGTGTACCAAATAGATGTAATATATTGAAGGGTTGCAAGTAGAGCAATAATCCAGTGTTCCAGGCTGTATCACTGCTTTTGTGTCTAACCTCTAAACGTTTTTTTTTAATTGCCTTAGTTTAATACACATTGCTAGACAAAATGTGAGTAAATTATGGTGATTACTGGAGAGAACACAGTTGATCTAACCCGTTTTAATTGTATATAATTTAAACACTGATGTCATGAAGTTACACGGTTGCATATTTTTACTACAGCCATATGTTCTTCTAAGTAAGAGACTCAGGGGACTCAGCATTTCATTTCACTCTGCACACTTAATGCAGTTAACTGCATTTACCTGCCTGTCATTTTGCACAGTTAGTGCAGTTAACTGCATTTACCTGCCTTTCACTTGCGTGGAAAAGTGCATGAGTTAAAATACTCTGCAGAAGTTTTGTTCTGTGTTAATACTGAGTTTAATTTTTTTGGTATGTTTAATTCAGGAAATTTGTTTATTATTGTGTATTTTAAAATGTTGGTTTAGGGGCTAGTTATAGATTCATTTGTCTATAAAATGTTTAGTAGTGGAGCACAAGGAGCTCCTGTTCTGTTGGTGAATAAATTAAAGTTTTTCAGTTGTGGGTAAGGTTAGTGTACAGAGATTAGTGTAGGGCAGGATTTTTGCCTTCATATGGGCTTGGCACATATTCCTCTGTAATGTGGATTTAGTTCAGGTACTATTGTCCAGTTTTCTTTGTCTTTCTGGGGTTATACTTTGTTGGTCAATTTAAGGGCTACATTTTGAGGAATGCCTGGTTTTGGGCAGTACAGAGATGAGTTTTTTCCTGTGCAAATGTGGTTGTTCATTGGGGTTAATTATCCATAAGGTCCTGACTTATGTGGGTACTAGAATAGCTGCTAGCTATGAATAATTTAGTACAGCATCAGATTGCGTGCCACTTAAGAAGGCCTCTGCCTATGAAGCCCTATATCTTGTTGAAATCCACTCAACAGTATGAAGGTTACTGGTATTTTATTGTACTCTTTCATTTCTATTTTAAGATTTGTCAGTAAATATTTCATGGTGACAAGTAATGAAAATACCTGTGCAAGAGTAGGCCAAGCTTGTTTTTGAAATGCTGAGGTGTTGAGCTACTCTTCAGTCTCAACTTGTCTTTCAAATTTGTTTTAAATCTTTGGCTAGCATCACACAGGTAGCATTTTGTCCACTCAGATTTATGTAGTTGAGACAATTCATATCCTAGACAGTTTTTTTAGATGGTACTTCATTGTGGAAGGGATAAAGGCTTAATGAAAGGCTTGCAAGAGTTACAAGATTTCAGTGCTTTCTACAAATTGCTGGAGTTGCTGATACATCTGACTAGAGCAGACTGTGGCTCATATTACAGAAGCTTTTTCAGGAGAAAAACTGCAAATACAGCACTTTGAAGCAGTTCCAAGTGCAGATAAATTTACTGTATGCCTTTAGGAGACTGGTCATGGCAACATAGCACTGAATGTGTTTTTTAAGAATGCTAAAATAAGTGTTTTCTCATCATATGCTAGATTTTTCACAAAGCCACCTGAAAACATATGAGAAGAGCTTAATGAAGAAGTTACTTTGGAAATGTCAAGGGAAGAACATAAACAGTAGAAGTATTAGAGAAAAAAGGGTTTTGTGGGGCTTTTGGGGGAGAGAGATTAATGCTTTATGATATTTAAGGAAGAGCTGTCAGATGTCTGGAAAGGTTTTTTGTCTTGTCTACTTCTGACTCTTCCCATTCTCTTTCTGCTAGTAAGTTTTCCTTACTATGGACCTCTTAATTGGGATGCTCTGTTATTGCTGAACATTTCTTTTAGAATTGTTTTGTAGGACACTTTCAACCAAAGTAGAGCCTGTTCTTTTTCTTTTCCAAATGAGATTTGTAATGTATGTGATGCTGCTGGAAGCTGACAGGGTGAGATACAGCCATCCCTTGGTGCCTGCTTTGGCACTTGAAGATAAAATTGGCCTTTAATCTTTTTGTGCTCCTTCACAGGGTAGTGAGCAATTTAAGTATCCATTAAGGGTTAGTAGTTAAATGCTAAGATCTTGCTGGATGTGTTTAATTTCTCCTTAAAGGCAAGGATCCACATGAGTCCCTTTGAACAGGCACTCCTTGAGCTGTGCAGTTTTAATAAATTCTCAAACCTCTAATAGTTGTGCAGTGTGCTACTGTCTGATACTTTGATGGAAATGCAGCTTTGTTTACAGATGGAAAGAACTCATTAAGTTCTGCCCTGGTGTAGAATTTTTAAGGCTATTTTCAAACTGGGATCTTAAAATGGAACTGAAAATTAGTGGGACTTTGCTTACTCTGGAACTTTTTGATCTGTGATTTAATTGTCTTCTCTGTGCAAGTACATTATGCTGGAATAAACTATACTTTAGTAGGCAGCCATAAAATTTGAATTGTCAGTTTTTCTGATTCAAGTACAAGGTTTCCTGATATTTGAGAGGAAATTCCATTGTGAATGTGTGCACTGTGGCTGCAATAGTTACGGCAAGAAAGGAAGAAGTGCCTGAAAGACTTGCCTTTTTTTTATTTTTCCCAAATGTAACATTTTATTCCTGCTGTGCATAAGAACAGGCTATCCCCCAAACCTACAAGTGTCTGAGGAACAGACTACGAAGTTACATTCTGCCTTTTATTTTTGTGTTTAAAATAAACTTTCTCCTGTTGTTGAAATGTGTCAGTTGAAGTATTGCAGTTAAAAACAATGCTGGAGTGTCATTGTTTTGATACAGTGTCTCCCCAGAGCTTTACTAAAGCCTTGATATCTATTGTTTCCTATTTAGCTTTTATCAAGTGGTGATTTTATGCAATGGCATCAAGCCACAGTTCTTCACCAGTGCCTCAGTCGAACAGCAGTGATGCTTTCTTTAAAAAAGAAGCGGACGCCACGAAACGCTTTCGCCCTGTGCAGGCCCTGCCGGACGTGTGTCCCAAGGAACCCACAGGTAATGCAGCTGTGCAGGGAGAGGGAGAAAGCAGCTCTGTTTGCTGAGCCATGGCCAGCTATCCAGTCAATATTTCTTGCATACTGGGTGTAGTGACTAAGCCATAGTCTTACTTCCAAGCATGCTGTGATTCTTTTTTATACCACCCCATGTTCCTTTTGGAGCAATTGGAGAGACTATTTGCAGCTTGTTTTAAGATGTCCCCATTATAGGTGGGACTTTGCTTGCATCATTCCACATTACAGCTATGATCCATACTCTATTTAAGAAGAGGGTGCAGTCTGACACTACTGGTAGCAGACATGTCCATTGTGCTTGGAGCCTGACTGCATTCCTTCTGGGAGACATCCCACCCCTTCTGCAGGAAGAAGCAAGTGACCCCTCTGTAGTACTAAGTCTCTAGTGCTGTTGTTGAACCAGATTTTTGTCATGGTTCCAGCACATGGTTCCATGTGTTGCTCTAAGCTTAGTTTACACAAAGGAGTAGGTGGGACGGGGGTCTTAGAATTATGACATATAATGCTAACAAATTGCAGCTGTCATTTTGATCAAGATCAGGTTATTAGAAATATGTTTGTGGTTGGGATATTTTTCTCTTCAGTAGAAACTAATGTTGAGCTAAATCTGTTTAATGAGTGTCAGTACACCACTTCTGTGTTCAAAACTTGATTTGGTTAATCTCAAAAGAAATGCAGGGTGAAGTGTTGCAGAAGGAGAATATTGGTTGTTTGCACAGATAATTCTAATCCAGTATGTAATTGGTGAAATTGTTTCTCACCCTAACAAACTGTTTTGTCTTTTGTGCTGCAGGCAATCCCAATAACTTACATGACAGCCCATCTCTAGTTGTGGATCAGCAAAGATGGACTATTTATCATTCCAAAGTCAATCTCCCAGCAGTACTAAATGATCCTAGGTTAGCAAAAAGGGAATCTGATTTCTTTACAAAAACATGGGGAGTGGACTTTGTGGACACTGAAGTCACGCCTTCATTCTACCTCCCACAGATCACCAAGGAACATTTTGCATTATACCAACAGGAAATCACTCCGGTAAGAACTCCCAATTAGGTGCACGTAGTCCTAGGAACCAGAAAGAGATCCTTCTTCTAATTAGATTATCCTGGCTAGTAGCCCACTGTACAGTTGTTGATAATTAATTTGCTTTTTCAGTGTTGTTTGGGTCTTCATTAGACATTGGTGGTTTTATAATCTCAGAACCCATCGTGTGGAAAATGCTCTCTGAATTGTCCTGAGGCAATTTCATGTTATTTTTAACTTCTGTTTCTGAGTACTGAGCTCTGCACCAGGACTTGCAGTTCATATTTATTCTTTCTGGTTGTTAATCCTTTTTTCCTGTAAGGATTGATTAAGGATTGGGCTCTACAATGCAACATAGCATTCTCAGACCTTTGGATCAAATGACTACATGCTGCAAGCATTGGCAGTATTTTTTAGGAGGCTTCAATCTAAACATTGAAACAATTATACATTAACTTCTTGAACTATAAAGAGGCCTATTGTCTTGGTGGTTTCTTTTGTAACAGGGAAGTGTAAGCTAGGACTTACCAGGACCAGTAGGAGACTTCTACAATCTCTTAAAAATACAAGTGTCAGTAAGTATGTGGTATTTTTTTTTTTTTTAACTGAAAGAACATGTAGAAGTCTCCTGCTGTTCTCTGCTTCCTTGGTTTGTAACTTCCTTCATTTTTTTTTGTTGGTTCAGAATTAGCTGCAGGAAATGTTACTTGTGTAATTTTAGTTAAAGACTGTAGAAGGGAATTGTCTATAAATGAACTACAACTGAACTATTGCCTTTAACTCACATATTCAGCATTTAAAATGTTTTAAAATTTCATCCTTTAAAATTAGTACTTCATGCAGTGACTGCGAAATGAAGGTTTTGAAACTGGGACCTGAGCTGTGATGTAGCTTCTTGCAGAAATCTAGTTAACATTGGTATTCTTTAGAAACGTAATTTATCATCACAATGGTCTCTGGTGGTGTTTAAAATTTGAAGCTCAGCATGATGAAACAAGATGTGTGGTTTCAGCAAGGTACTCATTAGTAATATGTGCAAGTAATTTCTATTTTCATCCAATTTGATTTAGCAATGAAAAAGGATTCTTTGTGTGTTAGTGTGCTTCCTGGATTAGTCAGCAAATAAGTGTTTGTATATGTAATTACCGTTGATCTATGATTGTATATCATTATGTAGAGAAGTTATTACACCTTTTCAATAACTTCTGTGTTCATTTTCTCTTGAGATGTAAAGATACAGGAAAAAACCAACACATCCATATAGGTTGAAGTTTTTAGTACCTTTCACCTGGACAAACTTCATCTGAAAGAAAATACTGTGAACTTGCCAGAATTATTCTGCATAATTTAGTTGTGTTTCAGTTGTGTTTCACTGAATGTTTTGCTTCAAGTGAAAAAAAATCTGGGTTTTAATCAGAATAATTCTTTAATGTGTTTTCTCTTCTACAGAGAGAGAAGGTTCATGAAAGGTGCAAGAATATTTGTACTCCTAAAGATTCCTTTGACAGGACACTATTACACACTCACGGTACAGTCAAAGCCTCCTTTAGTCATTAAAAAGTGGTGTCTTTTTGTATCAGTATGTTATAACATCAGTAGCAAGTGTTATGTTGTTACTCATCATTGATTCTATAATATACTAATTGTCTCTGTTACTTGCTTGAGATCTTAATGTACAACAATAGCTGATGATTTCTTTGAAACAAGAATTGAAAACTCAGATGTGGTAGGCTGAGAGGTGTTCATGACCACTGTTGACATTTTGTAGGTCAAAACGTTAGTGATGCCTGCTTTTAAACTTTTTCTTGGCATGTTTGGATTTGTGACAGGTCGTTGTGGCCCTGGCAGTGTTTTCTTTAACTGCTTTTTTATTTAAAGATCCATTGAAACTGTTGCATCAAATTTGTATCACCTATTGGCTTCTCAGTGAAGAATGCAGTGCAAGTCCTGTATCTGCCATGAGAGTCATATCATGGCTGAGGTGGGAGATGATATCTCAAGATGATCTAGTCTAGACCATCTGCTCAAGCCAGGGCCACCTGTAGGAGGACAATGTCCAGTTGGGTTGTCAATCTCACAGATGGAAATGACACAATCTGTCTGGACAACCTGTTTCCGTGTTTTACCACCTTCACAGTAAAAATACTTCCTTGTGTTCAAATGAAATCTTTCATGTATCAGTTTCTGCCCATTGCCTCCTGTCCTGGCACTGGGCACCACTGAGAAAAAACAGCTTTGTGGTCTTTGCACCCCCTCATCAGATCTTGAAGCACATTGACCTTCCCTGGGATTTTCCAGTCTAAACAGTCTCTCCTCCCTGTTTCTTAATCATCTTCATGGCTCTTGACATGATTCATTCCAGTATGTCTAGGTCTGCCTTGCACTGGGGAGTTCAAACCTGCATGTGAAGGCTGAATTTCAGGACTTCATGGAAGTAGTTTAACTAATAGGAAACTAGACAGGAAGGAAGGCAAGGGGCAGATAAAAAAAATAATAAAAAAAAAAACCATAAAAGAAACACTCATAACTTGTAGGAAGTTTTTATTATTTATTTTAATTTACTTTCTCAAAAGCATTAGCATAAAAAGGTTCATTTATCAATCTCTTTAATAAGTCTTCTCTATATCAATGTCTACAGGTAATACAGCAAAAAGGATTCAGTAGTTTACTCCTTCTGATTAAGTTGTTTCTGCTGATTTTCTTCCTCCTCTCCTGTGCAAAAGGAAGCCCTTCTGCAGGGTTTCTCTGTATTGGTGTTACTTTGGAATAGCTGTTCCAGAATGAGTCTGTCTGTGCTGCATAATGCAAAATTAAAGTGCCTTCTTCAGTCTTACCTTAATCCATCTTAAAAGAGTATTGAGTGTTTTTAAAAAGAAAAAGTTACTGTCACCAAAGTAACTGGGAGCTCCTTGTGTAGCTGGACATTTCTTAGTAGAAGCATCATTTGGTAGACTAAAGCTTCTGTAAGCTGAATTTTCTATAAATTCTGCTGTTATTGTTTCCTGTCTTCCTCTAACTCCATCCCACAAGATTTAGCCTTTTACTCCTGTAAGAAATGGTCTGTCCAAAGGCTGAGGACAGCAGGGTGATTCCGAGGTTGCTTTTTGTACTTTGATACAAATAAAATAAGAGACAAATGAAGTAAAAACCAAAGAGAGCAGTATGGGAGCTGATGCTGGGGTTGCACTTGCCATGTTTGTCAGGGTTGTGCAGACTGTCCAGCAGAGATATGGGCCTGTTGCTTTTAAATTCCTCAACTTCTTGTCCTCCGGTGTGCCCCCTCTTCATAATGCCCACTAAAGTAATGAGTAAGGGTGGGACAGGGGATTTTGGCTGAACCTCAAAAGTCTGAATTTGCCTTTTCTTCAAGTTCTGCTGGGATATAATGAATTAACTGTTTTCCCAGCTCAGTTCTCTCACCCTCTGCAATTGTCAGGTCAACATACTCCATGGGAATTAGTGCTGCTGTGCTGCTTGGTCAGTGCTTGGGACTCTGGCCCTAGCCCTTGTTCATCCTTCTTGCCAGTCTTTGTGCATCCAATCTCCAAGTGCTGTGCAAAAGTGATTATATCAGCTTTAGTCTGAAGCACTAAAACTGGGATGATGTTAGAAGGAGCTTTTACTGGCCCTTGCCAGTGCACTAATGAATGTGAAGTGCTAAGTGGATTGCTTTGTATGACAAACACTGACAGTGCCAAAGCAGCCAAGTGCAAGCTCCCTTGAGTAGTCTGGGCATGAGACCTGAACTGCAAAGGACAAAAGAGTACTTCAAGGAATCAGATTATTTCAGGTTGGCAGGGGTTTCAGAAGGCCTTTACTGCAACTGCCATCTCAAAGCCAGTTCAGCTGTGAGGTCAGACCAAGCCATTCAAAGCTTTACCAAGAAAAACAGAAATCTCCATAAAATATCTACAAATATATATCCAGAAAATCTCCAAAATACCCAGCCCTTCTGGGCAGCCTGCTCCAATGCTTGGCTATCCTCATGTCATCAAGACCCTTTTCATGTTTAGTCAGAAAGTTTCATTTCAATTTGTAAGCCTGTTCCCACTCTGTGAGGAGCATGGCATCATTGTCTTGAAAACTTCCTCATGGGATGCACTTGTTCAAGGGAATTGTTTCCTATTGTTTGCTCATGAATGACTACCTGTGTTTTGTTTAATTTTAGATAAATCCAGGACAGATCTGGAACAAGTACCTAAGGTATGGCTTCTGTGGACTTGGAGCTGTTGTAAGGCTGTCTCACATGAAGTGTTGGATATATGCATGTACTCTGTTCTTTGTAGAAATTTTGTCCTCATTGATGACTTGAGTTGTTTCTCAAGAGGATCGGTAGTGCTCAGAATTTAAAGACTAAGGATTGTTTGCTTTGTTCGGTTTTTTTTCTTACTGTTTCCATGGTCTCAGTTTTTTCTCTGTATAATACAAATATAGTATTATATAAAAATATATATTATATTTTAAAAAAGTATAATACAAATACCATTATTTTATTAATTTTTAAATAAATGAAGTTAAGACCTCAGAGCTGAGCAGAATTAGCCAGTCTAGGAGAAAAGGAAAACTTCCCTTTGTGAACAGTTTGAGAAAAGCTTGAATATTGCCTAGTGTGCAGCTCAGCATTAGGTTTAACTACTTGAATCCTCGATCAGAGCTCTCTAGCATGTAAGCACGGAGCATACATGATGTGGATTTTTGTGTCAGGTTGACAAAAGACACAGCTCCAGATTCCATTTTAGTCTGAATAATGTTTTTATAGGTACAGTAAGAAGTCAGAGTATTAATACAAGGTCAGCATCTCTGTGCCAGTCATGTAGGCTGCAGCTTGAGTAGCTGTCACTGCAGTGTTTAAAGTCCAGGAAACAAGAATGCTTGAGTGGTGTGATGCTGCAGTCTGCATTGAACCTTTTAAAATTACACTTCATTAATAAAAGCAAGAGGGTTCTACTGCCTGCCTGTAAGCTCAAGGTTTTTTTCAAGTATAAATAATGTTACCAGAGAGAATTTTAGATGGGTAGTTCTCCAGGAGGTGTGGTTAATGTTACATGTTACTGACTATTCCTGTGCCCAGCACAGTTGCTGCATCCTGCCTAAAGGATGTCAGCTTGAGGCTCTGCTCCCTCCCAGGGAGCACTTGCTGCACCCTGACAGCCAGCTGGATGATCAGCCTGGGGGGAGCTGTGGCCCCAGGAATGAGCAGATCTGCAGCAGGATGCCCTTGTTAGTGAAGAAGCTTTGCTCAGATCCTTGAGAGGGCCCACCTGCACTTCAGAGCTGCCGATGTTTGCACACTCAGGGTGTTCGGGTCATCTCACGTGGTTGAATCCATATGTAACTTTGGAGCTGTGACTTCCACTTTTGGGAGGATATGACTTTGTCAGATCACACAGGCTTTTAAAGTACATTGGTTGTAAGGTCTGGAATTAATTTGTTTGCCTGGATAAATGAAAATTTGGATGTTGAAATCATCAAATAAGGTCTCTGTTAGCTTAATGAGAAAAGAAATGTGTTTAACTGGGGCAAAAAATATAGGGGTGAGCGAGGCACATTTATTTCTTTTTTTTTCTGTTTCAGATTTTTATGAAACCAGATTTTGCCTTGGAAGATTCCTTAACATTTAATGCCGTTTTACCATGGTCTCATTTTAGTACCGCTGGTGGAAAAGGAAATCGTGATGCAGCTTCCTCCAAGTTACTTCAAGAAAAGGTACAACTTTCACACAAGTTATGGTTATCCATCAGTGCTGGTGGATACTGCAAAGGAGCTCCATGGCTGCTGCTGTGTAGTGTTTCTTGAGACATCATTGTGGGCTTTGCTATCTCTCATTTTACATCAGGCCGCAGATTGTTAGTAAATCATGCAGGAAGCATCCTACTGAAAGAGAGCTTCTTTTTCCCTGCTCAGTAAATCTGTCAAATCTGGAAAAAAAGAATCTTTGTATGATGTAACAACTGGCTTTTCACGACAGCTGTAACTTACTGAAACAGCTGTGTATGGAGAACTTCAGGGGTGTGGAGTAGTTTTCTAGGGAGGAAGAGCAGTTCCGTGAGAAGGGAAAGCTGGATTGCACAGGTTGTATGTACACTGTATCAGACTACATCTCAGGAAAATTTCAGATTCAAGGCATTGTGGTTTCTATGCTAAAAGCAATACTACATCCTATGGTGTTTGTGTTTTAGGAGATTCCTCTTACTTTTGTTGTTGTCTGCACTGATCTGTTTTTGCACTTCACAAAGAAGACCATGAAAGCAGAGCGGTTTCTTTCATGTTGGAAAGAGAAGTCTCATCTTGGTTGTTTTTATCTTTTTTTGCTAGTTATGTAGTCATAATATAGAAAATCTCATACTGAGTCATCTGTAAAGTACAAATGCCAATAAAATGCTTTTAGAAAATCTGAGTAGTGAGGTACGTTAGGAAAAAATGAGGTACCTTAGGAAAAAATTGCATGAGAATGTCTGGAAGCTGTTTCCAAACTTCTGGAAATTAGTCTTCCTGCTCTCCTGCCAACTCAGGAAGAAGTGACAGGCTCTGCTGCAGGCTAACTCAAAGGTATTTTAGGTTGTCCTCCACATCTAAAGTTGGAGGAAGGCTTCTTTGGAGTTTTTTGGGGCAGTTGCTCTCTGAAAATGAAAAAGCAATGTCTGCCATATGCTGTGAAGTTCCCAAAATGTGCCTGGAAGCAGCATGGACACTCAGAAAGGACTTGTGTTGAAGCAGACCCAGAGCCCTCACTGATGCAGAGGAGTGAAAACACTGCTTCACATGAAATGAGCCTACATTTGTTGTTTTACTTTTTAAAGCCTCTGAACTGCACGAGGTTTACACTTACCACATGTAAATATGCACCCTGCTGCCATAATTGTCCCTAGCTCCAGGCACCATTTTCCAACAGGATTTTGAAAACCTTGTATTAAGCAAGATCTTTTGGACTGCTGTTGATCTACTTCAAAAATTTTCTCATGGTGTTTTCTTCTTTACTTCCTCCCCTGTGTTTTCCTGCATTGAGACTGTAAGCTTTTTGAGGCAGGTGCTGTTTTCTCTGTTTGTTCTATCTTGTTTAGCATAGTTAAAGGACCTGGGGCATCTAGTTGGTACAATCACATAAATAATTGTTTGTAATAGCCCTTTCTCTGATCCCTGTGTCAGAGTCTGTCTTGCCTTTCCCTGTGGCTAGGTGTGTCACAGCTGGTTGGTGGAGGATGCCTCTGATTAAATTAGATGTGAACAAAAAAGGTGGGTTTGTATGTTGTATAAATCCCTAGTGTATCCATGGGAAGCAGTATGAAAATAACTCCAAGAAGGAGACATTCTGCAGCTGATTTCCTTTCCATCTCTGGTTGGCCTTTTGGAATTCAGCAGGAAGTTTGAATGCCTGGCACCTCTGAGAAACCAGGTCATCTGAGTATTAACATTCAGATGAGCATCCTAAAGCCTCAGTCCTTTGAGTTTGCATATTCAGCTTAAGCCAAAACACAGAGCTATTACAGTGAAAGAATCAGACCAGCACAGTGGTCTGGTAACTGTTTGACATAGGGAATTTGAATTTCAGGTTCTGAACATGTAGGTGTAGTCTGTCTCTGGGAATCCCACAGTACCAGCATACAGAAAATAGGTTTAGTCCTAATTCCAGCTTGTTGGCAAAAGTACAACTGCAGCCCGAGATACCCTGGAGATTTTTGTACAAAGAAGCTACTACAGCTTTTTAAAGAAGCAGAGCCCTTTCAGTGGTGTGTCATTAAATATAGTGGCTGCACCTTGAGCAGCTTCAGTGACCCAAATTTCATAGCTTATCTGCATATATATACTGTTGCTTGCAGCAAAGCCACTATCCAGAGCTGTCTCCTGGTTACTGTCCATATTCTGTGGCCAGTGTGCAACCATGTAGTACAAAACTTTGGGTATTTTAGATTTATTTGCTTTTTTGACTTCTTATTTTCAAGCAGGAAAGGCATCAAATCAGTCTTCCCACAGTGATTTTGAGTTAATTTAAAAAGTTGCTAAACCACAATGCCAAAGGGATTTAGCTTTTATTAGCAAAATTTCCTCATGATACAATGAGACAAATACTCTGAAAGTGTATTTGCATAGTGATAAAGCTTTAGTCTTCCCACAGTGATTTTGAGTTAATTTAAAAAGAAGTTACTAAACCACAATGACAAAGGGATTTAACTTTTATTAGCAAAATTTCCTTGTGATACAGTGAGATAAATACTCTGAAAGTGTATTTGCATGGTGATAAAGCTTCCAGGTCATAACAGTAATGTTGGTTTTTCCTCTTCCCTCCTCTTCCCAGCTGAGCCATTATCTGGACATCGTGGAAGTCAATATTGCTCATCAGATTTCTCTCCGTTCAGAAGCATTTTTTCATGCAATGACCTCTCAGCATGAGTTGCAGGACTACCTCAGGAAAACCTCCCAGGCTGTAAAATTGCTTAGAGAAAAAATCTCTAAAATTGATAAAGTAATGTGTGAAGGATCCCTTCGAGTTTTAAGACTGTCACTCACCAGAAATAACTGTATAAAAGCATACAATAAACTGAAGTTAATGTCTACTGTACACCAAACACAGCCCACAGTACAGTTGCTGCTCTCCACTTCAGAGTATGTTGGAGCTTTGGACTTAATAGCAACAACACAAGAGGTGTTACAGCAAGAGCTTCAAGGTATTCACAGTTTCCGGTAGGTAACCGTGTAGGAAATACATAAAATGCAAGCAGAGCTGGAATGTGTTGAGCACATTGTGTTGGCTGAAGGGATTTGTTCCACTTTTGTTCATTCATTCTTAGAGGACCTAATACAGAAGGTATAAAATGTAAGTGTGGCATAAGCAGAGTGACTAATGCCTTTGCCAGAGAGGGGGTGGGGTTTTTTTGGAGTGGGATGAACTTTTGACATGTAAATGCTTTGTCCTCTGTTCTGGTTTACAGATGTTTTAGGGGTGCAGAGATGAGAGCAAAGCTGTGGCTGGACTTTGATCTTGCATGGCTTGTAGCTAGGAGGTGTTTTCCACCTGTATGGTTGTGTTTGAGGGTGCTAGGACAAGGGAGGAGAGGAGAAATTTGACTCTATGTTTTAGAAGGTTAATTTATTATACTATGATATATATTATATTAAAAATGCTATACTAAAACTCTACAAAAAGAATAGAGAGAAAGGTTTATCAGAAGGCTAGAAAGGACAAGAGAGGAATGATAACAAAAGCTGGTGACTCCCAGAGTCCAAGCCAGCTGACTGTGATGGGCCATTAATTAGAAACAACTAACATGCACCAATCACAGATGCACCTGTTGCATTCCACATTAGCAGATAGTTAATGCTTTACATTTATTTTCTGAGGCTTCTCAGTTAAAATAAGAGAAAAATCCTAGCAAAGGATGTTTCATAAAATATCATAACTGCACACCTGGGGGTCTGCAATCCTCCTGCAGGCAGCACCCCAGGGAAGAGTCCTTGGGCCCGTGTCTTTAGTGGCTGACCTGGGCTGGAGTTGTTAAAGCAACATGCAGGAATATTAACACAGTAGAATCCTTCTACCTGATGTAAAATAAGCTGTCATAAGATATAGATACTTTAAAAGTGGTGCATGCAAAGCTGCCATTGTGGCATGATGCTGGCAGAAGCAGTGTATGCTAAAGTCTGCTCCAAGGCTTGCATCAGCCAGCTGAGGAGCTGTGTGCTGAGATTTCTGTGGATGCTGGGTGAGGGGTGCTTTGTTTAGAGGTTATGTGGTTCCTGTAGCCCAGTGGTCCACAGCTTGCATAATGGAAGCATGATTGCTGCTCAGTACCTGCAACATGAATGTTCAGAACTTTATATAGCTACTGCTCTTGTCCATCTCTTCTGTCAGGTTCCTAACACATCTTGTAGCTAGTTTGGAAAAAAAAATTATGTAGAAAAGATCTCAGGAAAATGTCCTAGAAAAAGTATTAAAAATGAAAAAAAAATTAAAGAGGTAATAGATTATTGGGGTAAAGTTGCTGTTAAGTGTTTTTGCTAAAAAACCTAGAAACAGACCATCTCAAAAGTGTAACTTGTCTCTCTTCAGGTGCCTCAGTGCAGTTTGTCCTCTTTAGTGTTCCTGCTATCAACCACTTGATTCTGGTGCACAGCCCTTACCAAGTCACCTTTGTATTGACCTTGGTGACAAGTCAGTGCAGTTTTACAGCCCTGTGACAGCATCACTCAGAATCAGCTGTGTTTTGCAGCTGGGTAACCTGTGTGCCCTGTCAGCAGAGAGTGCCATTCTCTTGTCATTGTTGGACATGATGTTCCAAGAATGTGCCATTTTTTCAAAATTACCCTCAGGTGTGGAACATATTTAGATAATCATCTTGTCCATAAAGAATAATTTCTATGAGTGAAGCTTAGCTGGTTGTGTTGGTAGTTACAGACAGTGATGTGTGTGGGAAATGTCCTCTCTGCTTTGGACAGTAAAGGCTCACAGAGGTGGGTTAAGAGCTACCTCAGTCATGTACCCCACCAGAAATGCAAGTGCAGTTGAGAAGCCCAGCACTTTCCAAATCTCACAGTGGCCTGTGTATATAGCTTTTGTGAAGAAATAATGTGCAGTGGAAAGATGGAAATCTCAATAAAACTTCTCAGTAGAATGTTGTGTTTCTGAAAAAGTGGTGGCAAGCACATATTCAGCTTTTCCCAATAAATAGCAAAGGTATCTTCTTGCTTTATTCTGAGCAAGAATGATGCAGTTGTCAAGTGAGTTAAATACTCATTTTAACGAGATACTTCTCAAGCAATAACACATTTTATAAATAATTACTGGGGTTTTTTTACTAAATACATGTTAAAAAAAACCTCCCAAAGTCTTGTTTTAGTGTTGCCACAGCAGCTTGTAAAATTTGGTGTTTTCAATTGAGTCATGTCAGAATCATTCAATATAAAGCAGCAAGAAAACTATTCAAATAATCAATTTTTTCCCTTGACATACTGTATGCAGAAAAAAATGTAGCTTGTTTCTAGTTGTAGCAAAAAATGAAAAAATCATAAAGGTTGTGTGAAGTAATACATTGGTTTCTTTAGTCTGGGTTAATGTCACTAATGATATGTGTCAGTTGTAACTGCTTGCTACTATAGTATAGAATTAAAGTTTTAGAGCTCTAGCTTTTTCAAGTTCACCCTTTTAATTTTACAAGAGAAAGCTGATGTGTTAACTAACTTAAAAATCTGTGAAAACACTTTCTGTATTGCTTTCACAGTCCTTGTTGGGGTGATGGAGATACAGTGATTTTGTTTGTTTGGGGGCGTGTGTGATTTGGTTTTGTGTTTTGGGGTTTTTTTCCCACAGGTATGCTGGCAAAACACACTTTTACAGTATTTTGAATATATATTTTTTATATTTATTATTTTATTTATATTTTTGAAAACATATATTTTGAATATATATATTTCATAGCTGATGCATAGAAAAATAGTTCTCATTTGTGTATTTTAAAAGAAGCTTTACCCTGAAGTCATCATTTTCCATAATAGAGTTGTCATATTCAGTATTCATTGAAAGGATCTGATGTGTGAGTGGTACCTGTTAAGAGATAATTACCAAAGTGGTTTTGTGGAGTGTGAATTAAGGTTTGACTTGTTCCTGAATGTTTCAGGTTGGAGGGATTTTTGTGCCTGCTAGGGACTAGAACCTCTTGGACAAAGTGTTGAGGGCAGGTGCTGGGAGCTGTTGTTGGATGTTTCCATAGCTGAGTTTTGAGAGGACAGCTTTTGCTGTGTTTCAGTGCAGTTCAGCACAGGTGCAGAAATAATGTACCAAGGAGCATCTTCATGTTACCTCAGTAAGAGCCTTTGTGTTGTGGCTCCTAGTCCTGCAGTCAGTTTTGCAACTCCAGTTATTATAATCTTTGGGGTGTTTTCCTGTTGTGTTTGTTCTGAAATGTCCATGATGCAACTGGCTTGGATTTTCTACAGGCTATTTTTGTTTAAATTAGATATTTTAAATATGTCTGCTTTGTTTATTCTAGTGAATTGTTGAACAATTTCAAAAGCAGGTACATCCCTGGTCATCTTGAAATTAAAATAAATAAATTAATCTGCTCAGTTCAGATCCAGCAAGATTCCTGGACTTCAGCTCAGTGCTGGCTATGTGGGTTTCTGTAAGGAGGAATCATAAGTTATGACAACAAAGAATCCAGCTACACCAGCACTGAATGAAAGTCATGTTCATCCCCCCATTTTGTATCTAGGCTTATCTAAAATATCACAGCTCCACTTAATTCTCATTTGTAAAGTGTCTGGGTTTGTTTTTGTTGAAGAAAAGGCAGTCTGCTTTTTACTGATACTTGTTCCCAGCTGTTAGTGGAAGTTGAAGAGCCTGAAGCATTTGACATCTCTGAAGTTCACACTTTTAAAGGGTGGTTGACATTTCTGATGTGAGAAATTCCCTTGTGGTTCTGTATGACAACAGTCTGCAAAATATGGTCTAAATCTCCCATACGTGGGAAAAATATTTTTCATTTAGAGTAGCATAAAAAATGACAAATTTAAAAACTCCTGTGTGTTCTCTGAAAGCCATCCTGTCATGTGAATTTAATTTGTGATCACATCAAAAGCTCAAATGTTTGAATTAGAACTGGTGATCTGAGGAACTCGACAAGCAAAAGAAGTATTCCTTCTTTTTAACACCTTTATGCTGGCAAGCAGTGAGTATTCTTAGTTCTGGTTCACCTCTTTGGGCAGAGAGGTACTTTGCACCTTCCAAAAAAAGAAAAAAGCCCCTACTTCCAAATTTTATCCTCCATCAATATTCAAGTCCATATGTTTTGGTGTAAGGTGACAGTGCCTCTGAAAAATGCATGATTTCAGCTGCTCTGAGGAGTGAAAGATTGGAGCCTCCCATTAAGCCAGCGTTGATTGCATGGAAATTTTCTGCTGGATGGTTATTTTCTTCAACTGTGAACTAATGATTCGTTTTCAGGTTGATTATTTAGCTCATATCTCAATGGCTGTTTTTCTTAGGCATCTTGGCTCACAGCTTTGTGAACTGGAAAAGCTGATAGATAAAATGATGATTGCAGAGTTTTCAACTTATGCTCGCAATGATTTAAATAGACCCCTAGAAGATGATTGCCAAATTCTAGAAGAGGTATGTCGTTTATTGAAATAAACTGTCTCATGAATATGTTTGCATCTTTAACATGCATAATTAGCACCAACTAATTCACTCAGGTCTCTAGTAGCAACACCATAATTTTAGACTATTTATCTTCTCATCCACACCTCTCTCTGCCCATTTATTTTTGTGCTTGATAAGATTAAATAATTCTAATTAAACTCTGAACTGCAATCCAGGTCCACTTTATTTTTTCAAAATAATCAGTTCTCTTTTCTGTCATTAAATGTATACTGAGTTCACTTCATGAACCTAAGCATGTAAGTGGAAAAGAACATGGATTCTCATGGACTTGGTTGTAAACTTTAACTTTTGCAATGAAAGCTGATATTTGCATGTTGTTCTCATTCTGTCTCCCCATGCTTTTATGGGTGCTTATACCAAGCATATGCTTGCCCTGAATGCATGCTTCATTCACAGTATATATAGATATATATTCCTCATTTCTCTGAAGATCATAAACACACAAAGATTAGGCTATTGTGGTTGCTTTCTAGCCCAGAAAACATTTTTTCTGGATTTTGCTTGTAGGGCTCTTTATTAATTGCTAGAGCCTATGACCTGTTCAGCCTTGTTTAATCCATTTCATGAGATGTAGTGGTTGGCAGTAGCACTGCAATTCTCCCCTTTCTGCCCTGTGGTTCCTTGCCCTCTGTGCTGCCAGCCTCACACTAGGGCTGTGCTTGGTGTCAGTCTTGCTCAGGATCAGGAAACTCACTCATGGTTAGAAATATCCACAGGTTTAAGCACTTGTGAATGAGCCCAATTGAGGAATTGGCAGGAAAAGGGGTGGGAGGAAGAGACTCAGCTGGTATTGCCACAGGGACCTTTTTTTGTATGGGCAAAGTTTGGCATTAGTCTGGAGGAATTGGATTGACCTAAATGCTGTTCACTGTGTGCTTGATACATGAACTGTCTTACTGCTATGCAATTTCTTAAAATTCTTTCTTGTCTTCACCTTGATGTCCTTGATATTTTTCATGTGTCTTTTTTTTAAATTTTCTTTTTTCTTTATAGGAGAGACTTGTATCTCTAGTATTTGGACTTCTAAAACAAAGGAAGCTAAATTTTTATGAAATATATGGAGATGAAATGATTACTACTGCAAAGAATATAATTAAACAGGTAAGACAAACGTTTCTGATGTACTTTACAAGCTTTTCTCTACCCCTTGCAAGTAATTTTTTTAGTCATTAATAACAGTTCTGATGAAGTTTTTTGGTGGCTGATGGTCTCTCAGTTAGAGCAGCTGAGCTTGCAGGCACTTAAGGGATCCCTGAAGCACAGAGGTCTTTACAGAATAACTTTGGAAGGTGTAGGTAACACAAGCTCCCTGTTTTCTGTGTAAAATTAACATTGTTGTGAACTTCCCTTTCTCTTAACACGTGGCTCTCTGAAATAGTAGAGTTGTGTCATAGCACTACATTCATTAAAATCCCACAACAAAACAAACACTCCAAAACCACTAAAACTAAAAACCTCTCCTTCCCAACACACTGTAAAGCAAAACCCTGGAGTTCTTGGTGTAAACACATAAAAGAGAATTGAAGAGCTTGCCAGTTTAAACAAATGAATTCCCTGCAAATGGTACAGAAAATATTTCTTGCCTTAATGTTAACACAGACCTAGCATAGGCACATGATAAAAGGTTGGAAAATATCCTTGCCTGTTTCTGAGAGAGCAAGGTGAAGTAATAGAGAAGGTAGAAGTGCTTACCTTTTAAAAAAAAAACTTTAATTTAAGCCCCAAATCCTTTTTTGCATTGGTGTGGTGGTTTGCCATTTAGGGCAGAGTATTTCAAGCCAAAAAACCTTATTGATAAAATGAGCTAAAATCAATAATTGAACAAAATTCAGATTCTTGCTTTGGAGGAAATACATTGACTAATTTGGATAGGCACATAATGACTTCTGTTTGGAAACAGATCTCAGGCTGAACTTAGATGGTGTGTGTGGTACTTTCAGTTTTACTCCTCTTGCTTGTTTTCCCACATATGTAAGAATACTGTGTAAGAATGTTTTTGTTTTTTTTCCTAGAGATAGGTGATCTTTAGAGTTATGCTCTGATGTACTATGAACTCTCTCTGATTTGTATCTCAAAGGCTGGGATGCTGAGTTGGGCATCTCCTGTCCTCATAGGATAGTCTGCAGTTCACAGCTGCATTGTGAGCTGGGTTGGGAACTTAGTTTTTAAAAGTTTGGATTTGGTATTAATGCTGTTATTAGAAGGTTTTTGTTTTAAGCCAGACTTGGCTGTTCCAATCCCTTCTACATTGCAGCCCCATGGTTCTGTTGGTCTGGTTGTACAAGGTGGATAGGCCCATATTGCTAGTAAATTAATAAAATAAAGGAATTAATGAATAACACCAGGATAAAGCTGTTCATTGCCTGGCAGTCTCCACTGGCTTTTCACTTGCCTGTATCAGCAGTCATTAGGAGACTTTTTTTTCCCTTCAGATTCTTTGTTTGATCATATAATAGACAGGTAGCATCCCTATTTTTCTGATAATTCTCAGTCTCAAAATGCTTTTCCCATTCTGGGAAATTTAAGTTGGGTTTTTCAGGTTTTCCCTCTGGTTAATAGTAGACAATGTTTAATCAAATTCCAGTGTAAATTTCTGTTCAATAAGGAAAATAGGCAGGATTTGTGTAATTCCTGTGTGGTTTGTGCAATGCTTTTGTATGGCGGCCCATTGTCTCAACTCTTAGGGGTACTTTTCCTTAATAAAGGAAACTCTTTTCTTGCCACACCTCAAATGTGCTTCCTCTTCAAATGCATTGCTGGGCTGTTTTGGTCAGTGAATTTTAGTGGGATTTTGTTGCCAGGCAAGTGTAAGAGCAGAGGTTGGTAAGCACTGAGCACACGGCATAGTACAAGAACAAGGTTCTGTACTGACCACTACTACTCAGAACTGAGGTAAAACCTGTGCAGCTTGAGATGGCAGCCCTCAGTCACCACTGGGATTGTACAAACTTGCTTAAAGGCAAGATGAGTTCACACTCTGCTACTCATTTGTTCAGTTTATTGACTGGCATTTGGGAGAAAAGCCTTTTTTCAGTCTGAGTGGAGTTGATTTGTACCATGGGCTTACAAGTAATGGGAAAAGAGATTAATGAAATGGCTGTAGAACTGTAGATGTGTTTGGAATGAAAATTGATTGTACTGGAGACCTGAAGAAGCTGGCCAGTTTTGTATGCACCAGTTGCTTTGGGTGGTTTCTTTTGGTTTGTTTTTTTTTGGGGAGGGCGGGGGGTTTGATTGTTTTTTGGTTTGGTTTTTTTTGTGTGTTTTTAGAGAAACAAGTTGTTAAGTGATACAAGTATCTCTTTCTTTTCTTATTTTACTTTTCCTTATTTAACTTGAGGATTAATGTGTTTGTTATGACACTCAGCAGTGGTTAGAAAGAAGCTAAGATCTTTTTTTGTTTTGTTTTTTTTTCCCCCCCTTAAAATTTGACAGTGTGTGGTTAATACGGTATCGCAGATAGAAGAAATAGACACAGAAGTGGTTGTTAAGTAAGTATGCAGCCAGATTTTTTTTTTTTGTGGTGCTGGTGGGTGGGGATAGTATGATTTTTAGCATAGATAAATTTATTGTTCTAATTTTTGCTTAGATTTCCCTATAATTAAGGACTATTCTTCTCTTGCTTCTTAAGACTCTGCTTCTGTCCACCTCTGAGTGGATTTTTACTTCTCATTCATGTTCTAATGTTACCTTAAATTTACCTTTGAAATAAATACTGAAATTCTGTGAATCTCACTACATGAAGCATATATCTCTTGAATACATCTCTATTGAAAGCATTCTCTGTTGCCATAATCTGGGACTTTGTATTATAACATGTCATGAGTTTGAGTTCCCCATAGTCAAGAACAGGAGCTATCCAGAGAGGAGACCAGGCAACTCTAGCCCTAGAAATGGTCCATCAGGAACCTCACCAAGCCCATCAAAGGCCAAAGCCAGAGCAGAGATGGAGGTGGAGCCAGACTCCTCTCAGAGTTTGCCCTGAGGGCAGTGCCACAATGTGGAATATGAGGAATTCCAGTTGAATCATAAGGAGAATCTGTTCCCTAGCAGGCTGGTCAAGCACTGGAACACAGGCCCAGAGAAGCTGTGGAATCTGTGTTCTGGGACAAGATCAGCCTTTGACTGACCCAGAGCAGCCCTATGTGGTTGGACCTGCCTTGAGCAGGGCTTGGCCAAGGCAGCTCCAGAGGCCCCAGCTCCAGGGGCCCCTGCCAGCTTCTGTTTTTTCTATGGCTTTGTGATTCACTTGACTCAGCAAAATGTTACCCCAAGATAATAAAAATAGTCCAGCTGATAAAGCAAAGTGAGTTGCAAAACCTGCATGGAATTCATACCCAGACTGGGAAATGACTGGGCACAGGGTCATTTTTACACACTGGATATTTGGTCACCATTCTCTAGTGTTTAGTCTTCTGCTCTTGGGTCCTAACAGTGTATTGCAGGGTTTAATTTTTGTTCTGTCAATGATTTTTCTGCCCTCTTGCCACAAATTGCTGACTTGTATTTTAATTGCAGAAGTCTCATTGCAATGCCTTGCAAATAGAGCCTTTAAATGGGCTTAATGACACAGCTTTTTAACACGAGAAAAGTATTTTCATGTAGGTTTTTTTGTTGGGTTTTTTTTTTCCTCCCACATGGTTTGTGAAAATGTTATTAACCCTGTCCCTTGTTGGTAATACTTACTTATGCAGGGGAAGGGAACATTATGCCCTGGAAAGAACTAAAGGGTAAATGTGAAGTTTTAATTTTCTGATAGTATGATCTAATCCTATAACCTTCCTTCCCCTATCCACTTGCATTGTGTTGATCATGACTGTTGTTCAGATGGTGTTTGTTGCTTGCCAGGTAAAAGTCTACACAGTTTTCCTTATATTTGCAATTCTATTTAAGGCATGTTTTCTTTTCCTGTATGTGCCAGTAGGCATCATGGCCAGCAAACAATTGCTGTTTGCTGAATACTGCTCTTTTTTTAGGCTTGCAGACCAGATGAGGATGATGAATTTTCCTCAGTGGTTTGATTTACTGAAGAATATTTTTTCAAAATTCACTATCTTCCTCAAGAGAGTAAAGGTAAGACATTCATCTACAAAGAACTTCATACAATTCAGGCATGAAAGGGAATGAAGTTGCTTTTCCATTTGAAGTCTTAAGATGTTGGTTTTGCTTGTAAAGTTCAAACTCCTGATTGAAAGGAGATGTGCATATTGGCATCCAGTGCAAAAATGATTAGTGCTAACAAAGAGAGCAGTGACAAAGAGATAATACCTCTTTTTCTCTATTACTTCTCTTCTAAGCTGCTAGGGATTAGAACAGGGCTTTTGTACGTGTTAGATTGCTCCAAATGAGGTTTCTTTCACCTGTCTCAGAAACATCAGATATTGGTTGCCATCAGACAAATGGGTCTGCCTCTAAATACTAATTACACAACAAAGAAAATATCTTTCTAGCACAAGCTTGTGGCACTGGGTTTTGGGGTGTTTTTTTGTAATAAAACTTATATTTCATTCTAGGCAACGTTAAATACTATCCGTAGCGTGGTTTTCTTGGTTCTAGACAAGAACCAAAAAACCAGAGACCTGGAAGACACGTTACAGAAGAACTCTGCTAAGGAGAGCATGGTGGACAGCGAGGTGGCCTACCTGACCCACGAGGGGATGTTCATCAGCGACGCCTTCGGCGACGGGGAGCTCCCGGCCGCAGCAGCCGACTCGGCCTCCCAAAGGAACACCTCTCCCAACAGCGAGCCCTGCAGCAGTGACTCTGTCTCAGAGCCCGAGTGCACCACCGACTCCTCGTCCAGCAAGGAGCACACGTCCTCTTCTGTCACTCCAGGAGGAGTAGAGATGATGTGAGTGAACACCCTGCCTGTCTCCGCCTGGCAGCGTGGCCGGAACGAGGGGTGAGGTGCAGGCGGTTGTTTCTGGTCACACAGTACAAAAATGACTTTGGAGGAATGTGCTTTTTAGGTAGGTGAAGTGTAGTGGCTCTCCCCCTAGAGACTGCCATCTGAGTGCACTGTTATATTTGCCTTTTTTTTCACCTCCATATGTAGAGGTACAGGGACTGATTTATGTCACTTCTTCCAGAAAAGAGCCCCTTGTCCATTAGTTTTTTTGGGGAGGCCACTTGTCTAGGGAGCAGGAGAGATGTGAGTCCCTGAAAGATTGTTTGTCATGTCTTTAGCAGGCAGAGGCATTTCTGTTCCCTGTCCATGTTCCCTGTGGTTATTATTCCTGGGTGGTTTTTTTTGGTTTGTTTGTTTGCTTGTTTTTTGAAGATGGCTTCGTGGAATACACCTTGATAAATTCTAGAGAAAAATCTTCTGTTTGTCATCATATATTTGACTTGCATAAATAAATAAACAAGTCCATCTCAGTGCTTTGGTTACATAGGCAGTGCTGCCCTGAGGTGCTCCAGTCTCCAGAGTTCCAGCCTTCTGGCATCCTTTTATGCACCCCTTACTTGTGGCTGCAAGTCAGAGCTATCTTTTGAAAAGAGCCAGGCATAATGTGTGTGGGACTTGGGCATGACCCACTTCAAAAGCCAGCATGTGTTATGTGAAGCAAAACTGAAATATTCCTTCTTACCCTGCTGAGAGATGGAAGAGAAGTGGCCTGCTTTTGCTGCTGGGTCCTTGAGTATCTGTGCTTATGTGTTGAAACAGCTTCTAGTTCTGATAGAGACCTTCCCCACCAAATGACAATGCTGGCTGAAGGAGATAGATTTAAAAGAGATATGCTGTGCATAAAACACAGGCCTTTGTATGTCTGATCTGAACATCTGTCGTGTGCTGCAGGAGAAATTAAATGTGAGGAGGAGTCCAGGGTTACATGGAAGAGCAGGGAAAAGGGAAAGGGGTTGGATTCAAACTAGTCTGGAGCACTTTGCCAAGTTTGCTAAAAATACACCATCCAGCTAGAGCTTCTGAGGAGCACAGTTGTTTCTGAGGCTGGTTGCATAACTTTGTTGTAAAATGAACTTACTTCATCACTCTTCTGGTTTTGTTTGCATTTGTGTTTGGAGCAGGCTAATAAAAAAAAACACAGAACAGTGTTGGCCCAGTTACTGCTCTGTAGTGTCCTGAGTTCTCTTCTGTTGTGCTGTCAGTCCTTCTGGGCTGGCCCAGAAGATTGTGATCTTCACTAATGGCATGAACCATGAGCAGCAGAGCTGTGCTAAGTGCTGGTCTCAGAACAGTAGACAACTCATGCAGTTGACAACTCTTTTAAAAAGCACCACCTTAAGAGCCTGTAGTCTAAAGAGGTAATAGAAGACAGCCTGTAGATTAAGGCTGTGGGGAGTGCAGAGTATCTATTTTAGGCCTTACACTATTGGAAGAAAAGCACTGTGTTGTGTTTGTCATATGTTTGAGATGCTGAAGTCTCACAGGGGCTGGGTAAATTTTAACTCAGTCAATTGTTAATTAGATTTATTGTATCAGTAATGGCTATATTGTGTTTACTCTTAGACCATTAATAGCAATTAGAATGCAAATAAAAAAAAGGAAAAGAATGTGCTATTATGCATTTTCTTCTACAAAGGGCTGACAGGACCTTGACAGCAGCTTAGAAGATCCCATCTGTATAAAGTGACTTTGGTGATTGCCTGACTGCATTTGACAGTTGCTGCAAGGCTTTTTCCTTCTGTGTGCAAAAATACTGTTTGCTCCATAAACTGATGCTGAGCCAGCTGGTTCTGTCATTTGTAGGATCGGCGAGGACATGAAACTGACTGACCTGGAGCTGGTCAGGCTGGCAAACAATATCCAAGAGTTGCTTTATAATGCCTCTGATATCTGCCACGATCGCTCAGTCAAGTTCCTCATGGCAAGAGCAAAGGTGAGGAGCTTGGGTCAGAGCTGCTGGTGGTGCCTCGTGCTTGGTGAGCATTTGCTTCCAGGTTACTGCTCTGATGAGGGTTCTGAAGCAGCCTCTGCAATGGAAGTACAGGAACTGTTGCTGCTGCCACAGGCTCTGCATGGTAGTGCTCAGAGCACTGTTACCAGTGTTAACATAAATCATTGCAAGGCAGTGTTGGTTTCTTCTATCTATTTCTTTCTCTTTTTAATGTTCTGATTTGCTGCCTTTGATGCTTCATGCAGAGAATGCTTGTCTGTGACAAGGTAGCAGCTTGCACTGCAGTCCACTCTGTCTGTCACATGTAGGGTTAAATAATGTGCCTCTTCAAACTGTAGTAGCCCTCAGACATGCTGACTAGTTATTTCTGAATGTCTCTGAATTTTTGTGGTGGTATGTCTCCTTACAATGGTTTTCTTTGCACGCAGGATGGCTTCCTAGAGAAGCTGAATTCCAACGAGTTCGTTACTCTTTCTCGCTTGATGGAAGGCTTTATCTTGGATACTGAGCAGATCTGTGGCAGGAAAAGCATGTCCTTGAGAGGAGCTCTTCAGAGTCAAGCCAATAGATTTGTGAATAGGTTTCACGAGGAGAGGAAGACAAAACTAAGGTACCTCAGGGTAGACAATATTTGTGTTCTTCCATGAATAATTTTATGTATCACATGCCAGCTGAACACAGTCTTTTGGAGCCTAGAACATCAGTAAGCTTGTTATACTTAAAAACGGGGTGAAAAAATGGTATTAAACCCCAATTATTTCCAGTTGGTTTAGACTTTTACTGTTTTCATAACTTGATTTCTTCAAACTGGATTGTTGTACAGTTTCCTAAATAAGAACAGTAATGCCTACAGAAAGTACACAAAACTAGATTTGAAGAGCAGGATTGCTCTTTTTCAGGGGTTAAGAATAATTCACTTTCAACTGTTTTCCAAAAAAACTAAACCCAAACCTCTTGGAGAAACAGCCAGGCCAGTAACATCCATCAAGTCTGTTTGCTCTTCATCCATCAAAAGCTGTTAAAATTCCAGTATTTATCCATTTTACTTCATTGGCAGTGATCTCATAAATACCTTCATTGCCTGGCATAGTTTTTGGTCCCCTATGACAGATTGAATGAACAAATTATGAGATCTATAGACCAGCACAGTGTTGTTCTGTTTTGCTGCTGACAATTGTCAGGTACCTTCTTCTCATGAAGATGACTGACAGAACATCTTGGGCCAGTGTTTTTTGTTGAAGATGTTTTTCAGCATTACAGGCAAGAGAAGTGTCAAGACAAGGTGTTTGTTTCTCAGCCTCCTCTCTTTTGTGTTTGTAACCAGCCTGCTTTTGGACAACGAGCGCTGGAAGCAAGCTGAAGTTCCCGCCGAGTTCCAGGACCTCGTTGATTCAGTGTCAGATGGCAGAATTTCTCTCCCTGAAAAAAAACCAACAGGTGTGTGCCTTGCAGTCCAGCTGTGAAATGAATTTATTATCTGCAAATTCTGCTGTTGAATGTTGATGGACATATTCTGATGACATGCTGGATCTGTTTGCTTGCTGTCCTTTGGGGGGATGGGAAGAAAGTTGATAGCGGTTCTCTTATCTTTTCTTTATTTTTTTTCTGTTACTGATGTTGAAATGCCTTGCTCTGAAAGATTATCTGTTTATTTTTTGGAAACACCAGAAGTGTTAGCACAGGGAGAGAGCTGCCTTTTTATACAAACACTCCCAGTGTAGAGGCTTGCAGTCTCTGCACAAATTCAGTCTTTTCCCACAAGGTACCCCTGAGGAATTCAAGGGACTGAGCAGCTCATGCATGTGCTCAGCCCACCCTGTGTGAAACAAAGCCTGCTCCTTCCCACTACTTATCTGCCAGTTCAGATGAAAGGCAGCATGCCATGTGGCTGCTCATGGAAGGGAAAACTCCTGTTCATTCAATTATTCACCTTGCCACAGAAACCTCATTTGACCTCAGAGAAGTCACTTTTTCCTCCTTCTCCCCCACTTCCCCATGTGCACACTGGGAATGCTTAATGAGTTCTTACCTCATGGGGATACTTATCCAGTATTGCAGTGATGGGGGTGGGAAGTGAATAACCAGAAGAGGAAGAAAGCATGCAGAGCGGGGGAGAAAAATGGCAAGAGATTAGAAGGAAGAAAATACAGTGATGTCATGGTGGAGAAACCCTGATCTCCCAGAAAGAACATAGCAGATAACAGAGAGTATATTAAAGCAATAATCACTCCGGTTATGGAACATGGCACCAAAATATGTTTGTCAGCCATGCTCACAAAAGAACCTCCTGCAGCCTCCTTCAAGCAGATAATTTAGCATGAAAAACTGCATCAGTAAGAGCTTCTGTTATGAAGCCTGAGGAAAAAGTGATTTGAAGCTAAAATATTAATATACACAGCAAATCACTTGAGAATGTATAGTAGAAAACCTAGTGGCTTTTTCGGCCTGTCTTCTATTTGTAACCTGTTGTATTTGGAGTTTTAAGTCCATAATGACTGTGGGACTATGAGATTTTTTTATCTAAAATCATAGCAGATAATGAAGTAACTTCGTGGGTCATAAAAATTTTGATGGGTGATCAGCTTTTTAATAAATACTGTAAAAGAGAGAAGTGCTTGCTACAAAAATTAAGGGTTTTTTCAAACCTTAGCAAGTGAATACTGCATTTTTATAAACAGCATTTTTTGCACTTATTTTTAGTTCAACTCACACTTTTTCCTGTCTTACTAAAATATCTAGCTACTGAAGAAAGAAAGCCAGCTGAATTCCTTGTTGTTGAAGGACAAAAATATGCAACAGTTGGGTAAGATGCACTCTTTTTTTTTTAGCAGTGGGTTATTTGGCAAGAACTTTGGAGTAGAACTGTGATGAATGCTAACAGCTTTAGCAATCTTATTTAAATTAAAAATCCCCCTCCTTTCACAGAGTAGTTTTTCTTTGGTTCCCTATAGTTATAAAACACTACAAGCTCTTTGCTACATTAAAATGCCTTTTTTTTTTTCTGAGTGGCTAGGTTCTAATTTATAATTTTGAATGTTTTTTTCCAATTATTTCATGAAAACACACAGAACCTGAAAATACAGGTTTGTCTTCTGAACACATTGTTATTTCTTGCAATCTAGGTTATCTCTGGCAAAAATTGTAGGCTCTTAGAATATTTTGGGATGAGAGAGACTTCTAAAGATCATCTTGTCCTGCAGTGAGCAGGGACACCTTGCACTTGCTCAGGACCCTGACCAACTCAACCTTGAATGTTTCCAGGGTTGGAACATCCAACCATCCATCTCTGGGCAGCCTGTGCCAATGTTCCACCATTCTCATTGTAAAAAATTTCTCCTTGTGTCTGGTGTGAATCTACCCTGCTTTACTTTAAAACTGTTTGTTGCTCCTTGTCCAATCACAGTTTGTCCCTATCTTTCCTATAAGCCCCTATAAGTACTGAAAGGCTGCAGTAAGGTCTCCTCAGAGCCCTCTTCTCTCCAGGCTGGACAGCACCAAAATACCTGAGCCCACCACTGAATGGTTGCTTATCTTATTCAGAATAAGACATGGGCCATCTCAGAAGCTGCATATGCTGTTTCTTAGTATCCTGGCTGATTTGAATTGGAAAGTGGTTTCTTAAAGCTGGTTGTATCAGAGACATTTTAAAATGTATGATGCTTATTTCTTTCATTTAAAAGCATGCTGTGTTTCCAGAGACTCTGAGGCTTAAGCATTAATTATGCATGAGAGTGTTTTTGGAGAGGGAGTAAAGCCTGGCAGATCTCACTCCCCAGAGTTCTAACATCAATTTGCACCAAACTTAAAAGGTGTGATGTACAGGATGTCTTGGACCAGCTGTCATTTTGAGTTGCTTCATGATGATGTGTCATTGTTCAATTGGAAACAGAATCTGATGGCTGAGAACTTCTGTGCCAGGCAAATGATGTCATTGCTGAAGAGCATTTCAGGTCGAGTAGGAGCATTGCTCTAAAGGATAAAATTTGCTTAATATATGATGTGTTTGATAATATACCTCTGCTCACTTGAAGCTTGTTATATTTAGCTCTGTGAAGCAAGTGAGAGCTTCACAGTGCAAATATTTGTTTCATTCCTACACACTTGTACATCCAGTTTCATTGCATCTAATCAAATAAAATGCATTCATCAAAAATTCCTCATGTTCACAAATCATTCTCCAGGTGTTTATTTCCAGTTAACTTGTCATCATCTTTTTGCACTCTACCACCTTAAAGAAATAAGAGTTTTAACTTTTTGAAATTTTAAAATATCTACTCTGAACGTTTGATCTTGCATCAATTTTCCTGCCTTCTGTGTATTTGAATTCTAAGGAGCATGCTTGCTCTATGGGGAGCCTTCTTCATTCCATCCAGTAGCTCCCAAATTCTCCAGTGCCTGCTGACTTCAGGAGAAATTACAGGTGTTGAGCATCTTTGAATATTTGGTGCTGTTTCTTCACAGCTGCCTTCTCTGTTTGTGACTCCTTAGCATTTATTATGTATTTTTCAGAGATTTTCTTTCATATAAAATACTTTCTCCACACACCACCCTGTGGAGTGGGTATTGGTTGTAACTATCTCTATGTAAATCTCCTTTTATGTTTCACTTCTGCTCCACATCGGTTAGTGGATTTATTCAATGCTATAATCTCTAGAATTGGGTAGATTTCTATCAACATGACTGGCCTGTGTTTGATTTTTCAGCTTCTTTTGTGCACTGAGCTGACATCCTTGGCTGCTTCCTCTCTTTCAGGACAGTATTGCTGCTAATAAGAATAATCCTGGAGTACTGCCAGTGTGTGGACAACATTCCTTCCATCACCACTGACATGCTGACCCGTCTGTCAGATTTACTGAAGGTATGGCTCCCTGTGTGCCCCTGTGCCAAGCAGGGCAGGCAGGATGCACAGAACATGGCTTCCTCTCAGTAATGCTCATGTGGTTTTGGGATTTCATAGAAATTATAAAAATTATCTAGAATCATTGTGTTTGCCACTGTGCCATGAGGAAAGCTTTCAAGCCACAGGCATTAAAGATGCAATTTGTTGTGGGAATTAACTCTGGCTGTTCACCTGGAATATTGGAAATCCTATCTAGTAGTATTTGACATAGTTGCCTGTCCTTCAGGATGGGTGTAGAATTAATGCTGCTGAAAAAAAGCAATTTGATCCCAGATACCACAGAAATATATATGTGTATTGAGGAAGGAAACAAATCCCTTGGTTTTTACAAATCAGTAGAGATATAAGTAGTAGAAGCATGAAAAATAGCATGGGATGAAGGTTCTGTTGTAAAATGTAAAGGTGATGAAACACCAGGACCTCTTGGTCATTTATTTTTCACTAGAGAGGAGGAAAGCTGGTAAAGCCCAGACACTGCAAGGTAAAATAAACAATCAATAATAAAAGAAGCACATTAATGCACCTTAAAACTGTCATATATATGTATACATACATATATACATACACACATATATATGTGTCTATACAGGCTCCAAAGCTTAGCAGCTAATTTATGTCAAGGTTTTCATTTGTATCTTTGCCCACAAAGGTCATATCAGGTATTCGAGTTCTGAACATGAGCATAATCAATGAAAGATAAAAAGATTCAATCTCCAAAAGGATATTTTACATAAGGTGGGGGGGGCAGGGGAGGGGAAACTCCAGGAGATTGACCTTTAAATATTTGTCCTATTGAATATTTGTCCTATTTGAATAACCAGATGCAGGAAGACTGCTCCCTGCAGTTGTCATTCAGATTCATCCACAAATTTTCCCTTTTAAAAGCACTATCCAAGGCAAATCAGTCTGTCTGAGCCTGCCTCTATTCAAGTCTCCTTCTCCAGCTGCTGCTTCCCTCAGGAATTGCAGGACCTTTTCACAGGTAGAATAGCAGTGGATGCATCAAACTTGGCCAGATTTGCATATCTGTGTTACTTCCCTCACTTTATCTCATTCTAGCTCTGTTATTTGTGGTTTATTTCTTGGTTTCAAGCATCATTTGCAGTTTAATTGCTGTATTTTTTATCTGTCAGCAAGGTGCCTTCAATTGGAGAGATGTCAAGAACAGCTAGAAAAAACAAAAGCTCATTTATTCCACTTTGAACAAAATAGAGCCACTCCAGGTGTCCTGGCACTGTACTTTTTGTTTGACAGCTGTCAGAGCCAGCAAACTTTGAGAGTAGCAAGAGCTACAGTTGATTGTAATGGAAAATGGAAGGCATTTCCAGGTAATGAAATTCCAGGCAGTTCTGAGCTGTGACTGCAGCCTGAGGGAAATGACACCTGTGTGTGGGAGAAATCATGGAATCCTTTAGATTGGAAAAGACCTCTAAGATAATCAAGTCCAGTTGCTTACCCAGCACTGCCAAGGCCACATCTACACATCTTTTAAATACCTCCAGGGATGGTGACCACCACTCTCCTGGGCAGCCTGTTTCAATGTTTGACAACCCTTCCAGTGAAGAGGTTATCTCTACTGTCCAAACCCTACTGCAGCTTGAGGCCATTTCCTCTTGTTCTGTTGCTTGTGGAAGAAGAGACTGACCCCTGCCTGTCTACACCCTCTTGTCAGGGAGCAGAAAGATCCCCCTGAACCTCCTTTTCTGCTGCTCCTCATCAGACTTGTGTTCCAGATCCTTCTCTGGGCTCACTCCAGCACCTCAGTGTTGTGAGAGGCGCATGTGTGGTATTCACATTCTCTGAACGGAGAGGGAGATAATTTTCTCTCCCAGATTTTTTCTTAGAGAAGTACAGAGAGTTGAAGAGAAAACAATTCTTATCTCTACTTGCTGCTCTTGTTGTTTTTACACATTTGGAAAGTGTTAGAAAGATTGTTTACCTAAAGGAATTTAGTAATTAGATTCTAGTAATGGTTATTTATATTAATTAACCAGTCACTCGAAGCTGTGTGACTCGAAGTCACAAGTTTTTCTTTAGTATCTTTTAGTATTCTTTAGTATAGTATCTCTTTAACATAATTAATGTAATATAATATCATTTTAATAGAGCATTTGTTCATCATTCTAAATCAATAGAGTCAGATACCAATCATCCATCATGTCAGGGGTGCCCTTCTTTGCTGTACACGTGGCTGTAATTACTGGGGTTGTTCAGGTGGTGCAGACAGGAGAAGGCTCCTGGCCTTCCTGCTGGGTGCAGGAATGCTTTCCTTCCAGCAGGCACAAGGAGGAGGTGTTGCTCTGTTCCAGGCTCCCTCCCTGCTCTGTGTGCACAGGCCATCTGGGAACAGCCATTGCCACAAAAGGCAGGGACAGTACGTGTGGACAGCAGCCTTTGCAGAGCAAGTTTTTCATGGTTTGCCTCACAGTCAACACTAACCTGAGCTAAACACCTCAGAGGAGCTTAGGCTGTGAGAGATGTGTGGAGGGAAAATCTCCAAAAAAATCCCAGGAAAAACTCTCAAACTTTGAGAGAAAATCCCCCTAAATTCCAGGAAAGCCTCTTGAAGTTTGACAAAAAACTCCCAAATTTTAGGGAAAAAAATCTTTAAAATTCCAGAAAAACATTTAAAAACGAAAGGAAAAAGCGCCAAAATTCCAGGAAAAACATCCCAAAATAACCTCCAGCAAAAATCCCAAAATCCCACAAAAAAACCCAGAAATTGCAGGAAAACCACCAAAAAATTCCAGGAAAAATCTGGTAAAAATTCCAGGGAAAAGCCTTAAAAATCTGCTGGAAAAATCCCCAAAATTTTAGAAAAAATCTCAAAAAGAGCAGGAAAAACATGCGATATTTGAGGGAAAATATTTTTTAAAATCCAGGGAAAATATTTGAGGGAAAATATTTTTTAAAATCCAGGAAAAATCCCCCAAAATTCCAGGATAAATCTCTGAATCTTCATGAAAAGAATCTCCAAAAAATTTGAGCCTTTGACTCAGTGATTCTATTTAAAATCCTCACAGAGATGTAAGAAAAGTTGTTGCATTCTGGAGTAGATGAAGTGGATGTGAGGCAGTTTCAGCCCTGCCCTGTCTGAAGGCTGGGGAGGTTTTGCCTCTCCCAGATCAGGAGCCACATGCAGCTCTGGGTCACTTGTGGGATGAGGTCTGGGTTGCTTTTCCAGCCCTGGGTGCACCATTCTGGCAGCCCAGAGTTGGGGGGTGGTTCATGGTGCCTCTGTGGGTCTACATGTTGTGACTGACACCAGGCAACAGCCAGAAAATTATTTCCTTTTTTTAAATAAGGTGGGTTGAAATTGTGCATTTGTTCATCGAGAAAGACCTGTGAAGCAGAATAATGCCCCTGCCCTCAGAAAGGAGGTCTTTGTGAGGGCAGTTCTTGGTGTTGCAGACACAAGCTGCAGGGCAGCCTTGTCACTACTTCTTCTGCATCTTCAGGTGTATGAGAAAGGGTCGGGTCTCTCTGTTTTGCCTCTCAATGTCAGCAGTCAGTTCTGTTCAAATATGAGCCCTGGGATTTCTGCTCTACATTCAGTGCAGGAGTTGGGGACAGCAGCAATGGCTTTTCTGCTGCATCACCCAGGCCCAGTCTGGAATATCTGGTGTCTCAAGCTGGGTGAGGAAGCAGAATTCCAGTGTAAGACAGAACCTGCTGATAGCAACTGTCTTACTATCCAAAGGCTTTGTTTGCCTATGTGCTTTTAATGATAACTTCTCCTGGAAGTGAGTTAGGAAAGTCTAAGCATGAGTTGTCCACTATACCTGGAATTCTTACAGGATTGGCTTTTCATCTTCTGTGCATCGTTTGTTAAATCCAGTATTTCATAGTATTAGAAACACAGATTCAGTCACCTCAGCAGGAGGGAGTTTCAGTGCCTTCAAGTTTCCTTTAACATCAGCAGTGCAGAAGGTCAAGAGTCTGAGCAGAAACCTTTTGTCTTGATGTTTTCCACTCTGACATTACGTGGCTGCTCTACTGCAGTTCTGTTCAAATATGAGCCCTGGGATTTCTGCTCTACATTCAGTGCAGGAGTTGGGGACAGCAGCAATGGCTTTTCTGCTGCATCACCCAGGCCCAGTCTGGAATATCTGGTGTCTCAAGCTGGGTGAGGAAGCAGAATTCCAGTGTAAGACAGAACCTGCTGATAGCAACTGTCTTACTATCCAAAGGCTTTGTTTGCCTATGTGCTTTTAATGATAACTTCTCCTGGAAGTGAGTTAGGAAAGTCTAAGCATGAGTTGTCCACTATACCTGGAATTTTTCATCTTCTGTGCATCATTTGTTAAATCCAGTATTTCATAGTATTACAAACACAGATTCAGTCACCTCAGCAGGAGGGAGTTTCAGTGCCTTCAAGTTTCCTTTAACATCAGCAGTGCAGAAGGTCAAGAGTCTGAGCAGAAACTTTTTGTCTTGATGTTTTCCACTCTGACATTACGTGGCTGCTCTACTGAGTAGTGAAACTCTGGAACTGGCCTTCATAATGACTTATTTAATCTTGCAATTTAATTTTGCAAAATTCTATTGATGGTGTTTCTAAACTGTGGGTTTGTGTAGATGATAAAAAGTCAACATGCCTTTTCTCTGTCTTTCTTTCTCTCACAGTATTTCAACTCTAGAAGTTGCCAATTAGTGCTTGGAGCTGGTGCATTACAAGTTGTTGGCTTGAAAACAATCACTACAAAAAACCTAGGTATGGATTTCTGTATTTAAAATGTCAAAGCTTGTACCCCTGTCTATTAAAAAAACCCAAGTGCAGAAAAGCCCTAAATATCTATAATAAATTGTATTTGAGTTGTGGGGATGTGTGTGGGCACAGAGGGTGGTAAGACCTTGCCAATTACCTGCCTGGAGTGTAGTTTTAAACTTTCTTCTGAAATTAAGCCTTTGACTTAAGGTTGGAGCAGGCATTTAAACTTAGAGTTCCCATGTTTCAGGGTGAGAAACTGGTGAGATTACCAGTCTGCATTTCCTTTTGGAAGGGGAACAGCCTGATGAGAATGGGTTGAGAAGCTGTGGGCCACAGCTGGGTCGAGTGTTTGCTGCAGAATGTTAGGCCAGTGTGGTGACCAGACTGGCACCAGTGTGTGTCCTGCTGGTGGCTCAGGCCCTGTTGTAATTGGGAGCAGCCTGGTTTTTGGGATCCTGTTGGCACTGCAGCAGGAGCAGGTTCAGGGCAGGTCAGTGCTGGCAGGGCAGGGTGTTTTGTACACCACTGCGGCAGAAACACTGCTGCCTTGAGAATGTGGTTGCTGAGGTTAGGTAGCTGATGAGTCAGGTCTTTAGAGATCTCTCTGATGTCTGCATGTGCTCAGGGCTCAAAATGTTGAGTAGACACTCAAGGAGCCTCTTGTAAAATGATTCCCTTATCCCATCTTACCAAGCTAGCTGTGAGCAGCCAGGCATCTTCACGGGGTGGGGTTTCCCAGGGAAACAAACATGTACCTCCATGCTTTTAGAACAGACCAAAGCCCACCGTGTGAAATTGTGTCAGGTCTGTTACTTATGTCAAAGGAGACGTAGTCCATACAGCAATGACTCTTCCTGTGTAATAACTGTGTTATTTCTCCTCCTGGATTCACAGCCCTTTCTTCACGTTGCCTCCAGCTCATCGTACACTACATTCCCATTATCAGGGCTCATTTTGAAGCTCGGCTGCAGCCGAAGCAGTTCAGCATGCTCAGGCATTTTGACCACATCACAAAGGTAATTCTTCTGGCATTTCCTGAAACGCAGAGTTCTGCTTTTCAACTGTACTCTGAAGAACATGAATGCCACTAGAAAATGAAACCTGCTTTCTTCCCTTACAGGATTATCACGACCACATAGCTGAAATTTCAGCAAAGCTCGTTGCCATAATGGATAGCTTATTTGACAAACTATTATCCAAGGTAATGATTTATGGAAATAATTATACACTCTCTAAATTGCAACTGGAGGTCTCATTGTATACAGTCTACATGTTTCGAATGGAGTCTTAAGCTTTCCTAACCAGGCCTTGTTTGAACTTCTTTTAATTACATAGATAGAAACTCTGTGCTGTTCTCATTAATGTCTCTTGTGTTCATATTTGCCACCTGGGTGTCAGTCACCTTCACTCCCAGGAAATGAGATGTTTCATTGGCTGTTTCAGCAGGAACAGCAATGCTGTGGCTGGCACAGATGCTCGAGTGTTCAGGAGCTGAAGTGCTCTCCTACCACTGACAGCTCTTGTCTGCAGCCAGGCTCAGCAGATCCCATTCCCTGCTCTTTCCAGCGGTAAGGGTGGCATTTCTGGCACCTGAGGAAACAGCAGGAAAGTGCTGAGGAGGAAGAGTTTTGGAGGGGTTGCAGGCCTGGGGACTGGAGATCTGTTTTCATCAGTTCCTGCTCTGGGGTGTTCTGTATTTAAACAGTGCTGCAGGGTGGTCTTGGGCTGGATCTACTCTGACTCACCTCAGGGTAGGACACACTGAGACACCTCCTTGACCCACAGATACATAAAGTACATGGCCTTTTAAAGCTTAGTGTTGTGCTTTGGATCTGAGGGTTTTTGGGGAAAAATAAGCTGCTTCATGACAGGGATGAATTCATTTTTTAGTGACAAATTTGATTAATTGGCCTGGGCCTGCATCTTCCTTCAAGGAACTCACGAGAAGCACAGGAACAGAGGCTGGGGACAGGCTGATGAGAGCTGTAGTGGAGCAGTTGCAACAGGCAGCATTTCTGTCTTCTTGCTATTTCTGTTACTTTATTGTTATTTTGTTGTGCTTTTTCATTTCGTCTGTCTCTTTGGTCTGTCAAGTAGTGCTGCCTAAACTTAGGGTGAAAAAAACCAAAAAAACAAAAGCATTTAAATTGGGATTTCCCGCTCCTATTGTGTTTACTTTTTAAAAAAATGTGTTTATGCTCTTCTCTAAAGACCAGAATGGTCTGCTGGTTTTTGGGGGTTTTGTCCCACATCAAAGTAGCTGTTATGTGTAGTAACATGGCTGTTTGGCCACTGTATCTCTTGAGAATAAAAGACAAATGCAAGAATTTACATTATTGACACTAAACAAGTGTAGCCCACAACAAAGCAGGAATACAGTTTTTGTTCTTAATGGCAGTTAGTGAGAGCTCATCTCTTACTGTCCCTCCATCTTCACAGCCCACTGTCCCTTTGGGAGCTGGCACAGGATGTAGACTGGGACTTTAGAGTTCTTGAAGGCTGAGTGACAGTGCCTGGCCCACATGAATGCAGCCCACAGAGCCCAGCACCAAAGGAAGGTTCATTTGCTTCCATTCCTAGCACATGCCATCATTTGGCTCATCTTGTTCCTAAAAATGAAATCTTGGTATTGAAGGCTGTGAAGAGCATAAACCCAGGACATTTGCAAATAGGCATGTCAGCACAACCATGCCAGTGTGTTCCTGGATTCAGGTGTTTTTCTGAGTCCAACTATTTCAGTGTCCTGTGGATGAAGTGGTCACCTGCTCTGGGGTGTGTAAATCTGCACAAGTGAGTTCCATAGCAGTGGGCACACGTCAAACCCAGAATTTCCTGCCTTGTAGGAGATGAACAGTTGGTGCAGTGGACAGGATGTTCACCTGGCACTGGGTATTGCAAGCACATTTTCCAGGCTGTGCTTCCCCTGGGAGCTCCATGGCATGGGAGCTGTCCTCACCCTGTAGCACTGAGACAAGGCAGTTCACAGCAGCGTGGACACTTCCCAACAGCTGTCTTTGGCAGGGAAATACAACAGGAATGGGGTTATTGAACAGTGGAAATAATAAATTCAGCAAATGGGAAAGGCTCGTTCATTACCATGAATGGAAAAAATCCAGTACAAGTTCTGAGCTTCTCTTGGAACTCGCTGGCTTGTGACTGTTTGGGCAGAAGAGCAGTGAGGTTCTTTCTGCTCCCTTGTGGTTTTAAAGCTGTTGACCTCAGCTGCACATAAAAATGGTCAGGAGATCTTGGGGTTCTTCCCAGGGCTGTTGCTTTTCCCCATGACAAGGAAGAGTTGGGTGTGGCTGTAATCACGCAACAGGCACTGCTGCAGCCTCCCAGTTCCCTCTGGTTTAACAATATGCTGGGAAATTGGAAACAATCTCTTGCTTAACTTCCTTGTCTTGAGGTATGCTTGATCCCTCGTGCTGGGTGGTTGTTCCCTGGAACAGAAAGAGTTCTTTTTCTGCTACTTCTCCTGTCAGAATTAGGTCATTGGTTTGGATTTTCTGTAAAGACTTTCTCAAAACTCCCCATTTCTTTTTTTCTCTTGTGCTCAGACAAGCTTTGTTCTCTTTTACAATTCAGGCCTGCATGAAAGCAGGCATCTCTTCCAGTCTGTTTGTAAATGATGTAGTTACAATGATTCAGTTCTTTCCTGAACTGTGCTACGCTCCCTGGGGAAGTGTCACCCTCCCAAAGGTGACCTGCCAGTGTGTCACCCAGGCCTCTGATGGCACACCTCTCCACCTGGAACTGCAGAGCTGGCTTCACTGTTCTGGGACAGGTTTTCAGTGTTTCTGATATCCTGTTCAGATCTTCCCTATCCAGAGTGGGGACATAAGAATTTTGTTCCCTTTGTAGCAAATCTCTTGTCATCTGTTGTTTTCCAGTGCCTTGTTTCTTGGATTTCAGGCACTGAGAGAAGAGACTTTTTATTTTTACTCTGCTTTCCAAGATATTTCTTGTGGGGTTGTGATGTGATGTGGTTGGGTTTGTTTGGGTTTTTTTGGGTTTTTTTGATGGCAGATACAAGAGATTTCAAGAGTTTCCATTTCTTTATGGTTTCCTTGATTCTTCACAAATTTGGCTAAGTATGATCCTGGACAAGCAGTTTTCTCTGGGGAGGTACTCAAGGGGCACATTTCTCAGAGGCAGAAGTGCTTGTCTGTCATTGGCTCATACCAGTCTAAAGGAGAGGGCCAGCTCACAGCCACAGAACCTGCATCTGCAGTTTCTGGCTGGATCAGATCATGCCCAGCCACCTTTTTAATTTGTGGTGTGCTAAATGGATCTCGATTCCTGATGTTATTAGCAAAGCAGAGCCCCAGGTGGCTGTTGGGAGCTCTCCTACATAAACCATTTTAAAGTGGCAGAAAGGAGTTAACTGGTTGTGTGTTTATTTCCAGTATGAAGTGAAAGCCCCTGTTCCTTCAGCATGCTTCAGGAATATCTGCAAGCAAATGGCAAAGATGCATGAAGCTATATATGATCTCCTTCCTGAGGAGCAAACTCAGGTGAGTGTTATTTTTGAGCTTCATCTCACAGCTCGCTTGCAAATGCACATGGCCTTGGGAACAAGAGAGACTTTATCTGGGAGAGGGGAATTCTTTTTTGAGTCCTGGTGAAACCCACACGTTAAAGGGCTTGGCAGCAGTCACACAGACAGCTTGGGCTGAGCTGAAGGAAGTATTCCAGTGTGTAGGGAGAACAATGAGGTACACAAAAAGAATGGAATTCAGGATTTTGAACTGGTTTTTAATGTCTAGAGATGGCAATCCAGGAATTAGTGCTGAAATGCTGTGCAAATGGCAGCACTTCAGGCTTGAGTGCAGCCCTCTGAGAAGATTATTCTATAACACTGCTCAGAATCAGTGGCTTCCAAAAGTCCCTGAATGTATTACACACCCAAATTGTAGCAGATGTGCTTTTGCAGGAGTTTGCTGCAGTCATTGCTACTGCAGAGTTGCAAACCTTAAGGACAGGAAGGACCGATTTAGTCATTGAATACAAGTTGTCATTTCTCTTTCACACTGGATTAAATGGTTCCTTCTAGCACAGGAAGGAGATTTATTGTCTTCTAGGCTTAGTACAAATTGCTAGATTCTTCAGACAACAGAGGAGAAAAGCTCACGTTGCAAAGAACGTGTCCTCCAAGTGCCACACACAGTGAGTGGGTGAGGCTGTCCTGTGTGGTACAGACTGTGCGTGGCCTGAAGGGTGAGACTGAAGCACTGGCAGAAGGAGGAACCACGGGAGTTGCAGAAACAAAACCAAAAGTCAGTGACTGAGGGTGCTGGCAGTGGGTTTCACCTTTGGAGGCAGTGACGTGAGCATGGGCACAGTTCCTTACTCTGTTGCTGATTTCTTCCAGATGTTGTTTTTACGAATTAACGCAAGCTACAAACTCCACCTGAAGAGGCAGCTGGCCCACCTCAACGTGGTCAATGATGGAGGACCTCTGAACGGGTGAGCTGGGGCTCTTCTCTTCCTTCACTGTTTAAATAAGCAAGCATTGGGAGGGCATCTTCTGTAAGGAAGTCATGATTCCAGAATCACAGCTCCATGTTTCAGTATGTCCCATTTGGAGCTTGCTTACAGTAAAGCACATGACTTGTGCCATTCCACTGTAACTAGGAGTGCAATCCACTTGGTAACAGACTGGGAGCTGGACGTTGTCTGACTGGAAACCTGCTGGTAGATGTCCTCAGCTCATGGATTGCTTTCTCTCCCTTTGTGTGACAGCAGCAGCCACAGTTTAATTAGCAGGAATTGTGTGATTCCTGAAGCAGTTTTGAAACGTGGATGGTGACTCATGGTGCTGGCAAAGTAAAAATAGGAGAAAGCAGCATTTCATCTGTGCAGTGGGCAGCTCTGCAGGAATGTTTTTTAGAGCAGAACTAGATCTGAAACAGAGATTATGCTCACAAAGCTTTTCCCCTTCCCTGCCACAGCCCACTCCATCCCCAAACAGGTCAGCAGTACCTGTCCTGAGAGAGGGTGCCTGGCTGTGCCTGCTGTCCCCACCTCACAGGAAAAGCCTCCTGTAGGCTGAATTCTGTTGTCAGATGGATTGTCTCCTGAAACAGTGGAGTCTTTAATTGTTCCTGATGACCTGGGGGCAGTGATGCATTTGCAGTGTAGCAAGGGTGAATGAAACTCATGGGCCTACCCACACGCAAGAAAAGATGTCTTAGGTTGCAGAAGTTGGAGAAGAAAGTTGATAATGCGTCAAGTGTCACTGGAATGAAAGTTTTGTTCCTTTCCAGTTTATTGTTGCTTTTCCTGTTTATGTGCATTCCTCCTTGTACTTTGTGCAAGAGTTTATCTGAACTGGTTCTCTGTACTCGTGGTGCGTTCACAAGGTGACATTCCATTGCCTTTGGTTTTATGAAGGTGTTTGTAACCAAGCTGAGAGTATCCACTGCAGCCCCAGCTGAAGTGAGAGGCCCTGGGTGTGCTCAGGGTGTCTCTCACTGGGATTTCCAAGTCCCAAGCACGGTGCTGTCTTCATCCTGTGCTGTTGGTTTAGTTCTGTCCTCGTGGCTGCGTGGCCTGGATCCCTTCTGGGTAGAAGGGTTGGGGCAGGTGTTCCTGGTGATCTGCTGAGGGTGTTTCCCAGCAGTCAGGAGGTCTCAGCTGGCTCAGGACTGTCTGATGGCAGCAGTTTTGTACTTCAGACACCTCTCTTTGGGAGCTGGGGCTGTTTGAGAAGGGGAACATCAAACCCTCGATGGCACTTGCTGTTGTTCCAGCAGTCCTCACTGACCAGGTTTTTAACATAGACTCCTGATTCTCATTCTATTTAAACTGCTTGTTTCTGTAATAATAGTAAAAATCCAGGCCTGTGAATCCTGGTTCATTTTTTTGCTATGTAAATGCAGCTTCTGTTCCTACATCTTGCTAGCGAGAAGCATCATGATCCCTGACATGTTTCAACAGTATCTGAGGGATTTCAATTCTGTATAAACTGTTACAAACAATGCAGCTGTTGTGCTGTTCAGTTGCTGTTTACATTAATGCTAGAATCATAGAATCAATACCCTCTAGAATACATAAGTTAATGTTACAATAATTAATATTCTTAGTTGGAATGGAATGGGGGGTTTAAGTCTAGATAAGCCTGGGATTACAGCAAGAGAATAGAAGTTTTAAATGCCTAATTCCTGCTGAGTTTTCTGAACTCATGGTTTGATCTCCCTTCCCTAGAACTAGTTTTACACCCAGCAGTAATCCTGTTATGGATGATCACTGCTGTAAAATAAACCACATCCATAGCATTGAGTTTTGAACTGATACTTAAAATATCTAATCCAGGCATAGGATTTGAACATGTATTGTAGCAATTGTGTGCCAAAGTCCTCGACAAACCCTGTCTGCTTGTCCCAGCACTCCAGGTGGATGTGATGGGGTCACATTCTAATCTTGTGTGTTTCACTGCAGGCTGGTTACTTCAGATGTGGCTTTTTACACTGGAAACCTTCAAGCTCTGAAAGGCCTTAACAACTTAGATCTAAACATGGCTGAAATCTGGGAGCAGAAGAGGTGATAATCCATTGGGAGCAGTCACTTGGCTCTGACAACAGACTGACTCTCTTCGAAGCAGCGTGACGACGGTGAGGTGAATACTTGAGCCCAGAGCCCCAGAAAGGGCAGGATTGAGAGTCGGGGGAGCTTAGACTCAGAGGGAGCTGCAGGGAGAGATCTTTCCAGTGTCCTTCAGCAAGAAACAAGTGATCAACTGTCTGTGCAATGTTTTTTCATTCTCTCTGGAAACAGACTCAGGTTTCTTTGGACCAAATCCAAAAGAACACATAGCTGTAACACAGCTGTAGTTGTCTAGAATGCTCTGTATATCTTTATATTAAAAAGATGCTTTGCATTTCTTCTAGTGCAATGAAATTCACATGGTGTCCCACCTTATTTAATGATGGTACAATATAAAAATCTTGCAGTTGGAACTCTGTAGAAAATGTTTTTCTCTATGAAACTATGCTGTTCTAAAATTTATTTTTTTACAGAACTTTATATAAATAAATGTCTTTTGATTGCTCGCATATAGGATTCAGCTTTGTTAGGGAGCAGTCCTGTTCCAGGGGATTTCTCAGGACCTAAAATCTGAAGACAACATTTTCTAAAGCAAGGGCCAGTTCCTCAGAGCCGTTCCTGTGGGAGAGGAGTGACCTGACCCTCGTTAGCAGCGACAGGGTAGCAGTGGGGCTCCTGGGGGAACTGGAAGGTGGGAAAAAGGCTGGTGTAAGGATGGCCACCTCCAGCTGCCCAACGCCTCTGCCAGAGGGGAGGGACAGGGACACAAAGAACAGGGCAGCAAGAATTTTGAAGTTTTTAGGCTGCTTATAGAAGGCTGCACCGTTAAAGAGAGAGAAGCTGAAATCCATGTCTTTTGGAGTTTTTAATCCTACCTTTAACAGACTGGAGGCTGCCAGTACTCGGTACAAGTGCCTGCGTTTCTCACCTCACCCCTCTGTACCTGACCCCAGTCGAGTGCCTAACCCTGAGATGATCATGTCTGATGGAATGGTCTCTGCTGCAGTGTGTGTGTGTGCCTGTGGTGCCCTCAGCCAGGCATGCTGACCTGGTAGCATAACATTTGTCATTCATTGTCAGTCAAAATAAAGCTCTAAAATCACAGTTGTTTTTAAAGACCAACTTCTTTAATGATACATACCAGTGTTATACTAAGCTTATAAAATAAAGTTGTCTGCATGTAAATACAAGAGAAACATTAAGAAATCAATAGTGATCAGGACAGGGATTTCGATTCCTGTACAAATTTAGAAACTCAAGAGAAGATAAATTAACATACATGGCTGTGACAATATGAACATAGGTGTAGTCAACGTGATCCATTTATTGAAAAAAGAGGGCAGATCAAAGATTAAGATATTAACAGGAGATCCAGTCTTAAATGGGATGTGAAAAAGCAAACACCACACGTGGCTGCTGAGGCATTTTTCTCAAGTATTGGATTCTTTGGGCAAGTTTGGAACACGGATGATTCCCACTCTCACGATACGGAAATGGAGGTATTGACAGCCTTACCCCAGTACCTCGACATACAACTGGGATAGGACATCCCACTTGTAGTTTGGGGGGGTTGAAGAGGGCTACAGGTTGTGAGCACATGAAATACAGGGTTTTAAGAGCCTGTTTAGCAGTAGTGAAACTTTTGGTTTTCAACTGTGCCTTCCTAAAACGTCACAGGAGTTGCCAACCATGTTGTCCCACATGTATTGCTTCACAGCTTTATTTCTGCAGTTACAAGCAATTCAAAACTACTGCATGGTCGAGGCGAGCCTCTGAACTTCTTATCAAAGAGGATCTGTCCATCTTCCCGCAAGACAAACAGTATTGCACTTCAAGGTTATATTAACTGAGTTACAGAATCTCTTTAAGGACTGAAGCATTACTTACGCACATCCATGGCGCTTATGTGGCTGCTTAAAGATAAGCAAGAGAAATTAATTTTAAATTAATACTGCAGGGTACTGTGAAGATGACAAAGCATAGGCCCTCTGTGTACTTAGATTTCTAATGCTTAAAAGGTTCTTCCTCGACGAGGCTGGTTGGGCACAGCAGCCCCAGCCCTGACCGTGCCCTCTCCTGGACTCAGTGGTCCAGGATCCGCAGGTTGCCAGATACGATTTTGTTCTCTAGTACAGCTCCAGCTGGGATGTCAATCCTGTCACCATGGTTTGCAATGATGATGACTGTTCCCTGGGGAGACAGAAAAGAAAACAAGGGTTCAGAAACCTGTTACCTGTTGAGGTGGAAGGAAGGAACAGGTTGTCTGGAGGAGCAGTCAAGTGTCAGCATGGTTTCTGCATACACATTTGGGGGTCTTTTCCCCCCAGAACAAAAGGTTTTAAACAAGCATTACTGAAACCTAATTACTGTGCTAGATCCTATCGGCCTACAAGCAGAACTGGTAACTTAGTTGAAGACATGATTACTCTAAGGGCTTGTCTTGTCTGCTTGCTTTGAAGTGAAAAAATGTTACCCCCACCCTAAGTGTGTCCCAAGAAGGCTCCTGTTCCAGCTGAACAGCAAATGTGGGGACAGAGGGACAGCTCAGAGCCCACAGCCTGAGCCTGTGACAGGTGATGCAGCACCACCTTCCACCCCTGGCAGCTGCCAAACTGCCCTAGAGAACTGCAGGTGCTGCCAGGACTGGCAAGATCCTAAGGAAGAATTTGAATTTGAGAGAAACAGACTTGCTCAGCTCCACCATTTACTAATAAATCGAGAACCCCAAAAGCGATGCAAAAGGGCCTGAAAAGGGGTGGTAAGGCCAGCCTGGGAAGGGAGTTGGGACTGAGCCAAAGGACTGAGGTAGCAGCAGTGTTTGAACAGAGATGTGACGTCTGTGGTGCTTTCAAGGTTCATAAATAAACATCCTCTCAGCCTGGGCCTGCATGGAGCAGCAGCTCTGGCAGCAACATCCTGCACTCCATCACAAGGGTCACTGTCCAGCCATGGCCTCTGCCATCTTTGGGCCAGTTACCCAACTCCCAGGAGTGCTCCTGTGGACTCTGGGCAGGCACTGCCTCAGGATCAATTGCCAGGGAGCAGAGATCAGTCATGTTTATTGCAGCAGCATCCCCATAGCACACTCACCTTTAATGAAACATTCTTCCCAAATGTAACATCACCTGAAACCGTGAGATGATCCAGCTCCAGCATGTCTGGAATACTTTCAAACCTCCGCAGGTAATCTTGAACCTTTTGGAAAGAGAAAATAAAAGAAGCAGTATTAAAGCCATCTGTGGACTGAGACAAGCTTTCTTTGGAAAGCTTCCTATAACCTGTATCTGCATTCTGGAATACTTTCAAACCTCCGCAGGTAATCTTGAACCTTTTGGAAAGAGAAAATAAAAGAAGCAGTATTAAAGCCATCTGTGGACTGAGACAAGTGTGGGAGGAGCCTCTTTAATACTCTTCGGAAAGCTTCCTATAACCTGTATCTGCAGCAGTATAAAAGTTGCTACTTTGTAACTGAGATTTCTTTCAGAAACAAGTGTGAGGAACCTTTTCAGGCCTGCCCACCAGGGCCGGGCGAGCTCTGGGGAGCACACACAGCCAGCTCACCCCCCTTGCTCAGCTGAGGGCTGCAGGAGCACCCAACACGCACAGCAGATATCTGCATGCTCACAGCCTTCCCAAAGAGCAAAAGGAAAGGCCCAGGTGTGCAGAGGTAGACAAAGGAAACCTCACTTTTCACTCAGTTATTGCTGTGAGCTGTATCTTCACTCAGAGCTGAACACCAGGCGTTTACCTTTGTGAAGGAGCTGCCCAGTTTGACAAGAGGCACTGTTGGGAATTCGCGCTTCTCGCTCATCGTGAGAGACCCCGCGTTAAGGCTGTACAGGTTGGACATCACGAGCAAGAGATCCGAGGTGGTCTTCACAGGCAGGAAACGACTACGAGGAACGTTTATCCCCAGAGAGTTCTCAAAACTCTTGATAGCAGCACCAACTGCGGTCTCCAGCTGGATAACATTCAAGCCTCCATCCAGAGTCTGGAAGAGAAAACTCACGTGAACACATGGAGCAGGTCCTGGCACTCAGAACTGGAATGCCAGTCTGGCTCTGTGAGGCAGCAGTGCCTGTTACCCACCCAGAAACTAAAAGTTTTTTTGGGTCGGTGTCCTCTAAACCCTTGCCAGCTGATTACCTTTGGGTTAACAATGATCTCCATGTCAATGGCGTTTTTCTCTTGCAGCCTTTTAATTGCAGACAGAGCAATCCACAAATTGTTGGTATTGAATATTTTGAATTTTGACACAGACTTGAATTCATCCACGTGTGCTTTAGGGACCTGAGCTATCTCCACCAGCCTCAGCTTGTTCTCGTACTGAGTCAGCGTGCCACCCTGCAAGGGGCAAGTGAGAGGGTTTAAGTTCATGAGAAGCCAGAGAAATCATCCCCTCAACACAGGCAGAGGCACTGGTCTGTTGGCATTTGAAGTTGAACCCCAGAGAAAACATATTTCTTGTTTTTAGTAACCAGCTACCAGGTTACTAATTATAGAGCATGTTTAAAGTACAGTCAGGACTGCCCAACGATCATATTTCAGCACTCCAAGACAGTAAATTCCTTTACTGAAGATTGTTGAGAATATTTTGCAAATGCTGCTGTTGTCAAAAATCACCCTCAGCAGTACTTTGTTAGATGATGGAACAAAAGCTAAATTAAATCTAAGTATTCTTACAGTGCATTGCTGTGCTTTTATAGGGCTAAGTCAGAGCTTAGCCCTATAATTAATTAATTAATACAGAGAAAATCCACATCCTCATTCTCACATACAAAAGAAGAGAGGCAGAGCACAGTAGCAGGACAAATTACTGCAGGGTACAAGTATTTGATACATGTCATAAACCTCTGAGAAATGCCACTCCTGGACTTTGTGCAAAGCCAGGGGCTAGGGCAGGAGCAGATGGGCAGCTGTGCCACACAGAGCTGTGCAGTGCAGGGCTGGGAAGTGCTCGGGCACTTTTCTGGGAGACACAACTGCTGCATCCCAGCCCTCAGTGCTGTTTTCAAGCTTCCAGCTTCTGCCCCCAGTGTAGGTGACAGTTTGGCAAAGTGCAGAGGTTGTGACCTGCACCCTACACAACTCCCTCCTGCTTCCAGGCCAGCCCAGACTGTCCTCATCTGCTGCTGCCCAGAGCACAGATCAAATCTGTTCCATGAATTACAACTTCCTAAACTTGCTGATTTTGTGCATCTCAAATTAGATCTGAGCTGATGTGTTAAATGGTGCCTAAAATAGCTATGAGGAGACTGGGTGTATGCCTGAATCCATGGATTCAGAGGAGGCTGGAGATGGCCACCAACACACTCAGACTCTCACCCATCTCCCTTTACCTTCACATCCGCCCGGGTTTTGTTTGTGACTTCCATGACAAATTCACAGCGTTTTCCATTGGGTGGGTTCATGAGGTGGTTAAGAATGTAAAGGTCCACAGTGGCACCCAAATTATCTATATTGGACACAAAAATATATTCCTTCCCCTCTGCAATGAGGTTGTCCAGCAGCCCAGAGTTGTAGAAGCTGGCGTAGATGTCTCCATGGCCTGGGGGGTACCAGCACTCCGTGTTCTCTCCTGAGTAAGAGACATCCTTGGCTATTGGCAGCAGAGTTTCCTTGTTAATTCTGGGATACCTGTGAGGACAATGGGTCTTGTTACATCCTCACCAATGTCAGACTAGCATAAAATAAAATATTATAGTTAAGGTGCAGCTCCATGGGCTTCTGGAGGTGTGCTTTTCCTGAGTATTCTGAACTGGAAGACCCTCCCACATTCTGAGCTCACTGAGAAGCTACAGAATGCAATCTCCTCAAGGATGTAAAGGCACAGCTCTCAGGCCACACTGCAAACCAGCCTTCCTCTGACAGGCAGGTCCAGAGCATATCAAACACCCCTCTGACCCCAACAGCCACCTGGAATAGAGTTTGTTCTTCATAAGGAAGCATGATCTGTCTTCCTCCAGAGCCCAAGGATACTAACAGCAAATTCAGGAATCAAGGGGGCAGCAGCCAGTACATCCCTATTTGTACATTTCTTAGAAACTGGGGCCCACAAACTGCCTCTCCCCAATTTTAATACATTGCCCTTGACTCTGCCCAACCCCCTGATGTTTCAGTGTCAGCACGAGGCCCAAAAGAGACTGAACACAGGATCAGAAGACACCATTGCTACCCCAGCACCTCAAACTCAAATCCACCCCATTGGGACTGTGGAGAAACAAGCTATTGCCTTCTACCCCAAGTGGAGAAGTCTTTTGATACCTGCTTTGATTAAAAGTGTATATCTTCACACGGCTGTGACTGTATTTCTGCAGGATTTTCTTTGTGTCATCGTCTGTGTTGAAGGAATTCATGAGAACCAGAGGAACATCGGTGTTGTAGGATTTGTTTAAATGCTGAGATGGGAAAAAAATGGTAAATTCAGCATGTATTATTAGCTTTAACTCCTGACACCTGAGATTTTGGGAGAAAGAAATTAGGTGAAACAGACTGGAAATGCATGAGAAAAAAAAAAAAGATGCACTTATGCTACAAAAAGAATAATCAATCAGGTAAAGGAAAATAAATCCTTTTTAGTTGTAAAGATAAGACCCACACTAATTAATGTACCTTTAATTAGTGAATCTTTGTTTTTAAACCTGCATTGTGGTCTAAAATTTGAAACCACAATGCCACAAAATGGTCACTTTAAGTTTTTAGCTACAGTTGATTACAAAAGGCATCTTTTCCATCAAATCATTGCAGTCTGTCAAGGTGACATTTCCACACTGTCTCTGCACAGGAAGCACTTCCACGTTTTCTTAGCAGACAGAGATGGACAATTGTATCAAGAGCACATAATAAATGAAATGTCACCATGTTAATTATTTATCTATAGCATGGAGCTGAAATATATAAGAGCAATTCCACGTGCATAACAAAGGCAAAAAAAATTTGAGATCACAGCAGTTCCACTGAAAATAGAAGGTGCAGGGAAAAGAGAAAGACCCTTGTGTAAATTTTAAGCTTTGTGTATCAGCTCAGCCTCCTCTGCTGGAGCATTTGGGGTCATTACACTTTGGTGGAGTCAGAGGCTTCCACAGTGATGCTTTGGAGAAAGGGCTGCATCAGTTGGATGTAAATTTGAGTTTGCCATAGAACCATCTAACACACATGGGGACAGCCACTCCAAACAACATCACACTGAGGCAAAAACTGTTGGCACTCCAGAAACCTGGGAGCAGGCACACCCCACCTCCTACTCTAATAACTGTCTTCATTACCCGCTCTAAGAGGAATATTCAGCATTAAAAACATAAGCCAAAATGTCCTCTCCCAACACCAGCAGCTGTTCTTTTCTTTTGCTCTTCTTTCTTCAGAGGAAAATGCCAACAGTCTCTTCCAGTGCAAGAGTTGAAATGCATGAAGGAACTTGGAGCTGCTGTGAAAAGCTTTGTTCTAACACACATAAAAAATCCCTTTTTTGAAAAGATAAACTTGCAGCTGGAGGAGTCGGAAACAAGCCCAGGAGTTATCCAGGCCAGACAAGCTCTACAGTGTGATTGCTTGTGTTCCAGGACACAATCCCCTGTCCAGGCTGGGGTGCACAGGCTGGATCACACTTGTGCTAACACATGTGAGGGGCACAGAGTTCAGTCACTGACTGCACCATCCATCTCGTGTCTGTTCTTCCCAAGGGAATCCTCTGCTTCACCCCAGCACCAGACCTCATCTCCCTCTCCTCTTTCTTTTGCAAGCCTCCACCTGATCCCTGTTAACAAGCCATGCAGGGGCAGCCCAGTGTGTGCTGCCTGCTGCAGTGCAGTGAGCAGTGCTCAGCCTTTACCTCGATCTGCTGCACTGTCAGGTCCAGGAAGGTGTTCTCGTTCCGCACCCCGATGAGGCTCTTGGGGCCTTTGCAGCCCATGCTCGTGCCCAGGCCACCATTGAGCTTCACCACCACCAGCTTGTTCAAGACAGAAGCAATGTTATCAGGCAGGCCTCTGGCCTTGATCTTCTCATAGGGCTGGATCTGGGAAAACAAACCAACAAGAAAAGAAAACCCCACAAACCCAGCAGTCAGATATTTGGAAAGAAATTGCTTTCTCTAAAAACTTTCAAAATATACAATTTTACGATAAAACTCACATTTATTCACATGCCTTATGACACTAGAGAACATCTGCAAAGTGAGTCTACAATAACTGTTTTGTTATGATACAAATAACCTGGTGTGTTACTATAATAACCTCTTTTCTCAAGAGGTTCTACAGACTTTGTGACACCAGGCACCATTAGCTTCATTCAGATGAGAAGTCAGGCCAGTTACAGCACTTGTCACAGCCCTGTTCCTGCCCTGCAGAAGGGCAGGGGGTTTCCTTGGGGACCATCTGACTGCCCCAAAGGATGGCCCCTCTCCCCTTTCAGTCAGGCCACAATTTAAGAACCAGGCTCTACATGCAAGGCATATAACTTTCCTTCCCTGGGCAGCTTAAACTCATAGATTTTTTTTTTTTTGCCCTCTAAGGTTGTCAAAGGCAACATTCTTGGAAAAATGTTTGTTCTTTAACTCAGTCTACACTGATTCTTATTCCAGCCACTACTCTGATACAGTTCATTTCTCCTGACAGCATGATACAGAGTGGAAGAGTTCCTAGTTCTTACTCTGCTCTTTTCAGAATGTGTTCATTCAGCTCATAACAGACCTTACAGGAAGTCTTCTACCTCACTGACAGCTGTTTCCTACAGGTTTAAGAACAGACTCTGGGCTATATTTGGGGCTCATGATGGAGAGCAAAATCAGGCTCATAATGACAGTACGCCTCACATTAGGTACTGCTAACCCCTAACTAAAAGCACCCAAGTCAAAGAAATAATGGTAACAATGCCACAGTGAGAATCATGCCAAAACTGTTAGACCAGAATCAATACAATTATCTTTCAGCCTGCCCTTCTAGAGATTTTCTTTTGAAGAAAAGCCCTGGTGTTCCAGTGCTGCAGCACTCTAGCTGCTAGAACATTATTTTAATTCTGATAAGGGGTGCGTAAGATCCACAGCTGGTTTCCAAAACCAAATACATACAGAGTAATTTTCAGAGCTGTGTTTGCTTTGGGCAAGGGCTGGGGTTCAGATGGAAATTCACACTGCCCTGGAACAAGAGTCATATTTCTTACTGGGACAGGCGGGGGTAGAGAGGGCGGCTTGTGCAATTCCAGCATTCCGGGACACCACGGGCAGCAGATCAGGGCAGATCCCTCCCAGCAGGGAAATTCTGCCCATGGCATCTGGAAAGCCTATAGGATGCATTGCAAGATAAGAACACCACATGGAGGTCTCATGGCTGGGACAGAAATCAGCACCACAATCACTGTCCTTTCATGAGAACACAAGCAGAAGCTTCTTTCCAAACTGCCAAGAAGTTTTCAGGAACAGAAGTGCACAAAAGGTGGACTCTTGCTGTGCTTTGTCAACAGATTATGTTCAGGCTGAAACACTCTGAAAAACAACTGCTCTTCTCATTAACAATGCTGATAAATCCTGGGTTCAATGTCTTGGAGGTACATCAGGAAGCTCAATGAGCACCCTGCTACCAGCAGGATCTACAGAGACTTACACTCAGACTTACTGCTTCCATCCACTCCAAGGTCAGTGCATTAGACTTGTACACGGATTAAAAACATCTCATCTCAGCTTTAGCTGGGTGGGATGTGAGTCACATCCATGATATTATGACACTGTCTGAACATCCCAAAAAATTATCTCAACCCTAAAGTCTCACTATGCTCTTCTTGCATCACTCACAAAAAGCAGAGTCTGACACTCAGTTCAGGGCCAGACTGCCTCAAAAATCATTTGCTTTTGGTAAAGTGCCAACTACCTTTTGATGCTTTCACTATCCTGCCTGAAACCAGCTTTTGCAGAACATTCAGAGTAGAATTCCTGAAGAAGATAACAGTTCCATCAAGAACTCAGTTCACTGGATGTTGCACCAGTTACAACACAAAATTTATGACTCAGTCTCACTAAATGTTTCAGTTTCTTCTGGCACAGGCATTGGAAACATCAGCTTGGCAATAAAACCCTGGATCTTGAAGGGTCTTTAATTCAGAGAATAACAAATGTCAAAAAGTCAAGTTCCAGCAGGAACGTTGCAGCAGCAGGACTGCAGGATGCCAGTGTATCAATCCAGCAGTTCCAGCCATGTGCAGGCACTAATTGGCACAAATACCTCATCACCTACAAGCCTATACACAACTGGAGAAGCGCTCCACAGCAATAAAAATCAATTCTTGCTCTAAGGGTTTGGAACTGTGTGCTTGACAAGTAAGTGCTGATGGGGAAAAACCGGGAAAAACCAGGGGCAGGAATGACACGTCTTACAGATGCATGGCTGCAGTGTTACTCACTTGAGACACGTCTGGCAGCCCTGGTTTGGGACTGCTCTAAGATGACATATGCAGCTTCTTTTGTTTCTCAGCCAATGTCACAGAAGTGATTTCTTGGAACAGCCTGGATGAGGCAATGTTGGGAGTTTGACTAACAGATTCCAACAGCCTACTCCTACTGCAAGGAGGCTTGCAAGAGTTTGTCAGAGACAGACAAAATGAGCATCAGGGCTGTCATCGTGGGCAGACCGGAAAGGAGGACGCCCCTATTAGTTAATATGTACTTGGAGTTTGAGGAAACATTTACTCAGCACCAAGGGACAGTTCTACAAATAGCACCACACTAAGAGGTCTCTGCCCTTGTGAGACCCCACTTGCAGTGCTGCACCCAGATCTGGAGTCCTCAGCACAGGAAATGTGTGGACCTGTTAGAGCAGTGCAGAGGAGAGCCACAGAGGTGAGAGAACAGCCCTCCTGTGAGGTCAGGGTGAGGAGAGCTGGGGATGGTCAGCCTGGAGAAGAGCAGGCTTTGGGAGACCTTACAGCAGCCTTCCAGCACCTAGAGGGGGCTTACAGAGGAAGAGACTTCGTACACAGGCTGATACGGATTGGAGAAGGGGAATAGTTTCCAACTACAGGAGGAGAGATTTATATCAGGTCTTAGGAAGAAGTTCTTTATTCTGAGAGTGGTAAAGTAGAGGAACATGTCAGCCAGAGAAGCTGTGGCTGTCCCATCCCTGGAGATGTTCAAGGCCAAGTTAAACAGGGCATGGAGCAGTCTGCTCTAGTGGAAGATGTCCCTGTGCAGGGCAGGGGCTGGAACAAGACAATTTTTAAGATCCCTTCCAAACCATTCCACTATTCTATGAACCCCTAAAACTTGTTACCAAAGTTGAAGATTAAGAAGATATTTAGCTTTTGAGTAAGGGCATAACATGCATGCTTTTCCTTCATGATATAGCTCACTGAGGTGACAACCTGAGCTGCAGACACGAATCCAACCACTGGGGATGAAAAAACAAAGGCTTGAACAGACAAGCTCCTTTCACACTCACATTGCTTCAGATGCTCTCTTTACATCCCAGATGAGGTTCTGCACTGCTGTTCTGAGGTTAACTTGATCACTGCAGTTCTCTCAGAGGCCTCCCAGCAGGACTTTGCTATTGCTTCCAATTCAAACAGATAGCTGTAATCTACATCCAGGGGATTAAGTTACACTTGCCATGTCCACATTCTTTACCTCCTCTCCCTGTTAACTGGCACTCTCAGTGTACTTTCTTCTCTGGAGACTGCAACAGTAATGGGTCCTAACTATGCCAGCTATCACTGTAAGCCTTTGGATATATGAAAGCAAAGCATCTGGAAGGAAAAAAACAAGTCATAGGTTTACCAATATGGTGTGAAATGGGTTCAATCTTCTGTTACTGTCACCAGTGTAAGTTGTTACACTGAAAATGTGGAGGTCAGGGATGAAATGTCCCATTGCAGAGAAAAACAGGAATACTACAAAGCAATGATTTCTGTTTCAATTTGCTGACAGGAGACTTTACTTGTCTTCAGGAAGAAGCAGAAGCTACATTCAGAGAACAAATACAACAGATAACACACTAGATGGCCTACAGACATCTCATCAGAAATTCTGTTTCTGCACAGCACTGTCCCTTGGCACTGGGCAAAAGCCTGAAACACTCTTCTCCATCTAAAAGACAAAGCCCATAAATCCAATTAACTATTCATGAACTTTTTGAAGCTGCTAAATAAATAAAAAAGCAACAAACCCACACTTTGGCAGATTTGTTTGTGTGCCTCTGTTTACAGATACACATGTATGTCTGTGTGTTTATACACACAGAGACACATAGATACCTCAACATATGCTTTTTCTCTACTAGGGATCAGCTGAAGATTAGACTTGCCAGAACTCCCAGCAGGAAAGCAATTCTCCAAAACAATCACAGGCAAATAAATTTACACTGCAAAGAATTTGGTGCTTTCTAGGCCATGATCCTTGCGGTGTGAAATTCTCCAAGCAGCCAAGCATCCCACCACCTCATAAAACAAGGTCATCCCTACAGGCAACTATAAATCACTTGCAATTATAAATCACTTGCAAGAGTACCAGCAAACACTTCTTCTATACACCCTGTGCTGTTCTAACAAGAGCAAGAGAATATGCTCTGAGGTTTTATAGCTAGGAAAAGAAAACTCAATTGGAACTGAAGAACTCAAACAAAATATGTGTTCACAAGATGGATACCTGTTCCAAAGAACTCAATACTGCAGCCCTTCAAAAGTTATCCCTCTTCACCCCTTCTAAAAGCTCACACTGTTGTTACCCATACTAGCTAGACTAGTAATTCTGAAATTCTGGTCATTAGGAAATCAACTTTTATTTAATAATTCCGTACGTCATACTCATCAGTAAAGAACAGTTTGGGAGAAGGTCCCTTGGAATGTCTCTTATGAGGAACGCTTTTCATTTTCCACAGTATGTCCCTGACATGACTGATGCATTAAAAAGGAGGGAGTGCATACAGCAGGGAGAGATAGAGATCTTACGATCAGCAAAAAGGAGAAAAGAAATAAAAAAAGAAATTTAACTTTGCTCTCAGTTTTCACAGGCACTCAAACTTCCTGCCAGATCAGGAAGTCCAAGCATCCCTAAAGAAAGGGGTATTTACTATGAGGTGAAGAAGGCAGGGAAGGAAGTTTCTTAGCAGATATTTTGCCCTAGCTCTCTTCTGTGGCACTTACCAACAAGCATGATTACTTGATTTAGAGTTCATGCTAGGAAGCAAAATTTCATTTCCCATCATGCATAAATCTCATCAGACCAGAAGTCACCTGATTTTGCAGATCAATGATTTTGCAGAATTCTTTAACTTTCCTTCTCTCATCAAAAGTTGCTACACAGCACAGGGACACATTTGAGAATGAGCAGTACAGGCCATAAGGAAATAAGAGAGATACTCTTTCTAATTCTGCCCTTCTCCACTCAGCCTCTGTGACCTTAAGTTAGGTCTTTTTAGCAGCTTGCCATGCCTGGGAATACCCCATGCCTGGGAATATGCCCCAGCCTATTTCAGAGCCTTACCACAACCTCCAGTTTGACATCTGCTCCAGATGTCCTACCTGGGTACTTTCAGACCTTTACAGAACCTGTAAGTTTTTCCACTGAAGGTGTGCAAAACTTCAAAAATAGACAACATCTCTTCCTCTTCACAAAGCAACCATTCACTCGCATCAAACTTCTGTAATTTAATCCCTTCTCTTGGCACAGGGAACAGTTTATTCCTTTGATTGTCCTAACTACCTTCTTACATATTTAAAAGACCTATAGTCCCCCTCACACTGAAAGAAATCCCCTTTTCTTCAGCCTTCCTTGAAAGTCATCTTATCTAGAACTCCAGTTTCCCACCCTGGCCTCTTCATTGAGGGCAGACTTCTCTCTCCAAAGCAACACTTCATTCACTGTTACAGTACAGAAAAGAGAGACATCACATGTTTTTGAAGTTAAAAGAAAACACTCAACCTTGGAAAAACCCTAGACTTGCTCTAAAACAGCATCATTCTTCAACGCTTTATAGAGCAGCCCTGCATCTGTTCTGGAAGTAACTGGACAGCCTGCCTTTCATGGGGAACAGAGCCTCGATTGAGGCACACAGAGAGCCTCAGAGAAACCACAGGCCTGGGAGCACACAGGACTCCTGCAATATGCCAAGATCACTAGGCTGGGAAAAGCAAGAATTCGTAGCACAACCACACCATTCGTTACACAAGAGTCAAAGGACAGCCTAAGGCCACTGATGAATCAGTAAAATGAGGTTAGGTTTAATAGGAAGTATTTATTTCAGTACTAAACAGTGCTGAAAAAATACACAGTGCTTTTTCAGCAGCAGCTCAAACTACAGGTTATAAGTTACAACAACATAGACAACATTAGAAAATCAGGCTCCAAAACCCCCTACAGTCAACTCCTTGTTTAGATCCCTCACTTTTGCTGAGCTGCTGCAGGTTACAGAAGTTGCTAAATGAGCTCTATTACCCAGCCCACTTGCCATATGTCCCTTTCAAATTATTAAACATAAAGGATTGCTGGAAACAGTCTCATCTGAGATGCACAACCCTCTTCTACAGGCAGAAGGGAAATGGGAACAACAAAGGTCCTCCCTACGTCCCCTCTAACACAGGTTTACTCCAGAGAAGGCACCAAATGGTGGGGTGGCATCTGTCCCATTTTGTTCCCCTGCTCCCAGAGCAGCTAACAAAATAATACCAAAGAACTTGACACATATGGTAAGCAGAACCTGATGTTCAGGAAGGCATACAACATATGTCAACAAATAATTATTTCTCAGTTAGAATCCAAAGTGGTGTCCTACATGGTTTTAGAGAACCACGGCAGATAGACCCATTCAATAGGTGAATACATCATTTGCCTTAAGTAGTAATTATCAGTTTTATTTTCCTTACAAACTGTCACTTAATAAAAACTTACAGAATCTTCTGGAGGTCTCTGAATCTTCCCCCAGTCCACAGATGGTCCCTTTTCTTGTAGGAATCTATGAAATAGCTTCTTAAATCCTTCCAGGTCCTTTTTAGTGTGCTACAAAGAAGAAATGCATTAGTTAATGCTGGTATTCAATGCACACCTACTCAATCACAGAAACATTTCTACAAATTGATGTACAGACTATTCACAAGAGTAATTTCATTAGTACTGAAGTAGACCTGCTAAACTTTAGGTAAAATTCTAGAAGTTACCAAAAGCTCATTTTCACTAAAACTCTGAGTACAAAACCAACTTGGATATAGTCTTTTGTGAAAATCACAACCATTACAATTTGGCCCAACATTTAAGATAACAGCTTTACCCTCCCTTTCTGTAATCCACTGAAGATTACACAGAACCTTTAATAACTAAAGATGATTAAACACTTAATAACTCAGTCACCCAGTGTAGAGGGAACCGAAATTCTCCTACTGACATTGTATCCTGGCTACTCTTCCACACAGGATCAGAGCACATCCTAAAAATAAGGACCTGGAAATCTGTGCTTTATCTCCTTTCTGAGGTTTGCCTCAATGTCCTGCACCCCATTTCTTGTGCTCTGAGTAGCAGCCACCCCGTGCTCCTCACCTCTATCTCATTTGAGTGTGCGGTCGCAAGGATCTTGTCGAGTTCTACTTTCATTGAATACTCCAGCTCCTGCCGAATGACTTCTTGAAACTGTGAGGAGCCAGCTTGAGACATTGCTTGGCTAAAATCTTGAATAGAAATAAAAGAAAATTATTAAAAAAAAACCAACCAAACTTATTTAGACTACAAACAGCCTTCAATTTTATTTAAAAAGATTGATCAACTCATAAAATCCAGTCTTGTTTTATCACTGTGCTAGCATTCCAGGAATCTAAAGGTTTTGTTCCTAGTTACTTGGGGAACAGATCTTAAACTGGGCCAAAGAATAATGACCCTTCTTTCAAAACTCAAAAGTACCTCAAAGGGCCAATGGTCCATCTCAGAAAGTATCCAAAAATCGGCAGCACTGCACTTTTTTACTAGAGAAGTCACATCCTACCACATCAACATACTTTAGCAAGTGGAAGTGTGAAAAATAAGAATTTTCTTACTGAAAAGTTATGTAGAATACTGTGATTGAAGGTATCCCTCTGCTCCACAAGCAAATAAAAGCATAAGCTTTAATTATTTACACAGTGCACTTTCACAGGATCTTCTGTTTGTTCCAGTAAACATTCCCTTACTTTGTCATGAGTATTTTCACACTACAGCATTTCAGTTACTAAGCAACCTAGAAAATTGGGCTGTCTATCACTTCAGCATTTGTTTTGTTTTTGAGAGTGATAAACTCCACAAACATGGAAAAGAGTAAATACACTAATATTCTATAAAATCCACCCTGCAGAATGAACCAGGAGAGAACATGACTTTATTTTCCAACAGAAGGCATTGGAAGCGAGTGTATTCTCAAAAGACATTCTGAGTATGTTCTCTAAAGACCTCAGTTAATTTAATTTCTGCCAAATCCCTTGAGTGATCACTTCCCTGTAACACAGAGAGTGATGTATTGCCAAATATAGCTGGATTTTAGAAACACCCTGAATGCTAGTGCAAAAAAGGGACAGGAGGGAACTTCACAAGTGAACAGAGCGACACTGACAGAAAACATTGCTAGAAGAGGAACCTGCATTTAAAGTCTACTTATTGAGAACATGCATTAAAAGGCTTTTCTATTGTGAATGTCTCAGAAAGCCAAAAATGGTTCATTTTAATGCAATTTTGATTTTATTTTATTTTTCTAAGCAAAGTATTCCACAGCCTCAGCCTCAGTGACAGTATCTAATCCTTGCTTTGAAGCCCACAGAAGCCATTTTCCTGACTGCACTGTTTTGCAGGTAGGGGAGGGAGAGAAAAAAAAAAAAAGACAGACAAGTGCTGCAGTGCACATAGCATGTGTGGTGCAACACGGGAAAACGCCAGCTCAAGATGAACAGCACGCTGAACAATAGGTCCTTTTTGAAATCAAATGCTTCATTTAGTAGTAAAAGCAGGTAAGAGTTGAAAGCCTGTTAGGCATATCTTTCCGGGTCAGTTTGTGTGACAACACAAACTGCTCTCCACCAGGAAGCACTTTTTCCTACAGAAAAACAAGGAGGTCTGTTCCAGCTTCATGCTCAATACCAATACTCTCTTCATTCCCTCCCTTTGGGGTGATGCACACGAAACAACTGCCAGGAGATGCTTTCACATGTTTCCAATCCTCCCTGCAACATGTTATAAATCACCACTTCTGCTACAACAGCAACAGTGGCCATTTCTCATTTCTGGCCGGCCTGTAAAACATCTGAACCTCCCAGTGTGATGCAACACATCCCGTAAGGAACTCTGCAAACCCCAAGTCTCAGCAGAGAGCTTCAGTCGTGCTGTGGAACACACGGAGGCTGCCATGTAAGTAGGAAAAGCTTGTTCTGCTCACATTAGCCAAAAGACTTGTGTCTACCAGAAAAAAGCACTTAGAGACTAAGCAACATGACAAACAAATAGAGATAAAAAGGCATCATAAAAGGAAACACGTGACAACATCCTAGTTTAAGGGTCTTTTTTTTTCCTGGAATATTCTAAGTTCTTCTCAAACTGACTGAGCAAACGCTAAACACGTTTGATCCCCAACATCCTTGCAGGAAAGCAAAGCAGACCTGTGGCTTTTCCCAATACCAAGCATCAGGCACACAGAGCAGCAGCTGGATGGGACAGCTCTTACTGAACCCCAGCCTGCCAAAGCTGCCACTGCCATACCCCTCAGCAGCAGTGAGGGATATTTAGGCTTTGCATTTCACATTTATCAACTCCTGCGACCCCTCAGCCTCATCCAGACCCAGTGTGTCAGGACACAGCTGCTCATGGCTAGTGCTGTTAGCCCAATTATTATTATTACAGGGAAAGAGAGGAAGGATATGGCTGGAGTCCACAAAAACACGCGCTTGCCTGGCGTGAAAAAAGTATCTATTCTGCATAGGTAAGAATGTGAATACTGTAACTAAGAGCCGAGAGAAACAGCAAGAGACAGCTCTTCTACTCCTACCAGGCCACTGCGAGGCAGAGGCTTGGAGCATTTATCTTGGAAATGACCACCAGGACCTGGGCTGCACTCTGTAAAGGCTCCCCAAAGCAGTATGGGTGCATGATACGAGTGAACGTGGCTCTCATTGTTCCTGCTGCCCCTCAGTTTTTGGGAAGGAGCTGGTATTCACACATCTCAGCCTTCAGCTGGCAGAAAGACAACTGCAGTCCTTTAACACAAACTACAGCTGAATTTAACAGCCTGGGTGAAGACTGATTTCCCTTTCCACCCAGCAGCAACAAGGAAGTTGAAAGGCCAGTGCAACTACATATCTGAAAGCAGTTCTTCCCTGCGGGCCAAATTCCTTAAGGACATAATAAAAAGTAGTTACTGTGCCTCTAAAAATCAGATGGGAGGCTGGGGTGCTGGATAATCACAGGAAGGGATTTCCAAGAACACATAAAATCCCAAATTATGTTAAAAAGAAATACCTCTTCCAAGCTATTTCGCAACCAATGCCTCATATTTCAGTCTAAGCCCACTTTTATGAAACCAGTGCTCTTGAACACTCATCAGACGTAAGAAAAGGGTGGGATAAGGTAGTGGAAGTCTCTTGGGGGTCCTGCCCACACAGGAAATAAGCACAGAGCAGAAGAGCATGACCACATAGCTGAGACTTCGGAGAGCACCCAGCTTTGCATAAGCAACCACACAGGATATCTCACGTTAATGCCTTTGGTAGAAAGTGCTCCCCCAAGCAGCAGAGACAGGGCTGCACTTCAGCCAAGTTCACGGTGGTGTTTGATGCATGGAGAATTTCACTCCAACCCTCCTGCCCCCACCCACTGTTATTTCTAGCAGGCTTTTGTGCTCTGCTCTGACTGCTAACCTGGCCCCTGCCCTCACTGCACAAGCTACAGCACACAGAAGAGTACTGGCAGGTTTATGATGCCTAATTTTATAACTGACGTGTGACACAACAAATCATGGTGTATCAGAGCAAGCTAACAGAAAGGAGGACTTTGTACACCACCAGAAACAATACAAGGGGCAGATTCCTCAGGAAAACTGCACAAGAGCAGAAGAGTGATCACCTCTTACTGAGGGGCTTGCACATATTTCCTTTCTGCTCTCCATCCTCTTATTCTACATTAAAAGCAGAGAACATGTTAAAATTGATTAATTTTGTTCATTAATCCACTCAGAAAAGAGCTACTGCCTTGCTACTATGTGTACAAGAAGACAGCACAGGAGGGAGTTGTGGGACAAGTCAAGCAAGAACTCTCATGAAAAACTGGGGAATCTCTTGGGCTGAGGGTTATGGATTGTGATTACTTTTGCAATCCAAGTAAGTATACAGAAAGACCTACAGCAGAAAATTACTGAGGTCTCCCTGGAGCCAGAGTAATGCATAAAAACCAAGAAGGGTGGCCAGTAAGTTACAACACTCAGCTAAACTTTAAATGCTCTACCCTTGAACTCTGTGCTCAGGGTACAGAGTGAATGCCTTAACTTCCAATGATTCCGCTTAAAGTTCAAGGCAATTTTTATCTCTGGCAGGGATAAAAGTCTGTCTCTTTAAATACCCACACTATAATGTGCAATGCTAACAAATACTACTTGGAATTTTAGAACTGAACATACCCACTCAGGCTCTACAAACGTTTTCCTACTACTAGAGGCAAAATTTGCCAACACATGCAGGACGGAAGCATACGTGAAGTGAAACCTCTGTGCCCTGACTCTTCTTGACAGATGAGCACATTAGCTTGAGCTAACTCAGAAATTTTCAACCTAGGAAGCTGCTCCTGCCAGCTGCACACACCAAGAATTTAGGTGTTTCAGCTGAATTTCCCAGTTTAGCAGATGATCCTCATGCTAAAAATATTACTTGACATGACAACATGTTTTAGTACTATTGGCCTGACAAAAGAGTATCTAAACAGTGGACAGTTTTGGGGGTTTTTTTAAGGCTTTCAGGATTGTCAAATATCTGGTAATACTTTAAAAGCCAATTATGATCATTACATAGGTTTTTACAGCTTTCTGTTTCAGAAATAACAGCATTTCTCTGCAAGATGGCTACCTTCAGCAGTAGTCTGAGATAAGCCAATTCCATTTAAAAAGAACAATTAGCAATATATTTTCCTCATCAACTTCACAAGGGCTTATCTTGATAACTTTCAGAGTGGCCGGTTGAGCAACCTGCTGGCAACACTTTCCTCCTCCAGCTGCCTGCCTTTCTGCTCAGGTGTCACAGGGCATTTCTAGACAGGTGATGCCTTCACACAGCCAGCATTGTCCAGCCCTGGACATCCACTGTGTGATGGTCAGTGATTTCCCAGAGCCTGCCAAGGCCCTCAGTTGCCTGCAACACCCAAGTTTGTATAGCAAACGATCTGCTCGTGCTCCTTCTGCAGGCAGCATTCCATTTGTTGATAGGCCTGCGTGGATTTATATTAAGGAGCCCTATAGGCATGTATTTCATTACAAAAAAAGCACACCCGCACCACGAGGAATACAGGAAAACAGGGAAGGAAAACTGCAACAGCAATGCACCAAAGTAATTTTTCTTCCCAAAATGACCTCTTGCGGGCTGGTTCCCCGTTTCACAGGGAATCCAAAACTCAGACCACGTACACACAAACACTCACACACGCGGAGAGGAGTAAAGGAGGGCGCCGGAGCCTACCGGGATCAAAAAACGCCAAAAACACACTCAAGCCTCAGGGAAAAAAAAAATTAAAAAAAAAAGGGAAATAAAGAAAAAAGAGTAAAAAAGCGAAGATGTTCAACCTCGGCATGCATCCTCCCGCAACTTTACCAGCCGGTTTAGCGGACAGGGGAGATTTGTGCCGGCGAGGTCCCGCAGGACCCCCTAGCCCCTGGCCGCGCACAGCCCTGGGCGCAGCCCCGCCGCCCGGCCGGACAGCCGAGCCGAACCGAGCCGAGCTGAGCCGGGCCGGGCCAGCCCCGCCGGAGGATCACGGACGGGCTGCGGGGCAGCCCGGGCACACGGCACCCGGCGGCTTCCCCCCGGAGCGCGGACCCAAAGCACAGCGCAGCCCCGGCCGGGCGGCGGAGGGGCCGAGAAAAACAAAGCGCGTCAGCTTACCTTTCAGGAGAGCCGACATTTTCGCGCTTTAACAAACAAACAAGCCCTTGGCTGAACGCGGAGCGCCCCGCTCGGGGCTCGGCCCGCGGCGGGCAGCGAGGGGCCGGAGCGCGGCTGCCGCCCCTGCGGAGGCTGCGGCGGGAGAGGCGGCGACCCCGGCCTGGCTGGCAGCTCCCGCC
>NW_024368819.1:1399071-1439809 GCF_014805655.1 Passer montanus | reverse complement strand
GGCGGCCCGGGAAAGGGGCTCGGGGCCGCCCCTCGCCTCACGGCGCCTGGCTGGCACCTGCAGCCGGGTGGGGCTCGGCCCCCTCGCCTCGGACACGGCCTCCAGCTGCGGCAGAGCCGGCTTAGGTTGGGCAGTAAGGAGTCCTGCACACACAGGGTGGTTTGGCGTTGGAATGGCTGCCCAGGTGGAGTCACTGCCCCCGGAGGAGTTTCAGGGAAGAGTGGAGGTGGCACTCAGGGCCTGACTGACCCGGTGCTCGGTCACAGGCGGGACTCGATGATCACAGAGGACTTTTCCAGCCTGATCGGTTCTGTGTTTCTGTTAGGTATTTCTGATTTGTGGAGTGTACCCTGAGTTAAAGCGTCTCCACCCGTGGCTTTGCACCCCAGGTTCCCGGTCACATTCAGGTCTGGGGAGGTGCCGGGGCCCTGGGAAGCCCGTGAGTTCCAGAGGCCAGGCATTGCTCCTCAGCTGGGCTGTGATTTCTGTCTTGGCCAGCTATTTTCCCTGTTTTTTTCCTGCAGACACTTCCCAGCAGTGCTTGGGCTTCCCTGTGCACTGTGGTGACACCCAGAAACCCCGGTGACCCTGCCTGCCATAAATACCCCCCAGCCCCCTGCAGGCAGATCACCACCCTGGTTTTTACTTTCTCTTTGGTTTTTAAACCAGCTCTGTATGGCCTCGCGATACGTGCTTGTGTATGAAATCTTGTGTAACGCATCACTGAATCCTCACACCCGCACGGAGTCAAGCTGCAGGCCAGTCAAACAGACCAGTGCCCTGTTGCCGTGAGGAGAGGGGTGTGGGGAATTCAGGGTGCTGCTGAATTCCAGTCTCAAGAGGCAGATGGGTGCAGCCTTGCCTGGGATGGCCAGGGTGGTCCTCATCCCTCCTGCCTGAAGCTCCCTGTAAGTTCTCTGGGATTAACCAGGTGACCACCAGGATGTGTCCATTTGGGGGTGGGATGGCTCACCTCTGCCTCTGCCTGTTCTTTGCCTTTAAAAAAAACCAAAAATGCACAGACCCTGTGAATTTTACATCCCAATCCACTGGGAGCATCCCTTTTCATTTTGTACCACCAGACAGTACAGGGCTCACTGCATGCTGCCTTCTTGACATCAGGGAAGAGGCTCCTCTTAATGCCCTGGATCCACCAGGAAAAAAGTCCTGGATTCACTCCAGAACTTCAGCAAAATCCTGATCCTTTTCTCTAAGCATTGATGGCAGTTTGCTGTTATCTTAAATGCAAGGTCAGCCCCACTCCTGTCCTTCCACTGCTAATTAAAATGCTTCAATTTAAACCTGTTGCTCTCTTCCTACACTCAGCTCTGCTGTGATGCCACATCCAATACCTGCAAGCCAAACACAAACCAGGTAATCACTGGACAAAAGCTGAGCCAACTTTTGTTCTTTGAAAGGATAATTATAGGCATGACTGTCAGGGTAATAAGCAGAGATAACTTTTTATCTGCCAGCAATAAAACTAAATTCCAGTTACCTGTCTCGCTGCATTGGAACCAGGAGATAACACTCCCTCCTTCCCAGCATTTTATGGAAGGAAGGGAACAGTCAATACTGAGCACTGGTGGTGTCAGTCACTGTCACTGAGGAGGTAACCAGACCCAATCTGTTCAAAACCAGCAAAGTTTGGTAAAGCTCTTGATCTGGGTTAAACTCAGGAGAGGTTTATCTGACAGGACACAGGCAAGCTGCTCCTGCAGCTCCTGGTGGCACTGCCGGGGATGCACAGGGAGCCCATCCACCTGTACCAACATTTCGTGCCGGGGATGCACAGGGAGCCCATCCACCAACATTTCAGGTTAAGTGGACACAGAAGCTGCAAAGAGAGGTCTAAATGCCCCAAATGGAAAAGAACCTTTTGCTCCCCCAGTGCCTGATGTCACCGTCCCAGCCAGGGGGTTCAGCATCTTCCAGGAACCCGGGGCTGCATCACAAAGGAACAGCGGGACAGAGGCACCAAACCCAAGCCACTGCCTGGTTTTGTGCCTCATGTATCAACTGCCTCGTAAATATGCCTCGTAAATAAAATATATAAATACTGTAGTAGTGATTTCTTTTGGTCTCATGGACTGAGAAGCTTACACCAGTGCAAGATGCTGCCAAAAGTACTGGTCTTGTCTGCTGCCTTAGTCCAGCCCTTCTCCCATCCCAGGTTTGGCTCAGCACTGGCAGTTTTTGGCTAGGACAGTTGGCTTTTGGATGGGCTCATTCCAGGGGGGTAGTGACAAGGGGAGGTGGAAAAGCCCTTCTGAAGACCCAGCATCACCTTTTCACCTCTCTCATTTATTTCCTCCTTCGCTCTCCTTACTAAGTTTCCCACTGAGGACATTTATTTTCCCTCTCCTTTGTTTTTCATCCACTTCATTTATTGCCAGTGAACTGATTTGTTTGAGCTGAGAAGGGTCAACAGATAAAGGAAATCTGTGTGTTTATGGGGAAAAGACAGTGCAGATGCCAAGAGAATATGGCTGGGAGTCAACTGGAAAGCCAAGGTGTGAACATTTTAATTTACTGACTAGGGAAGAATAGAAAAATCTTTGTTGTTGTTGTTCAAGTAAGATAAATGGTAACACAGCTGCTTTATGGCCATTTCTTTCTTAATTATATATATTTAATAGTAATATAAACTATAAATAGAGATGTATGTATAATTTACATATTATATCAATACATAATAATATATAATATTGCAACATGTATATAATAATAAATGAATATGTAGTGATATGCATATGTGCATATGTGATTTCTATATCTTATGTGTATTATATACATAGGATATTTTTCTGTATTATATAAATATATATTTATGACTTTATCTACAGTATAAATTCAGGAATATATATAATATACATATAATTCCAGGTGCATCCAGGCATCCAGCAAAGTAGACATGATGCACACACCGATCCCCGAGGATGTGTGTGTGTATATAATATAAATCTTTAATACTTAAAGATTTATATATATTTTATCTATATACATTTATATTATGGATATATGTATTTACACAGTCTATAAAACCTGTATAAGATATATAGTTACGTATTTTTCTTTAATTTTTTTCTTTTTTAAATGTGGATTTTGGCCGGAAAGGGCAGTGAGTGACTGGCAGCAGTAAAAGGCCACCTCTGGGCCCCCTTGGGTGGGGCGCGGTTGCACCTGAGCTCTTCCGGCTCCTGTTTGTCCAGGAGTGCAGCAGCTGCCCGGCACATTCCCGGTTGCTCCGGAGCTTTGTTTCCTGACCAACACCCATTTGCAGCATTTCCCAAACAAGCGGAGGCTCATCACCATCGCTCCCACTCCCTCTTCCCCTTCCCATTATCCCTGCGGGCTGGGGAGCAGCCGAGTCCGAACAATCCGTGCTCGGGCATTGGCCGGGCAGGACATGAAGCATTAACGAGTTTAATAGCACCAAACAGATAAAAGGTTTCAAAGGGCATCATTAAAAAATATCCCTGTGGCACCGGTCTGTGATACCCCAGGGCTTCAACATGAGGTGCAGAAACCTATGACTGCCTTCTTCTGAAATCCTTCCCAATTGTTTAAAAAATTATAAAAATCCACATTTCATTTCATTTTAGTTCAGTTTAGTTTAAGAAACAGGGTTCTCCCTGCCCATGTTGTGCTCATACAGCCATTGTTCAACTCCACATGGTTCAATGCTGGAACAAAATAAAATATTAAATTAAATTAAAATAAGCAAATATTTTTAACTCTATGTATTTCTCTCAGTCCCTTTTCCATGTTTAAAGCAAGGACACAGAGCACACCTTTGGCGCAACAGCTGAAAGCCACTGAATCACAAAAGCCTGGTTGCACCAAAAAATCTCCTGTTAACAACCTCAGCAGGAACTGTCTACAGGTTTTTGGTGCTCCCCCTTGGAGCAGCAGCGTTCTTGAATAGTAACTTCTCCAGAGAGGAACAGAACAGAGGCTGCAAGGGCAGGGTCTCCTGGTTTGGTGGGAGTTCGGTGGTGCTGGGAATGGCTGGAGCTGCTCAGGCCTCACAAAGGAATGGGGATTATTTTGCCCACAGATAGGCTGGACAAAAGGTCTGGAATAATTCAAGGTCTATTTTTACCTCCCTTCTTGCAGGAATTTTGTGGTGGCTGGCGCCTGGTGGCACGCAAGCACGCAAACCACGCTGAGGGGCTGGGATGGGGGTGTAGGGAACAACACAGCCCCCTCTGGTCTGAGCTGCTGGGGGGAAGACAGCCAGAGGGGAAGACAGGGTTCCTATGGATCCTGTCCTGCCAGCTGCTTCTCTGCATGCTGGAAGTCTTCCTACTGGTTTTTCACAGAAAACAAAACCCTCCTGACAAGCCCTTATGACGAACGACAGATGAGTCTTGTCCTTATCGCCACCCGGTTGTCACCCCTTCACATTTGCCCCTGGACCTATTCCCACCGCTATAATTAACAGCAAATCAGGTGTCAGCTTGCTCTGTTGGACACAGCCGTGGAAATTCTTGGCACGGTGCTCTTCCTTTCGGGGCTGGAAGCCAAGTGCTGGAGACATGGGAGAAAAAATCAGCTCATTACGCCTGCAGCGGGGCGAGAGCCTTCCCCTTCCTCCCCTGCGCGCCCAGGGCTGGAATCAGGACCTAGTTCAGACCCTGTGACCACGACTGGGCTTCTGTGTGCCCACTCAGCAATCCCAGGTTTGCACCCATGGTAAGGCAGGTTCCCTGCAGCCAGGAGCATGGTGGTGGACCTTGGGATGCTGGTGCTGAGGGGGTCTGCCAGGGATGGGCTCAGCCACTGGATGATAAGCCTCCCTCGCTGCCCCACTGAGGCTGACTGGGCTGGGTGACATCAAAGCTTCCTAGCCCAGAGGATTAGGGACTAACACTGCTGGGGGCCCCTCCTGTGGGTTTGGTGAAACATCTCACTAGGATTTTGGTGCCTGCCTGGAAGCTGGAGTCAAAGGGAGAGAGATAGTTTCCAGGTCACTCCACCTGGCCAAGCAGAGCATGAAGAGGTGTTTGACCGGCCAGTAATCAGGTCTTAAATGTTGGACATGCAGAAAGAAAGGACATGCACTGGGGCATGGTGAACCTGGCTATGAAAAACACCAAACAGGTGAGTTAAGAGCAAGACTAAAGGAATTACTGTAATTTTTCAGGTTTCTCTACCAATAGACCATGGGGTTTTCCTAATGAGTCACAGATCTGCAGAAAAGCAGAGGCCACGAAGGAGCTCTGGAGCTGGGACCTCTGGAGGCCCCTCCTCCAACTCCTGCTGGATCAGGTTGCTCAGGACCAAGGTTTTCATATCCCACGACAGATATTCCACAGTCTTGTTGGGCTCCATTGTTGGATCACTGTCATGCAAAAGACATTTTTTCCTGGTATCCAACTGACATTTCTCTTCTTCCACCTTGTGCCCACTGCCCCTTGAATAACCTCTGAGAAGAGCCTGCCTCCAACCCTGTCTCTGCTCTGGCATTTGCCTTTACTGGGCTTGCTGAGGCTCCTGATGGACCCTTTCTAGGGCTGAAATTTCTGGTTGTTCTCTCTGGATAGCTCCTGTTCTTGATCATGTGGGAGAAATTCAAACTACTGACAAAGTCTCAGATTATGAAAACAGGGAATATCTTCAAGCAGTTAAGAGACACATGCCTAAATGCACTAGTTTATACTTCATCTGACAAGATGCAGAGAATTCTAGTTTTAATTTTGAAGTTTAATAGTAAGTTTTAAAACAAGATTAATTTAAGGTAACATTAGAATCTGGATGAGAAGGGAAATATGTAATATTCTCTTGGAACTGAGCAGCAGCAGAGGCTTAAGGTGGGAGAGAAGGGTTAACCCTTAGTTATGAGGTGATTTAACCACAAACCAGTACAGCAAATTTATCCATACTAAAAATGTCTGTCTCCTATCCCCATGTATCACAAAAAATTATTTGGCTGCATACTTACTAAACAACTACCTCTTTATCTACTTCCTCCCTCTGCAATTCTGTATTAACCATGTGCTATCAAATACAAAGAGAAAAAAAAAAGAATGAAACAAAATCTAAGCTTCTTTCTAACTGCTACTGAGTTTATTAACACACACACATGAATCCCTGAGGCAAACAAGGAGCAGAAATGCACAGGAAAGACCTACTGGCATCATTCAATGCTCTGTTTGTTCAGCAGCCCTTCCCTCCCATGTGCTGGGATCATGCCCAGCCTTCTGCAGCAGCCCCAGCTTTGCAAAAATTCTCTTCCCAGCAATGTCCCCTCCAGAGAGATGAATTTTTTTTTTCTCTCTATTCACCACATTTCTGAATAATTTCTCTTGAACAGTTATCCACCAGTTGGTTTCTGAGGGAAAATGAAACCTGTGCTCACAAGCCCACGTGCAACAGCAAAACAGTTTGTCCCAGAGAGGGAATGGTGCTCTTCAGCCAACTCCTAGTCCTGCAACACTGCAAAACCAAGCAGAAGACCAACCCCAGTGTGTCCATATGATCCTTTTCTCCCTTAAAATGCATCAAATAAATTAATTTCTGCTTTATTTCTTGCAATGGTTGTGCCCCTTACTGGCAGATCACCAGCTTCACATGCAGGATTATATGCACCACTGCCAGAGTAAGGAACAAAACATCACCTGTTTTCAAGCATACAAAAACCTCTCAAGACCACCAGATATTTTCTGGGCCCATGGTTCAGCTGGCAGAAGCCTGTCCCTTGATGGTGGTGCTGCCAAGCACCCTGAGGGTGGAGCAGCCCAAAGGGCCAGTGCTGACCTTCTGGTTTTCCCCTGCCCCACATCCTCAGTGCTGCTGCCGAGGGAGCCAGCAGGAACACATGGGACTCACTGCTTTGCTCTGTGTTAGTGGGCTGCAGGCTGGGGCGGCAGGATTGGGAAGATCCAAAGGAAAGCCACGACTGAAGCTGCTGCATCCCAAAACTCTATCAGTGACATGGAGGCTTCCCAACAGCCGAGTGCCTCTCCACAGCTGCTTCTCCCAGACACAACTGGTGGTGTGAGAGCTGCCTTCCTGAGGTCACACTGCAGTGATTTCATGGAGCAGGGATGAGGAGTCCTTGTGGGATTTGGCAGGCTCTTGCTGCACAAAATTCAGGATGGCCTCAAGCCTGGTGCCGTGGCTCCATGGGGCTGTCCTGCCACTGGGACAAAACTGCAAAGAACATGTGGTCATGTTGAAGCCCCCTTCAGGTCCCTTCAGGTGCTCATATTTTGGGAGATTTAGGAGGAAGGAAGGGAGTGCCAGCTGCTAACCCATTTCAAATCATAGAGTTGTCATCAATGACTTGTTGCCTTCATTTTGGTTTAGTTTTAGAACTGCTCATTTTGGGAGCATTCTCTGAAAATACAGTTTATAATAAAAAGGAAAACATTATGTATTTATTGTCACAAATTGACATGTTTTTCAACTTTCCCATGTTCTAGCTAAGTCATCCACTGCCAGACAAGCTCCTTGGAGCCCCTTGGAAATGTTCTCAAGGAATTTTGTGGTAGGACAGTGACTCCGTACAAAACCTGCCCTGCTTTTTTGCCCCTTCTCGAATGGAAACAAGTGGATTTTATCCCTTTAGTTCTTGCTTGCTCCACATTGGTCTTCCCAGCCCCATCTCTGTGAAACAACCTTTTTCACAGTTTCTCCCACATAGCAAATCCTTTTATTTAAGGCCACATTTGCTTCCCTTCCTTAGTTAGAGAGAGACAAAAGACTTCAGCTGGAACCCCCGCTAAAGTGATTTTTTCATGCTACTAAATAATCATGGAGAAGCCAGATGAAGCATCAAAAAAAATTTATTTCCAATGTCCACACCACTGCACATCAGTGTTCCTGCCCACTGAGGGGGTGGTTTGGAACTTCAAGGTACCTTCCAATGCCAACCATTCTAGGATTCCATGATATTGCCACCATAATCCCTTTTTGATGGCAAAGTCAGAATTTCAGATGCTTTTGGATGACCTCACAGCTGTTCAGGCTTTGCTGGTGGCAGCACAAATCCTCTCGGAGCACTGTCAGCTGCCATCCTTTCCAACCAAGCTCGGGGTGGAGGGCGTTGAAGTTTGCTCCTAATACTGTTCTTTGGATGTTGGATGATAAATCTATCTGTTAACTGTGAAATATGTTTAATGTTTTATCCATTTCCAAGGACATGCTTTTTGAAAGTGCAGCCCATGCAGTGAGACTGTGCTTTGAGTCCAGCCATGAAGGATGAAACATCACAGATATAAAGCCAGACCCTTCTGTCCTGGGTACATTTTCATAGAGGAGGTGTCCTAACATTTTCAACCCTGATGAAGTTTCCACTGGAGTTGGTGTACAATGAGGCCCAAAAATCCTTGCCCAAAACAACCCTTGTCAAGGGAAGCACAGTGAGTGATTCCTAAGGATCATTGCTCAGCACCTCAGAAATAGAGGTCAGGATAGCAAACCAGGTCTCTGGATGACAAGATGAGCCAGTGAGGAGCCTGAGCAAGCCGCCTCATTCCAGCAGCAGACACAGCCACAGCCAGGGAGGAACAGGAGACCTGGGGTGCCTCCACTGCCTTGGGCTATGCTTAATGCCAGCAGCATATGTGCCATGAGCTCCAAGAGCTGCATTTTGCCCCAACAACAACTCTTGAAGGCCAACAGCATTTCCCATTCTGCAAATGGGTCCTGATCAAATTCCTCCAAAAATATCTAATGTCTCAATGACCTTAGGGACTCAGTGATCTTTTCCAATCTGTGATTGTGTGATTCTGTATGAAGGTGGCTGCTTCAAAGTCAATCTTTTCTCCACAGCTAAACCACACCTGGCCTGTTCAAGAGCACTTTCCCCATTTTTTTTTGCCCTGGTTTTGTTAAGCTCTGGGGTGAAACACAAGCGAATTTGATCTTCTGCTACATGTCTTTGCTGGAGAAATCCAGAAGCAGCCAGAAATGTTTTACAAGCTTATCAAAGGCAGTAAAACTTCTCTGCTTGAGTGAGGAGGCTTTCCCGGGAGTTCGGCTGTGCTGATGGGGAGCTGGCTGGGCAGCACAGGCAGGCTCCCGGGCTTTATCCATAGCCGTGGGAAGCGCCCAGCCCGGGCTGCGCGGGGATGGCGGGGAGCCGGCGGGACCGGTGGGCTCCCGCTCCCTACAAACGCCGCCGAGGAGCCAAACCCTGCAGCTTCCCGCAGAAAACTTTGGGGAAGGATTTGTTAGGATGGGCACGCCGCGGGAGCTGCAGCGTTGCCAGCTGGAAGGCTCAAATGAGGCAAGCAGCGAGATGATTTTCTGTGGTGGCCAGGCTGCCGGGGCACGTCCCGGTGTGTGAGGGGACGGTGCTGCTGGCTTTGTCAGCCCCGTGGATGTGACCCAGTGCTGGGCCAGGCAGCGGCTGGAAATGCTCTGCATGTATATGTGCATACAGCTAGATGTGTAATAAAGACCAAGGTCACCCGAGCTTTGGCACCTCCCATCCACCACACTGGGCTTTGAGACAGGGCTTGTCATTCTGCCCCTTGGGGAAGTTTGGGGCTGAGAAAAAAGTTTAAAATTTATCTGTGGTGGCCAGGCTGCCGGGGCACGTCCCGGTGTGTGAGGGGACGGGGCTGCTGGCTTTGTCAGCCCCGTGGGTCTGACCCACTGCTGGGCCAGGCAGCGGCTGGAAATGCTCTGCATGTATATGTGCATACAGCTAGATGTGTAATAAAGACCAAGGTCACCCGAGCTTTGGCACCTCCCATCCACCACACTGGGCTTTGAGACAGGGCTTGTCATTGTGCCCCTTGGGGAAGTTTGGGGCTGAGAAGAAAGTTCAAAACAATAAAAAAAAAATTTTTTTTTTTTTTTTTTTTTTCTCCTTTTTTTTTTTTTTTTTCCATGCAAAGGGAAATAGGCTGAAAAAATCAAGCTCAGAAAGTCAAATGGCCGTGCAAGAGGTTAAGCTGGCAGGTACTACATCTCCAGGGGATGTGGCATTTCTGCTTGGAGCTGTTCCTGCTGAGCCTGGAGCTGAGGGGCTGGTCCCCAGCTCGTGGCAGCTCTGCCCAGCCCAGCACAGATGCCAGCTGTCCTCCTTGCCCTCTGTCCCAGCGTCAGTGCTGAGGTGGCATGACCAGCAGCTGCATGGCATGACCAAACCCTGCCTCCAGCTGCAGGGCCACCACCCTCCCTCGTCACAGCCCCCTCTCCCTGCCCCCAGGTGGCTCCAGCCCCCCGGGAATGCAGTGGGGTGCTGCTGTCCCCCAGCATGCTGGAATCCACCTGCCAGACCCTTTGGAGAGCTCATCCCTGAGGGAGAGAAGTCCCAAAAGCTGGCATGGCAAAGCAAGAGCTGGTTAAGGCAGCCTGCAGGGCTGTGGGAGCACCACCCCTGCCCCTGCTTGCCCAGGGTCCCTCTTTCAGGGGCCTGCCATGAGGAATGCAGTAATCACAGCCAGATTTATGGCAGAAGGGGGCTGCAATTCCCACCACTCCCCAGAAGTCCTGCATGGCCCTGCATGCTCCACATGTAGGCCCAAAGCTGCAATGTCTGCGCTGCAGGGCTGGGCACAGCAGCACCCTTGCTGCCACAGACAATTTTTTACCTGCCCAGCAGCAGAGAACCTCACAACAGGCATTGAAATCCTGAATTCTCGAGTGAATGACACCTCCAGGATCGGGCTGCAGCTTCCTGGGTCTCCCCTACCTTGTGCTGGTTGCAGCCCCGTGGGACAGTGGATTTCATCTGGCTGTCTGTGAAGTGGGGACACAAAGCCACTGAGCTGGAAACACGACAGCTTGTCAGGAAATAAGCACAGGACTTTTTTCCGGAGATGGAAGTTTGATGAGATCAGCTCACGAATTCATGTGAAGGCACAGAGCAACTTCTGCATTTTTTAGAGTCCTGGAAGATTAGAAGCTCCCATAAACTTTAATGAGATACTTCTGCAAAACCATTAGTAGAAGCTGTTGAAAAGCAAATTATCGCCATTTATGGGGACCCAAGAAACTCCAGCAGCTATTCACTCAACGAGAGCCGGCAAAGCAGCTTTCCTTTCAGATTTCATAGTCCCTTTTGTCAAGAACTTCCTCCATTCTCTTGTCAGGCTTTAATTAAATTTGTGCAGAATGGGCTCATTTCTTCTCCCAATCCCCTGCTCCATGGACCAGCCTGGAGCTGGATCCAGCCAGGCATGTCACCCACTGTGCTCCAGGTGCCACAATTCCCTGGGGAAAACCATGGTCCTGAACAAGCCCAGGCCTCACCTGATGGATCTGAAATGTTGATGTAACCGGTGGCCTCCAGGAAGCTCAAATGATGGACAATTGTATCTTTTAAAGCTAATTTGGAGGGACACCTGATCTGAGCAGAAGAGAGGTGGATATGGCTTTTGAACATATCAAATGGCTTTTAATGCCTTTAATGAAACCTGGGGAGAAGGTAAATTTCTTGGCTGCTCAACTCTCCTTTTAAAAAAAGACACACTATATCTCAGCCTTTCCCAGATAAGAGAGCAACTCCAGCATGTCACCCTTCACCTTCAAGAATTGTCTGCAGGGCTGAGTCATTAATGCAGCTAATTAGAGACTTCAAGCTGATTATGAGAATTGCAGTAAGTGGAGTTACAAAATCCCTGGGCCTGATACTCCTTAATACAAAAGCCACTTTACACTGACCCAGCCTTAAAATACCATGGGAGGATGTAAAATGCTCTTAAAGCAAATGGGATCTCCATATGCCTTTGGAGGGACTGGCACACATCACAGACCACCAGCAGACCAGGCTGATGGGGCTCTCAAAGGCCCCATCTGCCCCCAGGTGAAATGAAAGCATCTTTCTGGTCAAAGAGAGTCAGGTCTTTCACAATAAATAAAAACAAAATATAGTCAGGCAACTACCTGAAGAGCTGACAGATATTGATTCAATAAAAGCAGAATAAAAATGTTGCTAAGTCCATTTGCAGGTGTCTCCAGGGGTGTATTAACCCTCACAAGCCAGTAAAACTCCCCTCAGTGTCGACTCTGACAAACTTCCATTGCTGAACACTCCCTAAACTTCAGATGTATTTTGAACTGGATACAAACCTGAAAAGAAGAGCTCAACTTTTCTGTATAAGTAGTACTAAGAAAGAAAAGGCTCTTTCTATATTCTTTTCAAATAACTCAAAGCAATAGATTGTCCACAGAACAACATTTGAAACCAAAGTGCCAGGGATGTACCTGTGGTTTAGAAGTGACCATTTGGGCACAAGGTGACAGTGCTTGGCCTTTTAAGAAGAAAGAACCCTCTTAAAACAGAGAGGATCCCATCAGCCCCAGCAGCCCTTCCTCATGCCTCGGGATCTCCCAGAAGCTGGCAGTGGTGTGTCCCAGGGCAGAGGACTGCACACACGTGGCCATGATCTCTGCAGGGAAATGAAGCTGCAAGGGAAGCCTTATCTCTGGGCTGAGCACAGCTCCAAAAATATGACAGCAGTCATGAGACCCGCGACCCCAGTCACCTGATGTAAGGTCACAGCTCTGGTGACATTTGGATTACAGCATCATCTGTCACAGCTTTGAGTCAGCAAAGAAGTGCAGCCAATGGTTTACATTTCCCTGCCAGTAAAATAATGCAGGAAAAGTGTTTTGCTGGCAAGACACTCTCCCGGCCCCCCTGAGCCTGTGGGGCAGGGAGGGAGGGAGGGAGCTGAGGTCTCTGAACACATGGGAAGGACACCTCTACTCACCCCAGGCACCTCGAGTCCTGGGTACCAGCACTGGGGTGGCACAGGAGCTCAGACACAGGAGCCAAAACACTGCATTCCCTCCCACTCACTTCCCAGGGCAGATCAGCCCTGTCCTGTGCTGCTCAGAAGTAACCTGTGATAAGTAAAGGAGCGTGAAAAGCCAGCTAAACCAGTATGCCCAGCTGGCAGTATCGGGGACCTCAACCCTGGTGGAATGGCTGGGGGAAACTGGGGCTCCATCTCCTTCACACCAGGAGTCCTGCCCTTTCCAGCACCAGTGCTTCAGGCAAAGGGAAAACTCTGGCCACCTTTGCTCCACAGCAGATTAGAGATCTTAGGAAGGACTTTCTCCTGCAGTGGGAGGTTTTGCTGGGGAACAGGTATGAGCTGTGGGATAACACAGTGCCAGCCCCACACCCAGTGGGTTCGTGGAGGGATGGGATCGGCCTCATTCCCTCCATTAGCAGAGGGAGAGCTCCATAGAGCTTTATTGCTGCCAGGGCACTCAAAGGAAAAATTATGGTTAAGTGGGATGAACAGCTGAGAGGCAACCTGGTTCAGCATGGGGGGAAGAGATGTTTGTATATAAATAAACACAATTAGGTATGTGTATGAGCATTTTTCAATTTAAATAAAAATACATGTTTACGTGGTTTAACAATCTCAAATTAAAACAAATAAAATGATGCAAGGATTTCTTAATGTCCTGAAACCTTCCTGTTACCCTCAGCTGCCCAAATATTTGATCCAGAAGAAATGCTGTTCTGGGAGGGAGAGTCAGAGTAGGCCAAAGGACAGGCACAGATGGATCTTGGAGCATTTTTGGATCATCTCCCAATCACAGCCAATACAAAAGAAGCACATTTACAGACCTTCCTGCAATCACTTGGGTGACCTGTGGTTTCTTATTTTATCACATTCATCCCTCACTTTTCTTCCTAGGACTTCTATCTGCAGGTATTTCCCACTCTAAACCAAATTTTTCCCTAACCACTGTCTTCTGCCATGATGTTTTTCCCTCACTTTCCTTCTGTTTCCCCCAGATAGCTTCATCTTTTTCAGCTGCAATGCCTCTTCTCTCTCTATTTCCCCTGGACCAGCTAGGAGGACAAGAGTTCTGAACCCCCTCCTTGTCCCAGATGCAAGAGGATAATTTTGGGCCATGAGCAGCTCAGGGAGCACTTCCAGGTGAGCTGTACCTTTGCAGGAAGGCTGTTCCTCGCAAGCTGGACCTCAGCTCAGCTGTCTGCCTCTCTGCTTTATGACGAGCAGTGTGTCTAAATTCTCCCATATATTAAGTGCTTAGAGCCTGATCCAGGGTTTCTTCTAAAATAAGGACCCAGCTGCTTCTTTCTGATCCAGCTCCTCTGAAGCTTAGGAGGGCTTAGGTTGAGACTCCAATGAAACCAAGCCCAGAGACATCCAGAATGTGCGAGTTAGCAAGCGGAGAAGACAAGAACAGAATTTAAATTATCAGGGCTTTATCTTGCACTGTTGTGAATCCTGCAGTTCTGCTGTGATTACATCAGCAGCACGGGGTGTGGATCACTCATGACTTCAGCACAGCCCTTCAAAGCACCCCAGCCCACAGCTTGGCTGGTGACCTTCCTCCAAGGCAGCTGGGATGTGGCTGGGGGCTAAGGAATGGGTGTGTTTACAACTTGCTCTTTGCCACTTGGCCCCCAGGACCAAAAAAAACCCATCTCAAATGCATGTTCCCAGCTTGGACAGGATGATTGTGAAGCTGTGTCTAACAAAAGCATGAACAAAAGGAACTGAAGAATATTTCTGCAGCTCCTTTTCTTCATGCTTTTGTTAGACACAGCTTCATGTTTCCCAAGGCGAGGAGATGCAAGCTGTCAGCACTCCTAGAAAAGAAAATGTCTTTGCAGGAGGAACTACTCCATCAACTCAGTCTGGACCCAAAATCCCAAGAGGAAAAGTCCAAAACCTCTACCCTGGACCCATAGGCTGTTTCCACACCAGCATATACTAACTAACTCACACTGCAGAGGGGGTCAGGGATATTCCCAAATTATCACCTCTGTAGTCATATTGTACCACAACAGTTTTGGCCAAGCCAACCCCCCCTATCCCAAACCATTCCCAGCACTTCTTCTAGCTCTGTGATGGGAAAGGGGTGTCTGAGTAGAGGGGGTGTTTTGCATAGAGAAGAGATCCCTGGTGCTTTTGGTGCAGGCACCTAAAGAGAAAGGCAGACTGGAACTGCCACAGAGTTCTTTTAATGTGCTTTGGAAATAGTCATCTGCAAGTGCCAAGGTGGAGCAGAAGCAAAGTGAGAACAGAGGCATTTTCCTCTCTGGCTCAATTGAACCTCTGCATTTGGTCCCACAAGTGCACCAGCGCCCAGCTGAGCTGCCATGGAGGAGCCAGCAGAGAGGAAAACCAAGCAAGTCTCTTCCCCAGTGTCCCTGTACAAAGCAGAGCTGCCACTGTGGATGCACATAAATAATAGTAAACCAGCATGGGAAAAATATCCACGGTTGCCAGGCAAATTAATGTTCCAGCATAAACAGCAAATATAAATTAGGCTCATAACAGCCTTTGTGGGGGCATTGGATGCTTCAGAGCTAAGCACTAGGCAAGGCAGCAATGCTTGTTGTTAGAAAAACCGGGCTGGGAAGGAGGGCTGCTGGCATGGGAGGAGTTTGGCAGTTCATGGCTCCCATTAAATCTTTCCCACACGTGTTTTGGGTGGAGCTGTAGCTAACTGGGCTTCTCTGTACCTTTTTTCAAGCGTGTAATAAGGTAATGGCTTGTAATTCCTCATGCACAGCTTTCCACGTCTTCCAGGTCAGCCCGGCACTCCCATTTTGCTCTGCTGGAGCAGACTCTGCCTGTGTCCCCAGGGGTGTTTTGAAGCCAGGATGGTCCCATGAGGAGATGGCTAAAAAGCACCAGAAATAGCGGGGCTGATGAAAAGGCAGCTCTGTGCCGGGAAGGCTGCAGCCGGACCTCGGGAAGGGAGGGAAAGCCGCGTTACAATCCTGGCATTGACGGCCCCTCCTGCTGAGTGCGCCTTTCATCGCTGGCTGCTGCGGGGGAGACAGGGAAGGGTTACCGAGCCATTCCTCATCCCGGTCCCACCGAGCCATTCCTCATCCCGGTCCCACCGCCTCCTGCCGCGTTGGTCTCCTACCCCTCTCAGGTGGGGAGGAGAAGACAATTCTGCTTTTTTTCCCCCTTAAAAATACACACTTGTTGGACCCAGCAGCATGCTAGGACTTCAGTGGAATATTTTCAGTAGCTGTGAGTTGTCCTGTGGTTAAATAACAAACATAGCAGTAAAACACCAGTGCATTTTCCTAGTGCAGGAGACAGAGTATCTATTGTCATCAGTCCTTAAGAAACGCTATTTTTATTTGTGGTCCCTGACCTCCTTTTTTGTATCCAATTGTTCCCCAAATGCTTTATTGGGAGCAGATGCCAAATATGTGCCATTAATTCTTTCCATATATTGTTCTTTTGATATTCTGCACTTGCTGTCAATGAAATGAGAAGTGGAAATTAGATAGCCAGTGCTATTCAGTTAAAGAGATTTAATTTCCTAATCCTCTGAAGAAGGCTATAAACAGGCAGTTGGACTCTTATGAGCAGCACTTGGACTGAACCTGTAAAAGTTGATCTTTCATAATTAATTCTGCGCCTAAGTGTTAACTGGCAAAATGTGAGGAAAAAATTGAACACCAAGAGGAATTTAAGTTTTTAAATGCTGTGATGATTAAAACTCTATATTGCCTCTCTAAGCTGTACAATCATAGAATATCCTGTGTTGGAAGGAACCCACAAGGATCTCAGAGTCCAATGCTTCATTCCAATAATTCTAACAGGAATTGTTCCTGTTAAATACAAATTTTTTTTTTTTTTCAAGACTGAGCTGTAAATTCAGGCTTTAATGAGACCCACTAAGAGATTCACCATTTTCATGGGAAATAATGGAGCTAAGCATGTCTGGACTTTCAAGTACCCACAGAAAACTGCGAGGGACACTAACCAAAATCTGCTCCACAGGGGCTCACATCCAGCTGGTATTAAAGAACTGTGTGCTGCTACCAAGGGGCAGCAATTCCTGATGAAGTAAATAAATCCATCTGTAGTGTCCTGGGTCCCAGTTCAGTGACAGCACATGTGTTTGACTATGCAGAGACAGAATTTGGCCTTTCACTACCACCACATGGAAAACGACTTTGGTGTGATAAATGTGTTGATGCCAAATCCAGACAGAGGGTGACTTGTGCTTAATTTTCCCGGTATAACTCAGCAAACTTCTATCCACGAGGCTCCACATGACTTTTTTCATTAAGCTGTACAGCATGTACCAAGCCCCCTGTCTTTAAGGTGACATTTCAAACCCCTGTGGAGGAGGGACAGTTGTCAGGGCTGTGATTAAAATAGATCCTTGTTTGTTGGCGTGACTTTTCCTCAGCTCCTGGGAGATGTGGCAGTGAGCCCTGCCACCTCTCCCAAAATGAGAGATGACCCAGATGGAGGCACATATAACACCCTGCTGGAGGCTCTCTTCCAACCTGCCCTTGTTTGCACTCACTGTTTGGGCTGGCAATCCCCTGCAACCACCTTTCCACCTTTTCATTCCACAGGCTGCAGGCAGGAGTCTCCCATGGGTTGGCACAGCCCTTCCACCCTCCGGGGGCAAATCTGGTACCACCCAAGGCCAAGTGCAGCGGTTTTGTGGGAGCACCAAGAGCAATAATTTGAGGTCCTAAGGGTGCATTTTTTCGTGCTTACGCAGTTCAACATCTTTTGGGGGACTGCAAGGATTTGTAAGGACCCTCAGAGGGTGACATCCCACCGCGTGTCCATTACTCGGCACAGCCCTGGTGGTGAACTCAGCTATAAATAGAGCTGAGCCTCTGAGGCTGAGCTCCCTTAAGCAGCTCTAATGCAACACCTGCTAATCACTGGCCCCGGGGCGAGACAGGCATGTGGAGCTGCCCTGGCAGAGTGGGTTCTCAGAGGTAACGCTGGAAGACAAACCATTTTCCAATGTCACATTTTCAAACGGAACCAACAGGATGAGGCAGAGCAGCTGTGGCATTTGTCATGTGGGACACTTGGGACCTTGAAGATGCTGGCAGAGGCAAGGCAGAGAGGACAGGAGTTTTGCAGGGGAAAATGAGACAAAATGATTTAGTGACTTACCATCTTGAAAAAGCTCTGTAAGAAACTCCAGTTATTTGCTAAATTAGAGATGGAAAAACAACATAGATTCCCTAAAGGCAACAATCCAGGATGTGTCCCACACTGTAGATTGGGTCGTTCCCGGGCAGTAAATTTAAAAGGCAGACTTCATTGCCACTCTTCTCCATGGATGCTTTTTCACCAAATCTCACTCTGACTTGTGTAGGCTACTGACAGAGATGTGACATTTACCATTGTCCAGACCTCATTGCCTGAAATTGTCCAAGTGTCTCAAATCTCCTCTTTTTTATCTCATCGTGTATCCCTGTTGGGTCAACAGCTTCCTTGGAGAAGAAGCTATAAAAATACCATCTCCTTTCTAAGGTTATGTCTTCCACCTGTCATCTACTCCTTCTCTAAATCCTTGGAAGTCAGGACCAGTATTTTTGGCTGTCGTGGCAGCAGACAAGACCCGTGACACCATCACACGTCTCATCTGAAGGTGAGAGCTGACGAGGGCTGGGCAAATGCCAGTGATGGAACCAAGGCTGGCTTGGCCCCAGCTGATCTGCCTCTCCCAGATGGCCATGGATGACCACGTCTGCCCATCACCTGGCAGCCCTGCCGAGTGGAAGACCAGGTGAAATAAACACAACTCAGCTTAAATATTGCTTTATAAATTCATTTGGTGGTTAGGAAAAGTGGGGTTTTTTGCTCTTTGTAACCAGGGAAATTCCTGTTTTTTCTTCAAATCCTGCTCGTTATCAAGGGGGACAACTGCAGAGAAAGCAGAACTGACTTTTATTAATGTTTTTTCTAGGAACAACAGCTCCCAGGTGAACTGAGTTTCTCTTATCAAAGGGACTTTGAGTAGTTTAGGGTTTTGTCCTCAGTGCCACCGGGGCAGTGTGTGTTCACTGTGAACGGAGGATGCGGTCCCCAGCTCCGGCGTCTGCCAGAGGGCTGGAAAACTCCTGGTGATTAAATATTAACAGTTATTGCAGTGCCTCCACTTTGTTCTAGATCTAACACATGCTCTTGCTCCCAGGAATGTGGTGGTTATGGTGAGCTGAGCAATGTGGGAGCTCAGTTATTATGCACAGTACTGGCCGTGAATGAAGCCTTCAGCAGAGCTGAATCCATCCTGCCATTTTGGGAAGGGTGAATAGCTACGTAAATAACATAACAACATCTAATCTACCCTTCCAGCTCTGATTCAACCTTGAGATTGATTTGTAAGGTCTTCTTAATTACAGTTCTTCTCTGTCTGCTCTACAATTGCTTGGGAAAAGTTGTTTGACTAAAACTCTGCAGGGAGCAGAGACCCAAACCATTCCTTTCTCCCATGCTGGCATGATTTATCTTAAAGCTCTTACAAAGTGCTTCATTGGAGTATCACTTCCAGTTTTATATGTAGCAAATAAAATCTGCATTCATCTGTTAAATGATCACTTCTTAAATGATACTAATTTGGAATCAAATAATAAAAAACGGGAGGAAACCACACAAGAAAAAGGGCTGGTAGATACTAGACGCAAACATAGTTAAGGCCTTTCTGTCTTATGATCTTCTTCCCATTCCTCTGCTTGGATGAAAATTAAGACCACTTCAAGTGCTCCAATGCAGAAGCAATTATACAGCCATAAAGAGAGAGGATGTTAAAATAGTTATTGAGGGAGAACAAACAGACTGGGACTGCAGAAATTCTTCTCACAACCCCATCTCATCTTCCATGACATGACAAGAGAGAGGTGGGAATGGTGTGGATTAATAATTTGCTTTTTCCTTCTTCCCCTCATGTAAATGTGATAAATCCCTGAAAAACCTGTTCCTGTGTATAAAATATAATACAAATATGTTCACCCAGGGAGTCTGGAAGGGAAACAGTGGTTTGGCCAAGCAATTTGTCTTTATAATATTGATTCGGTCAAAGCGGCATAAATGGAAGAGAAGCCTTTAAGTCTGAGTACCAAAGTGCAGCCTCCATTTGATGTAATGAGCACATGTTTTCTGGAACTGTGGTACCCTGGGAGCTGCCTCCTTCCCAGTCTTCTGGCAGCTCCGCTCATGGGCTTGGATGAACCTGACTAAAGGATGGCGGCCTGAAAGTTATCTCAGCCTTTTGCTTCTGTGTACCCAGTGCACCACAGCAGGATATGAGTCAGGAGAAAAGGTGAAGCATGTCCTGATTAGTTAGGTGCTCAGAAGCACCTAACTTAGGTGCTGCTGATCTGCCTTAGAAAAGCAAGGGTAGAATATCACATGGGAACAGCATGGATGGCTTGATGCTAATTTCTCCAGCTCGGACTCTTTCCTCTTCTTGAATTGTTCTTTTTGCTGCAGATGGGTGTTTGGCTGGATTTCCAAGCAAGCCACAGCCCCAGGGTTGCTGCAGGACACGCCAGGCATTCACACCTTGGAGAAGGAGCCAGCTGGCACCCGCTCACCTCCAGCGCCTGCACACCTGGGTGGAACTGGGCATAAGGTACGGCTGGCTGGCTGCTGAAACTGTGCCCAGAAATAGAAGAAATTCCTGTCCTCTGCCCTCCAGACTCTCACCTTGAGCTGTGCTGGATGCCTGCTAGGTCCAGAGGAGGATCCTGCTACAGAAAGGGGTGAGTGGGAATGTGGGCAAGAGCCTTCTCCAGCACAGAGATCCTTACAGATCCCACATGATCCTTACAAAGCACATAGCTTTGTAAAATTGCTGGCTTGGTGGGGACGAGAGGAACATTGTCTTTCATGGAATTTTGGAAAAATTTCATTTCTCTGCCCCGGATCTGTACCCAGGGACATTTCCACCTGCGGGCTCTCCTGCTGTCTCTGCCTCAGTCTTGCTTTTTAACCTGCAGGATTTCCTCCTCAGCCTTCCTGGTAACTTCTGTTGTTGGCTTTTGCCCAGGCTTCTCCCTGGGAGTGTCGATTGGAGTCGTCCGAGCAGCACTTTTCCCTCTGTCTCTGCTCTCATGCTGTGACTCCAGTGAGGCAAGAGAGCACAGCCCACCCCCAGCCATGCCGGCTGCCATCTGCACTCTGCTTCTCTCCTGCCCGATCTCGTTTGCCTTGCCAACGCCAAAGCAAACACAGCCGAGGCACCGCGCGACACGGACACGGACACGGACACTTCCCCTGCCACGTGCTCCCACAGCTGTGTCCCTGTGGCCTTTGCTGGGGCTTGGTGACTGCCAGCCTCCCTCAGAGACACGCTGGGTGTGACACTGCTGCTGCAAGTCTCACACCTGCCTGAGCAGCGGGCTGCTCCTGAGAGGGACATCATCCAGCTGACATCTCCACATCCTGACCTCTCGTCTGTCCTACTTCCACCTCCCACCAGCACCTTCTGTCCTGTCTCATCATCTGCTTTCTCCTTACCACAGGGCTAACTCATCCTCCTCCTCCATTCTCCTGAATTCTCTCTATTTCTGCCCATATTGCCCTTTTCCCAGATTCAGTAGCTTTTGGGATTATCCCTCAGACCAGCCTGGCTCTCTTTCCAGCCTGGTTCCTCTCATTTCCACTTAATCAGCTCCTCCTAAGTTGAAGAGATATCCTCATCCACCTGGCCAGGTTGTCTTTCTAACACTGTCACACATCTCTTTTTTCCGTCACCTCTCTTTGGGGTTCTGCCAAAGTTTTTGTGCACTTCAGTCACCAGTATCTTTGAATACATCTACTTGTTTTCTCCCATCTCTTGAAATCCACACTGTTAATTGCTGTTTCTGACTAACTTTCTTCACTTTGCTTTCAAAAGGTTTCTTAACTTGTGCTAGAGCCAAAAATGTGCCTTCTGTAGAGGCAAAATCAAGGGAATTCATAAGCTCACACACACAAGATCATTCTCAATACATTCTAAAATGGGGAACAAAAGAACAGACCTTTTATCTGGAGTAAATGGAAGATGATGGATGCAAAAAGACACGATGCAAAAAGAAAGGGAAGAGTGCTACAACTGAAAATGAGGGATGTCATTACAGATAAGTTGTTTGGAGAGTACAGTGTTACCTACTGGAAAGGCAAAAAGTATATTAAGACAAAGCTCATGAACTAACCAGGGGAAGATAAAAACTTGTCCTAATGAAAAATACCAGGTGCTACCAATAGCATATAATGGACTGAAAAATACAGTGAAAATATGTGAAAAGCAGTATTGATTTTGTGTCTGGCCCTGCTTTTATCAAGGTCCATAACCAAACCTAGTCAAAATCAATAGCAAAAGTGGCTGGGAAACCACAGGGCAGCTTTGATCTGGTTGCATCTCTGTGGCTTTGATTTTCAGGTTGAAGTCACTCAAACTGCATTTCTTGACCTTTTTCAGTCTGACATTCTTAAAAAAAATATGTTGAGGAGTCCCTTTGTGCCATGACACCCCAATGTTTGCCTTGCCAGTGAAATAAAATTTTAAAAAAAGCCAAGATAAACATTGAGTAATCTTTTACTACTTTTTTACTACTCTTTTTTGTTCCGTTGTTTGCCTGAGGATATACGTGGTTTGGCTTTTTTGTACTCACTTCCCTGATCTTTCCCTCCTGCTTCCCAGCAGGGCTGCCAGAATGCCAGGCAGAGGAGCACCACGTAGGAGCTACGTGAAAGAGATGACAGATTATTTGCTCAGGTATCACTCCCTTGGCCAAGAGACATTTTACACCCAGGTAGGTGTGGGCTTCATCACCTGCCCTGTGAGCACACCAGGAACCAGGTGACTCATGACATGAAGGAAATGTTTGCAGTAAGAGTCAGGAACGTGGCAGCCCTTCTCTCATGGACGAAGCGTTTGGGGATTTCATGACTGGTACTTTTCATAGTAAGGAAAACTTTGCAGGCAATATTTCCCACAGGTTTTTTTCCCCTGTAGAATTCAAGCATGGTTATCTGTGTTGATGAACATGTCAATGAAGCACAAAACTGGGGTGCTTCAAAAGGGACAAGTGTCACCTCCCTGAGGTTTCGCAGTGCCACTTGTAGCCTGGGATTTGGAAGAGGAGCTGCAGTTACCCCTTGGCTGTGGGATACCTCCCCACAGCTGATATGGGACAGCAGTAAACTTGCGTGCCCCCTTCAGCTCCCTGTATTCCCTGTCAGCAATTTCCATGCCAGGAGCCAAGATAATCCCACTTATCCTGTGGCCAAGGTCATTACCCAGGTTACAAGACCAGGTTGAAGGACCATGGACTTTGAGCAGAGGTTACTCTGGGCCCTATCTCAATGCAGGCAGCTTGTAGGTTTGGAAAGACCCTCTAACAGGTATTTTTTTAATCTGTTTGACAGACCTTTCTTCTGTTGACTTCTCTAGTCTGAAAGGGAAAACAACCAGTGCTGAAGAGCCCCATCATCAGTCAAACCCTGTGTTATATTTTAGCATGAAAGCCTCATTCAGTTAATAGCAGGAAGGGTGGGAGGCCCCATAGTCAAGTGCAAATGTAGAAACTCTGAGACACCTTCTTTTCCCCACCACCCACCAAAAAGAAATGAAATCTCTGGGGTTTTATTCCATCATCAAATGTTTCTCTGTGCACCAAAATGAAGCATATAATTTCTGTGCTTGGGTGAAAAGTGAAAAAAAGGAAAAGGCTGGTTTCACATCAAGGTGGTGCTTTTGGTTGTGTCTACCAAAGAGCTGGTAACTTCACAAAGGGCTCTTGCTTCTGCTGTCCTCTCTGCTTGAGGGGATTTGAGCTGCTCAGAAAAAGACACAAATTCTGCACATTTTGGGACACAAAAGGAGTTCTTCCTATTCTCACCTTGTAGAAATAACCATATAGCAGCAAGTGCCATTTGCTGTCATCTCCATAAGGAGTTAGTTAGCCTTAATTAGCCCTTTTGGACTCCAGATGAAAAGACCAGGAACTAGGATGGACACTTTCTGTGCCAAAAATGATCATTTTTGGGGAAGTTACTGTTTGGCCAAGAAGCACCATTTCTCTAGGTCACTTCTGTACCTCTGTCTGGCAGGCACACTGAGAGCAGCAGAGCAGTGTAACCAGAGAAGGACAAGGAAAATGGAACATCTGCTTTCCTGTACTGCACCTACTGCAGCTAGTGGTCCTAGAGAGACTGGGAAAGTTTGGATCGTTTTCTCCCTAAATGGAAGGGCTGTTTCTAGCAAAAGCCAAAAATAGACATTCACCACTTAAAAAAAAAAAAAAGTCAGAACTTCATGCCCAGCACTGCAGAGTTGAGTCTTCTCCCATGGCTCTCCTCCTAGTCCTCCCAAGGCCGTGCAGCTGCCCTGTGGTGACACCTCGTGGCTCAAGTGACACCTTTGGTTTGACTTAAGAGATCACCTCTTCATAGCACCACGACCCGTGCAAAGTATTTTAGCTGTCACTGTGACAGCCGGGAGGAGACATATGGAGTCAGATTTGAAGGTAGGAAGTACAGGGGACAAGTCTAGACCAATTTTCTAACGATTTCTTTGGCATCTCGTGAATTATAAGCGGCTGTTTCACCCCCACCCTCTCAGATGCTCTTGACCAGCAGTGCTTGGCTGCTGCTGCCTTCTCCTGCTGCCCGGTGCAGGTGAGTCCATGAACAGCAACCCAGCCCCACAGAGGGCAGGGAATGGAGGCACTGGGGAGGTGCTGCCAGGAGTTCACTCATAGGGATGTGGTTTGGGATGGCTGAGATCAAACGTTTCACCAGATTTCACTGTTACCAGCCTGGACACTAACAAGAAACTTAATTTACCCCATGTCTAGTTTCACAGTGATGCAGCCAGACAGGAGTATAACATACAAGGAGTTTGTATTAATGATTTCTCTGTTTGTGCAACATGCAGAGAAATGCCTGGCACCTGCCAAGAAAAGCCAACCTCTCCTGTGGCTTTGCAGAGAGAAATGGGAATGCCTGGTAACCATGTCTGACTCCTCTCTCCTCCAGGTATTTCCATTCAGTGGTATCAACAAGCCCTGAACACACAGGGGTGGCCTCTGGCTCATCTCCTTCACCTCTCCTCAGGAAGGCAGAGGTCTTGGTTCTCAGAAGAGGCAGATGTTTATCATGCTCTGCTCTGCACCAGCACCAGACCACATCAAAGAGAAGTTACCAACAGCGTTTGGTTTTCTCATGATGGTGTTTCGTAATGAGGAGGATTTATGCTTTTCTCTTGAAAGCCCACAAAAGTAGCACAGCCATCTTCACCTGGATTTAGCTTCTCCAGGTAGGAGAAGTTAATGGGTCAGGATTACTTGTGTTGTGGTCTGCTGATGAAGAGATGCCTGCATTGCCTGCTCCACTTGACTCTCAGGCCAGTGTCACCTGGTGCACGGCCATCCCACCTGGCCATGCCACCTTTCCAAAGCACTTACAAAGGAAACTGACCACACCCAGAACAGCATCCTCCAGCCAGGGCTTTCAACTTTTGCAAATGTCTGCTACAAGAAGCTGAGGGGCAAAGACAGGTCATCTGGCTGCTGTGGGCTCCTGCAGAGCCAACAGCAGAACTTGCTTCCTGAATTTGTAACTTGATCTCAAGCACCTTTTTTACTGGGGTTTGCAGCTGTTTTTACTGGGGAATGGAAGAGAGGGGCATCTTTCAAGCAATGGTAGTGCCAAGTGCATCCAAAGGTTATTCTCCTTGTCCTGGAGAAGCCACCTTTGATATGGACATCCCAATGGCATGGAGACAGAGGTCCACACTGGTCAGAATGTATTTCATCAAAACCTTCCCTCTCCTGTCCAAGAGTTTCCTGAGCCCCCAGCCCCTTGCAGAATGGGATTTCTCTTTGCTTTCTCATTGACAGGTGTTTATTCTCCAGGCTTACAGGTTGAGGAGAAAAGTTTCCCCAGTCTGACTCCCTCTGTACTAGCTCCATCTGGAGGCTCCAATAAAACTTGCACTGTAAACCCACTTTTATTTGTATTTATTTATTTTATAATTTATTTAGGATTTAAGGTGGTCTTGGCATTGATGATTATGGCCTTTTTCTTGAAAAAAGAAAGCATCTGTGCCATTTAGTTTTTAGTTATAAATTAATTAAAGATTCTGTAAAATCAAAACAATGGGCTTGTTTCTGGCTAAGCTGGAGACTGCATCTCTATCTGTTCACTCCTCTATTTACCTGCAGTTAGAGTTTTATTTTAAGCAGCTGACTGCTCAGCCTCTGCTCTAATTCAGCAGCATTTATCATGCTGCTATGCAACGCTGACACTTAAAGAGCTGTTGGAATGGGGTTTTAAAAAAAAATGTGGTACTTAAAATATCTGCTGTTTAAGCTACAAATAGTTACATTTATGTAACTTCCTCTTTTATTACTACTGAGGTATAGCTATCCTCTAGGATTTGCTACTTGGAATTCAAAATGTGTCTACAGATGTAAAAAAGACCCTAAACTACAGGAAATGGGGGTTGTGGGGGGAGGGGAGGAATAAAAAAAGGAAGTAATTCTAATAAGCTCATTCAGAACATCTTTCCTCTGGTTTGCAAATCCAGTGCTCTGAAAGCACTTGCCAGAGAAGTTCTCCTGCCTTCCCCTGAGGAAAGTGAGATTCAAACCTACTGATTGGATATGATGTGATGCCTTATAACTGAGCCCAGGGGTGAAGCTCCGTGGTGACCACGGGTATCACGTTGATTTAGATTCATTTGTTAGATCTGGGGTTTCCAACTTCACCTGAGTTACTGTAAGAAATAACAGGAACAGCTGTACTGGGAGAAGAATAATGATGTGAGACAAACTTGGAATCAGTTTTTTGTTCATTTGGGGAAAAGCTTTATTTCTTCTCTCTGCCAAAAGAATTCTTGCTGGGAATGGAAAGCTGTCAAGAAAGCTCAGAGATCAGGTTAGCAGCCTGCCTTGTGCAGTTTCAGGAGCACGAAGGCAGGATTTGGGATGCAGGCATTTGGTGTGCCACAACAAGGCATGCCAGCCAGGCTGAACAATTTCCAGCCTTCCCTGGGAGCCTTTCTGCAGACACACAGACTCAGACAGCAGCTCTAATGTTCTCAGCTGCTCCATCTAGAAACCTTCCAGGAGTGGATCTGACAATAATTTCCCCTAGGATTTGTTTGTCAAAGAATGCTTGTATGTACTCACTCAGGAGTTGCTGCTTGAAGTCCTAGTTTTTGTTCTCTTGGAGAAGTAATCAGAAGGTAAAGAATGGATGCGAAATCCTTTCCTGCACAGAAAGTCTTTATATCCTGGAAATACCTCATCAGTAACTGGAGAGTAACTTTCAATACAAAGAATATCCACGTGGTAGTTTGTAAGTAACAGGCTAGCAAAGCATTTGGACAATGAGCAGGTGAGAGATTTCCTGTTCAACTGGTTCATGGAAGTGTGGAGGGGAACACAAATAGTGTTAAAACTCAGCATGCGGAGGTAAATGTCAGTGCAACTGTTAACTTGAGTTCAGTGTATCAGGAGACAGAGATACTCTATCAAGTGCAGAGTTTAACCATGGAAGTGTTCTGATACATTGTTAGAAGCATTACTTTACAAGAAATTCATTGTCCCCTGCAGAAGACTGTTTTAAAACAGACATCAAAAAGCACTGAAGAGGCAGATCTTCCAGATTTTCTTTCCTAAAGCTAATTGCCTACATGGTGATGCTACTGTAGGTATGGCACAAAGGACACTAGCAGCATTTATCATCTCTTATTTATATATATATTTATATAAATGTAAGGCATAGATGCACACGTTTTCCTTTACTTAGCCTTTTTATACCAAGTAACTTTGTGCACTGGAGCCATCTCCTTTAACATTCACTGCAAAAATACCTTAATTTAAAATAAGTTGTAGCATGGTAATTATTGCAATGAATTCCTTTGATCCCTGAGCTCATGTTGAAATGAGATTTTACTGACTGTGCATGGAACTGCCAGAAGGCAGTCAACACACTGGCAGCTTTTCTTCCCTCCCTAATTTCTGTGGAAGTGACCAAACTGTCATGACAAAACAGGTGTAGGAAATTTTCTCCTGAAAATGAAACTCTAAGGGGCTCAGAGGAATGAGAAAAACATTGAAAAAAATACAACTGTGTACCCTTCTGTCTATTTTTAAGACTGCAGAAATACATATATGCTTGCAACAGCTGCTTCATAAGCATTCATGGCGTTCACTCACTGTGCCCTGTGATGCAGCACATTCCCATTTTCTGAAATGCTTCTCTCCCCTTTCATCTCTACATATAATAAGTCTCTGCTGCACCATTGTCACTGTACTTAAGAGGTACAGCAATATTCTGAGAGCATACTTACTGATGTTTGCAGATTTATTTTATATTATGGCTGGTAAATCCTCAAAGAAACCATTCAATTTGCTTATAATTCAGTTTAACCTTTCCTTTTCTCATCAAAGAAGTTCTGTTTTTCAAATCCTCATCAAAAGAAAACAAACCAAAAAAGAAAAATGAGATGACTCCAAATATTGACAGACCAAGATTTACTTTAGTACAAGGCAGAAACTTCTGTTAGAATAGGACAGACATCAACTCAGGCAAAGGGAAATGTTAGTCATTACGAAAGCTAGTAATGCTTAAAGCTTAAACTAGTTTCCCTCAGTTTCCTAAAATAGGCTTTTAAGGGTTTTTTTAAATCTTGTACTATCAAACTGTGTTAGTTACATAACTAAAACATGCAAATAAAGTGCAACAGACTACTCTTAGCCAGTATCTGATTGAACAACTTTTAATATTTCTATCGACAAACATTGTAAGCATAACCAGAGTGAAATGTATTTACTTGAAGTCTGTCCAGTGATAGACCTGGGGTCACTGAACTGTCAGTTCAAAGAGAATTACTGGCATTCTAATTTTATTTTCAGTTGAGAGAGAGGCTGCTGAAGTGATCACAGACTAGGACGTGTTCCAGTAGTGCCAAATTCTAATCAAAACTCAGATTGTGCGTTAGTAGCCAAGGCCGAGGCAAACAATTATCCTGTACCATACACAGAAAGCAACTAGTATTGAAGGGACAAAAACTTTGGTCAACAAACTAGTTTTACTTCTTTAATAATATTTTGCTAATAACTCAGGAGGCACGACAGTACCAGTAAGCATATGAACTTTAAAATGCACAATGGCCACAGACAGTTGACTTGGATACAGTATTGGTGTTTGGTAGCAGACCTACAGACGGCTTTTCGATTCTTCCACTCTTAAACGATTTTGTATTTCCTCCTGACCTAGTCATGCACTGGAGAGGAATTCCACAGCAGTCTCCTTCTCTTCAGCTAACTCCTTAGCAGTAAGATCCATCTTCTCACGAGAAAAATCATTAATAGGAAGACCCTCAACAAACTTCCAGGTCTTGTCCTGATTGAAAACAAACAAATAAAAAGCCCTCCATGTAAGCACAGGCTTCATTCTGTGTCAGTCTGCGTGAAAGAAACTTTACAGCATAAGAACACAGCTTATAGCCCTAAGAACCACATCAGGCAGAAGACAATTTTATTTCAGATAAAGAATGCAACCAGCACCAGCTAGTCTTGTCAAATTGTACTTGCCTACCAGCACTTAGCTGACAATCAAGTTAACTTAACTGGGTTAATAAGAGTCCTCTCTGAAAGAGAGACTGCTAAACCCCCACATCCCAGCAACTGCAGTCCCACACTGCTGTTAACAGGCTCACATGACAGTTTCATAGCTCTTGCAGAAGATGTATGGATTTAAATACAGCCTAGTTACCTTGATCACAACAGGGAATGAATATAGCAGGTCTTCAGGAACACCATAAGAGTTGCCATCAGAAATTACTCCCATCGAAACAAACTCCCCCTGAAACCAGAAAGGCAGAGATAAATACATTTTTCACTGCTAGAAGCAGGCAAAATTTTCATGATTTTGGATATCCTTTATCTCCTATGACACAACTTACTCCAGAAAAGACAGATTCTTTCCTCTGAACAAACATACACTCGAGGTCAGCGAGGTGGGCACAGAATGAAAGCATTAGGCAAACAAGCACTTTAATAACCACATCTTACCGCCGGAGTGCCAAACCAGATGTCCCTCACATGATCACAGATAGCTTTGGCAGCTGACATGGCACTGGACAGCTTCCTGGCCTTAATAACAGCTGCTCCACGTTGCTGAACAGTCTGCAATTAAGAAAAAAACCCAACCACAACTAAATTGTAAAGCAGCAAAACCATGGCTTGGTCTACAAGCTGTTAGCAAATGCCATCAAGAAAGACTGTTGTACCAAATTATTTAATTTTATCAGTGAAGATACAGTTCTTTCACTAAACAAACATGGCATACAATCCAGGAATACAATCTAGAAGAGTTTTGCCATCACAAATGTAACAATGTTTCAGAGGCTCATTCCTAAACTTTACAGCTAGCTGACTACCCTCATACCAACCAGATGTCACAAGCTTTTCCCACCAGGAGACTTCGTGCATGTCAACAGCAGCAGATGTCTCAAGTGACACACTGTAAGTTAAGGTGTTCTGCTGAATACCAGTGTGAAACACTTGCTGGTCTCAATCCTACAATACTTAATGCATACAATTAATTTAATTCCTGAAGACAGCTGAACCTACCTCACCATACTCAAGTTAATAGTTTTTAAATGTAATAGTTTTGCTAAATCTTTATTCATCTGGGGCTTTAGTAATCCATTTTCCTTCATATTTTACTTAGGTAGCCTGTGCTCTTGATCAATTAATTATTTTTTTTTTTACTAACTTACATTATTATTTATTACTACCCTACATTAAGACACTTGCAGGCATTTCCTAGATTTTTCAGATCCCTTTTCAGAAATGGTGCTGATGATGCCACACATTTAGAATTGGAAAGGGTGTGTGTGTGTGTGTGCACGTGCATGAGCAGGAAAAGAGTTGCTGGCCTTTTTGAGTGGGTGGGTGGGGAGCAGCAAATGGATCATCCCACTTCATTTACAAAACTGCCCCAAAAAGTCACTGCAGTGAAACGGCAGTGGTGCTCCTGTGGCACACAAGTTTCACATGAGCTGTGATCAAAACTCTCTGCTGAATCATTTTAGCATTCCAGTTGGATTTTTCTAATAGAAGTTATGTAGATTTTCCTGCCTTGAATTTTCCAGGGCAAATAACTGATAGCAACAAGATATCTGAAGATGGCTTATTCTAGTGAGAGAAAAGAGCTGCTTCACTACATCAGTTACATTGTTTACAATTTCAGGTGATGTAAGGAAAAAGCACAAGCACAGAATGACTATTAAAAAAAAAAAAAAAGGTATCTTACCAGGATAAAGTCTCCCTTCAGCCAGCTGTCATCTTTTATAGCTTCATAGACTCCAACTTCCTTTCCTTTCACATTTACCTTCGCATGGTTAACATCAGGATATTGAGTGGAAGAGTGGTTGCCCCAGATGATGACATTCTTCACATCATTAGCAGTCACACCAAGTTTCAGAGCAATCTAAATTGGAAATTAAAGATGTTCATTGCATTGACTTCAGCTTCTCACAGGCTTCTTTGAAAGCATTGCTCTGAATTTAGCAGAGAAAACACAATAAGCCCTTTTTTACCTGAGATTTGGCTCTGTTGTGATCCAAACGAGTTAAGCAGCTGAAGTTTTCCTTTGGTATGGATGGGGCTGACTTTGATGCAATCAGGCAGTTGGTATTTGCTGGATTCCCAACAACCACAACCTAAAAATGAAGAAAGGAAAGATGAAGTAGGTATTTCTGCAAAACACCTCCCTTCAGTGAAATAAACTGCTTGGCCTTCAAAGAAGCTATCTAAAAGTCCTGTTTTCTAATCTCTTGGTTGTCTTCAACAAAACTGTCTTTTAAGTGTGTCATTTGTAGTCACCCAATCTTCTATAACTGCACATAGAAATATTTTCCAGGTAGGTATTCTCTTTAACTTGACATCCAACGTGAAAGGGAACAAGACTTCTAGGGAGATCTGGACCTACAGCCTGGCTTCAAACCTCATGCTACCAGATACAGGGAGACAGACACAAGCACACTTTTAACCAACCACTTTTAAACGCTCTCTGGACTGGCTGCCACTACTTTATATAATTGCTTTATAATTAAGAAAGCCAGAACAGTTACTTATCTCAATGTTCATAGGCAGTTAGAAGTAAAACACTGCCTCAACTTAAATCAATTTATTACTATGCAAAACTGATTTTGATTCATCCTTCATTTGTGCCTTGAATGACTTATGTCAAACTCCATATACTCTAAATCACACAAGCTGATCTGCAAACCTCTCTTTGTATTTCCCCTTTTGAAAGTGAGTTCAGTCAATTTTCCACTACTCCACAATAGTTATATTGATAGTTTTTATTCCAACTGGATAAAGAAGCAAACACGTCCTTAGAAGCCGTAGGAAGTTCATCAGCAGACATTAAAAAGTCTGTTACAAAGCACAGTCGGAGTCTGGGTCTGAGATTAAGAGCAGTGGGAGAGCAGCCACATGATCCCATTAACTGTGCTGAAGAAGTCTGAGAGAGAACAATTAAAATCTTCTAATGCTCCAAGTAAGATGCCAACAACCTGAATAAAGCTGATTTTTGTGCAACTGCAATTCCATATTGATACTGAAGTTAAGGGTCATTATGTTAAAGGACACAGATGGATATGAAGTAGGCAGCTGCATTTAGTTAATTCAGATCTCCTAGAGAAAAATGGTAACAAGCAAAAGACTGCTTATTTTTTTTACATACAGTTTTATGGGGTTGATTTTCAAATTGGTGGTAACCAGTTCAGAGTATGTGTGGAATACAGCAATACAATGTAGGACTCACCTTTTTCACCAAATAAATTAATGACTAAATCATCCACCTATGTAACATTCTGTTTCTTATCTACCCTTGGCTGTGGTCTACTTTCCAGGGCATAAGGAAAGGAATGCCCACACTGAACAGGCTCCTGCTTGTGCAATATTCTTCTACAGATCTTCTATCCAGATCTCTCTTATCCACCCTTGACTGCGGTCTATTTTCCAGGGCATAAGGAAAGGAATGCCCACACTGAACAGGCTCCTGCTTGTACAATACTCTTCTACAATGTATCCAGATCTTTACATAGCAAAGAATTAATGTTTTAAATTCAGATCCTATATTCACCTTGACAGTCTTTTTGGCATACTTGTCCAAGGCTGCACCCTGAGACTTGAAAATTTTCACATTTGCTTTGAGTAAATCCTTCCTCTCCATGCCCTCTCTCCTCGGCATGGAACCAACCAGGATTGCTATGTCAAGATCTTTGAATGCAACTTCCTCCTTGTCTGTTGGAATGACCTCTAGAAAAAAAAAAGGGGGGAAAAGAATTCAGTAAGATAAATACTCATGGCATAGTGCTAACAGGAATAGTCTTTTGTGCGTAAATAGTATATAATCTAATCTGACAATACCACCACCTTCCCCTCACAAAAATACAAGTCACAGTCATTTGGCCCTACCTCCACAGATTAAATACATCCCAGTAAATGGGTTTTATATACAAATATTTATCTAAAGTGGAAAACACAGGAGAAATCTTTGTAAAAAGATACATTTAATTTGTCTCTAAAAATGTGTATATAAGTACATATGCTTTTCTTTACTTTTACAATAAAATTTCAGTGGCAAGGACTAACACAAGTGAAGTTTTGCTGCCCCTTTACCAATTCAAAGCAGAGAAGGTTTGATTTGTACAAGAGCTGGTATCTACATGCTTTTTTTGTCATATGTTATAGTAATGACACAAACTCCTACTTGTTCCCTTTCTTCTGCTTGTTTAAACTACCAGAACTCAGCTTGTTTACACGGCTTGAGGAGTGCCTTTTCATTTTGTATCTTTATACAGAAGATATTTTTAAGACTAAATTAGGATTTTTTAAAAAATTTAGCAATAAATATTATATACACAATACAGCAATGATATATTGTATATATTTCATGGCTGGACCAGAATACAATGCACATATGCACAAGTATCTGACAATTTCTTGTCCAGGCTCAAAGCCCAGGATTAGATGATATAAACCCAGATATCTGTATTACAAAACACAAAACCAAGGAAGGATCATCTAAGATTTTCTTCTGCCCAACTTCCTGCCAACTACAAGGACTCATAAATGCAAGAATTGTACTGCAGCATCTTTAGGTATAAGAAAAAATTGTTTTGGCCACCTCTGAGCAGCGGCAGAGCGCAGTCCTGCAGCTCCATCACCACACCTTCCAGTACCGTCATCATAGGAGTGATGTCCAGCAGCACAAGAATAAGAGGCTGGAAAGAAAGAAAAGGTTTAGTGCAAGCTGGGCACAATGTGTTTTGAAAATGAATTCATCTTGTACTCGGCTGTTACCTCGTTCAAGATTTAAAAGCCATTTGCAGAAAACAACTTCAGCACAACCAACAACTGATAGCTTGCATAACAGAGCAGAGGTCCCATTTTCCCCACTTAAAGAGGAAATTACTTGCACAATGGTAAACCATTCCAAGTGTCTATGAGAAAATCAGCCTCAGGCACTGCAGTTCTGACATTCATTCATTCCTGTGCCAACAGGACCAGGGAGGTCATCCTTCCCCTATACTTGGCACTGGTGAGGTCACACCTTGAGTGCTGTGTCCAGTTCTGGCCCCTCAGTTTGGGAAGGAGGTTGAGACACTTGAGTGCATCCAGAGGAGGCAACGAGGCTGGTGAGGGGCTCGGAACACAGTCATTCCTGTGAGGAATGACTGAGGGAGATGGGGGTGTTTAGCCTGGAGAAAAGGAGACTCAGGCTGACCTTATCACTCTCTACAGCTCCCTGGAAGGTGGCTGTAGCCAGGTGGGGGTTGGTCTCTTTCTCAGGCAGCACTGACAGAACCAGAGGACACTGTCTCAAGCTGTGTCAGGGGAAATATAGGCTGGATATTAGGAAAAAGCTTTTCACAGAAAGAGTGATAAAGCTCTGGAATGGCCTGCCTGGGGAGGTGGTGGAGTCACCATCCCTGGATGTGTTTAAAAAAAGCCTGGATGTGGCAGTGGGTGCCATGGTTCAGTTGAGGTGTTGGGGCATGGGTTGGACTCGATGATCTTGAAGTTCTCTTTCAACCTTGTCATTCTGTGATTTCTGTGAATTCAGTGTGAGAGTTACCTGGTCTTTGCCGAAGACATCGCCCTTGGCAATGCTGTAGAGGAGGGAATAAGCAATCTGCCCAGCTGCTCCAGTCACCAGCACTCTGACAGGTTCAGCCTGCAAGGAAATGACACAGCCTTACCCACAGCTCCACCCCTCAGGCTCACACCAGTTAAAATGAAGTTACTGCAGCAGTAATGTTATGATTATTTAACCTGGATGAAAGCATGTGCCTAAAGGTGGATCATTCCCAGCTCCTGGGATCACACTTCTGGTTCTGCAAGAACCACCAGCAACTTCTCTGATTGGTTTTACAGAAACAAACCACAATTGCAAAAATATCCTTAAGAATTGCTCCTGGAAAAATTGCAAAATGCCAGGAATTATGATATATTTGAAAAATTTTGCATTCCCTTTAACAACAGTGTCTTGCTAACATAATACAATACAACATACACCCCATCCATTCATACTTGAAATTTACTACAGAAGTTTCATGAGCTGTGACACTTGACTGATTTTCAGATTTTTTCAATTTCAAGGACTGTTCCTATTAAGCATTTTGAATGCTTATTTGCAGCCAAAGACTTATTGAATATCAGAAACCAAAGAATCTAGGGCACTTAAAACTACTGCCTCACTGAACTGTTAGGCAGCAAATTTAACTAATCCACAGACAAAAGCTACATTATGAACAAATACAGACACTATGCATAATACAACTGTCTTTTGTCAAACTGACCCAAAACTCCAAAAGGCAGAGAAGACTGGGCAAAGACTGCCAAAATGCTACTATATAGCAAATAAGAGGGAAATAAGGGCTTGCCCTGTAGCAAAATGACACTTTGTTAAGCAGCACCAGGACTGGGAGAAATCCAGAGGTTATTTAATATTGAAAATTAAAGGCTGCGGGAGTTTGGTCTGTTCAGCCTGGAGAAGAGAAGGTACCAGGGTGGCTTTTCAATACTCAAAGGAGAATTACAAAAAAGATTAGGACAAACCTTTTAGTAGGGCCTGTTATGAAATAACAAGGGGCAATAGTTTTAAACTAAAAGAGGACAGACCAAGATAAGAAATAAATACTTTACAATGAAGATGGAGAAACACTAGCACAGATTGTACAGATAAGTGGTGGTCACCCCACCCCTGGAAAAATTCAAGGTCAAACTGGAGAGGTCTCTGAAAACCTGGTCTTGTTGAAGATGTCCCTGCCAAATGCAGGGAGGTGGATCAATGACCTTTAAAAGTTTGTTCAAACCCAAAGCATTCTATGATTCTATCAAAATGGGCCACGTGGCAAAGGACATTAATAACCCGGTATTTCGTAAACCCATTATTTGTATTTCCCTTTTTCTCTAGAGGCAATAGGGCTGGGGCAGATTGCACTGGGACAGGAACAAGCAGCTGACCAGCCTGCTGGAATGCCAAGCCTACTTCTTCAGAAAATTAAAAGATGATCACTTGAGATACAGACCAGGCATAACTGAATGTGAAAGAAGTGATTCAATTGCACTCTGGGCAACATTATGAAAAGTGTAAGCTGCAGAGCACAGACACGTCTTGCACTCAGTGCAGGTGATACTGCAGATGGAATACTGAGTCCAGTTCTGGAGACCTGAGTTCTGTATGGTTCTGTGGTCTGTAACATGAGGCTGAGGGAAACTCAGTCAGGACATTGTCTGGAAAGGTAGAGAATAAGGGGGATCTCACACAGACCACCACACGTTCACAGTGTGTTAGAAAAATAACACTGTCCCCAACTCCTCTCAGCAGTGGCAGAACAGGGTGCAACAGCTACAAATTAAGAGAAAAACTTTTGATTATGTGCTACTGTTGCAGCAGAACAGGATACCCAGAGGGTCTGTATAACCTTCACCCCCAGCAGTTTTCAAGGCCCAGACCAAAACACCTATGACATGATCTATCAGTGGCAAAAGTCTCACTGTCAGGCTGGATTGGACAACTTCCAGACATGGAGCAAGAAAGAGGGCAGACTCTATGACCTCTACAGATCCTTTCCAACCAGTATTCCTGTCACTGATATTTATAGGAAAACCATGTGGGGCTTGCAGTGTATTCCCTCTGCAGAATTGACCAGCCAAGCACAGCTGCATCAACTAGTGTTAGATAATTACAAAAATTAGCCTATCTACCCCATTTATCACATACTAGTTAAAATCAGAGCACAAATTATGAAGGTAAACTACTGAACTTGCAGATTTAGACTGGCCTTCATTATGGGAATGATTCTTTAAATATCTCATTACCCAATTGCCCGTTATATGGTGTTGAAGTGCATTATTCTCTTTTGAACTCGTCCTACTATGAATCACACCCCTCTAACCTCATTGAAACTCCACTATGAGGGGAAGGAGAGCAGACAATCAATTCTTGGTGGTTTAAACCTCAAAACTAGTTCTGGTACTCTATTCTTGAGCAGGGAAATGCACCATAACATCTGAATGATGATGAGCAGCATGGATTATGATGTGTATCAAATTTTAAAGCCAACTTTTCAGCCTGTTTCTAAAAAGAAGCTACATTTTATTAATATAAATGGAACAATGAACACTCTTTTAAGGCAGCTAACCACACTAGTTAGTAAAATAAATACTGAAAAATCACAGTGCTGCAAACCTTGGCCTGGCAAAATCCCCATCATATAAAAAGTGATCCTGTACTAAGCTATTCCAGAATTCACACAGGTAGCAGCAAAACATGTTTTCTTTACATTTATAGGGTATCTGAAATAAATTATGAATTGATTTCTGAATTTCCAGTGAATTGAAGAAAGATTTTAAGGATCTTTCTTCTAAAGCAGCATGACAAAAGGGGGAAAGGAAAAGAGATTTATTTTTTTTTTTGCATTCTATGAACTTTACAAGCCAGTCTGACTGAAACATAAAAAATGCCAACCTATCCACTAGCATTAGGTGAGTATTCAGCATAACAACAGGAGAGGGAAGGAGGAGAAGATAAAAAGGTAAGAAATAGGACTATTTATTATTTTTTTACTGAGACAAACTTGGCATTTAGCCTCTAAAAAAAACCCCAAACCTTCAGTCATGACTCAGTTCCATCTTCTCAAAATAACTATGTTTGCTTACTACCATCCTTCCTGTTGTCCCCCATTTGGGGCTGGAGGAGGAAAACACATAAGCTAAAATAAGGTGAGGAGTGCAGCCTACTTGTTTTTCCTTTCCAAACCTTCAGTACATTGGGTTCAGTGCATTCCTCAGAGCCTTTTATCCCTGCACCAATTGTGAGAATTTAGCATCAAAGAAACTTAAATGCTCTCTTAAATCCAGAAGCTGGATTAACAAACCAAAAAACTTTGGTTTTCGTTGTGCTGCTTACAAGATGTGGATAACTCTCACAAAAAAACCTTACATCTCATATTAAAATTGGTCTCACTGAGTGTCTGAGGCTACTTTTAGAGAAATGAGAAGCTCCCCAAGAGAAGTTGTAGGCTCCAGACATTCATGTCCAGACGCTTTAACCCGTGACTTGGCTCCTGCAGGACTTTCATGCTGTGGTAGCTGCAGGGGTGACCTTTACTCACTCTCAGGTATAAAGGAACTAGCGGACAAATTAAGCAACAACTAGCTGAACTATTTTGTTCCAAAGCCTTCCCCACTCCACATTCAACTGATGTATAGTTTAAAAGCTTTAAGAAAATAAAAGAGTAGCAAAAGTAATGATAAAAAGGATGGGAAAAAAGCCCCCAGCAACTGACCACTGCATTCACCAGTACCCTTCTTCATCAAATCCAGCAAATGTAGGATCTCTCCCCCTCCTAAACTATCACAGATAAAAGCAAAGCCTCCAATATCAAGTGAGGAACTTGAGGTCTTAACACCCACCCCACAGACTTTGGTTTAAGAACTCAGTGCTTCAGTTATTTCTGTGATTACAGCTGGTATCAGCAGAGCTAAAACATTAGTGCCATACCTGCAAACAGCACTGCACTGCAAAACTGATTCAGGAGGTTACAAAGGTAAGTAAAAGATAACTCACAACCTATCAAATGCTGTGACAGGAACATCCTGATTACACAAGTGACAGACTTTGCATTGCTAATTGCAGTTCTGAGAGATCTCTATAAAGATTATTGCTGATAAGCACGTCTATAAAATACCACCAGCTTAACATTATTCCTGAATATTGAACATTATTCCAGCCAACTAAGCTATCCCACCTTCCTTTACAATAACTACTTAATCATTAAAATAAATTTTTATCTCTTCCAAGGTCTAGAGTCTGCCTAAGGAACTTTCCCTTTGCTCTCCCTTCTTTGAAGCAGAGATGTGGTGACAATAAACACGTTTGTAAATGTAGCAGAAATTCTCTGCTGCAAGGCAGCCGTGCACTTGAAGAACACCACTAGTGCTGCGGTTCAGAGAGCAAAGCAATTCCAAAGGCATTCCTTCCTGAAGGAACGACCTTGACACAGGTGCCCTGTAAAACTTTTTCCATTTCATTGAGCTAATGGTGGCTGCACTGATAGATGATTTTATTTCAGAAATTTAAAGCCTCTGCCCAACATCACTTGCGTAATCTGAATAGCAAAGGCAAGCTAAAAACGGTGACATTCTGAAAAGCCTGGACATCAAAGTTCTTTGTGAGACCAGCCCATCCATGCCTCAGTGAGATATTTGATTTTTTTTTGCTGTCATGTTGTCACTCCTGCAAATCCCCATTTAAATAGAAAGAGTGGAAAATAAGCACAAAGTTTGCAGATTTTGGTATTTTTTAGGGTACAGCTGAAATAAGCCACATTTCGGAGCACGCAAGCATCCTTTCTATAGCAAAATAGCTGAAAGTGAAGGTTTGAGTAACAGGGCACTGAGTCTAGAAAAACACAGAGATGTTTTCATGCCTAGAAAGGAAAGCAAGGTCTCTGTGCAGGTTTACAGACCTATGTACACACGCTGCAGGAAAGCAAAGCACTGCAGTTCACCTCTAACCTCAGGGCAGACCTGGAAGGACTCCTTGACAATCTAGAGAGTCTGAGCAAACAGCTGGATTTCCGACAGCAGGCGGGGATGAACCAACAGAGACATTTCACAAGCACTTTCCCCTGAGCTAACACAGACCCGCACCAAACCCTTTCAGGCCCCGCGGAGGAGCTGACAGCCCGCATCTCCCGCGGGCAGCGCCGGGAACAGGCGCGATCTCCCTGCGGAGCGCCAGCCCCAGCACGGGCAGGCTCCGCGCTCCGCCGGGGGCACACCCGCCCTCCCCCGCACGGCCCTGGCCACAGGAACGGCCAGAGCCGCCGCCAGCCCGGCACCGGCCCCACGTCCCCGCCTGGAAGGTCACCGCGGCTCCGGGCTGCGGCGAGCCCCGGGCGCACCGCGCCCGCCTTCTCCGGGCGCCGCACCACCGCCAGGTCACCCTGCCCCTCACTCCCGGCCCTCCCGGCAGCAGCGCGGCCAGGCGGGCAGGGCGACGCCATTTCGGGGCCGCCTCCGCCTGCCGGGACTCCCTGCCCCGAGCCGAAGGAAGCCGAGGGGCCCGGTACCGACCATGTCTGCGGGAGCGGCGGATGCGCTGGCTGCTCGGGGTCACCTCTGCGGCGCGACTGCGGCCGCGGCAGCGCTGCGCCGAGCTGCCGTGGCGGGGCGGGGCGCGCGGCCGCGCGAGGCCGCCTGGGGGCTGTAGTCGCGGTCGCCGCCGGCCAGCGCCGCTCGGCTGCCGGCAAGAACTACAACTCCCATCGCGCCTCGGGGGTGGCGCGCCGCGCCCCCGCGCGCCATTGGCGGTTGCCTCTCCCCACCTCCCCCCATTCATTGAAGCGCCGCGCGGCGTCGGAGGGGTTGGGCCGGTAGGGGGCGACGCGCGGCTGCCTTCACTGCGCGTGCGCGCGGTTGGGAGGGGTGGGGGCTGCGGCAAGCGCGGGCTTCTCGGGG